>NW_012105453.1:859929-938270 GCF_000951045.1 Mandrillus leucophaeus
ATGGTGGCCGTGGAGTTGGAAAATGCAGTAGTAATACAGGGCAGACAAGTCCCAGAACTGGGGCTTGGCACAGGAAGGTTCTTGGCTTCACTCAGGAAAGAACTCAAGAGTGAGCCCATGGTAGAAGAAAACAGCTTTACTGAGGTGGCAGTGTTACAGCTTCACGTCCACTCCTGAGGAGCAAGGCTACCCCGTGGGCAGTGTGCTGAGAGCAGCAGCTCAGGGGCAGCTCTGCAGTCAGATTTTTATCCATTTTTAATTACATGAAAATTAAGGGGCAAGTTGTTCAGAAATTTCTAGGGAAAAGGGTGATAATTTCCAGGTCACTGCCGTGGGAAGTGGTGGTAAGTTCCAGGTGTCGTCATGGCAATGGTAAACTGACATGGCACTGGTGGGCTGTCTTATGGAGAGGTGCTTTTGCCTCTTCTGTGTTTTAGCCAGTTTTCAATCTAGTCCAGAATAAAGTCCCGCCTCCTCCCTCAGTGGTATTCCATGAAGCTTTCTTTATAAACTCAAAACTTCTTAAGAATTTTCCCTCCATATCCAACCAGGGAGCTACCAGAGTTCTCATCTCCTTCAGAGCCCAACAAATGCACTAACTCTCTGCTTCTACATTTCTCAGTCTTAGTTATTCTGAGCCCATTAATTCCTCAGGCTAACCTGACTCCTCTCCCAAACATATCTCCCTGAATGAGTATCACCAAACCTAACATCCTCTGTAAGCCTTCTATGGGAATAAGTATAGCTCCCATAGGGACAACAAAGAGACAAGTCTTGCAAGAGCAGAGGACAGATGCTGGATAACAGAGCAAGGAAGGTCCTATAGGTAGGGAGGTTCTGTGGCGCTGGGAAAGCCAGGTCAGTTCAGATCTGTTATGGTGGCAAACAGGAAGCCACTGAAAGTCTTTGGACATAGATGTGTTCATTGACACCATCCATGCAGGCATTGAGATTTCTAGACAATGTGTTGTCTCTGGCCGTCCTAGTACCAGCTTCCCACCCCTTCCACCCATAGGAATATAACTAATTTCCCCAGTGATTTGGGAATGACCCAGGTAAAGAGAAGACACATATGAACAAGGTTATGAATTCCTGTACGATCATTTTGATGATGAATGCGGAGACGTCCATGCGCTCTACTTTTGTTCACAGTGAAAAATTCAAGCTGAATTTTCAACACTGTTTTTCTTAGAATTTTTGGGCAAAAGCTAAACGGTCTGAGGAGAAGGACAAACGGCTCTCCCAGCCACTGGCTTTCAGCTGTAACCAGCTGTACATCAGCTCTCCTCCTCAGGCCCCATGTAAAAAACGCCACCAATCCGGGGGAGGCGGGGGCAATCTTTTTTTCCCAGGGGAAAAGTGAATCAGAGCAAGATCGACAGATGCCTGCCTGAATGCCTGAAAACAAACCCTTCATGGGGCAGTTTCCAGGGTGACATTGGAGCCAGAAAGGGATCAATGGTCACCAGGAGAATGTGTGAAATTCTTTCATGGATGGAATCAGAGCCTCTTGCCAGGTAAAGGGCAAGCCCAGAATGGGCAGGAAACTGGCACTTCTACATGGTACTTGGGGATGATTCCTGAACATATTGAAGAGGAGAAAGAAGCCTCCACAAAAAGCAGAGTTCACAGAAAAAAAAAAAAAAAAAACCAAAGTCGTCTGGTTTGCCTCATTGATGTTTTTAACTAAAATTCCAGGAAGCAAATATTTCAAAGGAACAAGAGGCCAGTACACGGAGACAGGTTCAGATTGCACTAACATTGAGAGCTTCCCATATGCTAAGCACTGCCAGCATTTCATAGGTGTCTTCTCATTTCATCTTAGCAACAATAAAAGCTACATTATCATCATCCTCCTGCTCAACTGAAATGCTGGGATGTAAATGAATTTAAATTTTTTCCCATTTAAAGTTGATGTATAATTCACAGATAACAGAATGCACCTGTGTTAAGAATACAGCTTAAAAAATAAATCGACAATTATACATCCAGATAATCACCTCCCTAACCAAGATACAGAGTATTTTCATCAACCCAGAAAGTTTCTTGATGTCCCTTTTAAATCAAAACCCTTCCCCCAAGAGGCAGCCACTCTTCAGTTTTCTATTATCATTTATTAGTTTTGCCCATTGTATTAATTTGCTAGGGCTGCCATCCATAACAAAGTACCACAGACGGGGTGGCTTAAACAACAGAAATTTATTTTCTCACAATCTGAAGGATAGAAGTCCAAGATTGAAGTGTTTGTAGAGTTGGATTTTTCTGAGACCAGTTTCTCTCCTTGGCTTGTAGATGACTGTCATCTCCTTTTGTTGCACATGGACTTTCCTCTGTGTGTCTGTGTCCTAATCTTGTCTTATAAAGACACCATATTGGATTAGGGCCCATGATAATGGCCTCATTTTTACTTAATTACCACTTTCAAGGCTCTGTCTCCAAATATACTCACATTCCGAGGTACTGGGGATTAGGATGTGAACATATGAATTTTGGAGGGGACATGATTCAGCCCATAACACCTATTCTTGAACTTCATATAAAGATAATCATATTAATGTAATCTTTTGCATCTGGCTTTTTTCACTCAACGTAGTATTTTAGAGATTCATTCATATGGTTGTGTGTGTTGGTAGTCTCTTCCTTTTATTCATCATATGAATATATCTTAGTCTGCTCATCCATTCTTGCTAATGCACATCCCGCTTGTTTTCGCTTTTGGCTGTTTTTGCAAAGTCTGCTATGAATATTCTCATTCAAGACATTTTGTGCATACGTGTTCTTTTCTCTCAGGTAAATACCTGGGAGTGAAATTGCAGGATCACGGGGAACATAAAGGGCTAATTTCATAAGAACCTACCAAACAGAGTTTCAAGGTGGCTGTACCATTTTATAAGCCCACAGAAGTATGAGAGATCTCTGGTGCCTGCACATCCCTGTCAGCACTTGGTTTTAGCAGTCTTAAATTTAATCATCCCAGTGTGTGTGAAATGGAATCTTATTGTGATTTTAGTTCAATTTCTCTAAATACTTGTGATGTCGAGCACTTTTTCATTACTTACGGGCTTTTGTATATCTTTATGACATATATTGCCAAGGTTTTTTTGTCCTTTTTAAAAAATTGAATCATTCATCTTTCTTGTTCATTTATAAGTAGTAAAACTTCTTATTTTTCTGTATAAAAGTCATTTGTAGCTGGGTACAGTAGCTCACTCCTGTAATCCCAACACTTTGGGAAGCCAAGGTGGGAGGATCGCTTGAGTTCAGGAATTCGAGACCAGCCTGGGCAAAATAATAAGACCTCATCTCTACAAAAATACAGAAAAAAATACAGAAAGTAGCTAGATGTGGTAGTACATGATATAGTCCCAGCTACTTGGAAGGCTGAGGTAAGAGGATTGCTTGGGCCAGGGAGGTTGAGGTTGCAGTGAGCCGAGATTGCATCACCATACTCCAGCCTGGGCAACAGAGTGAGACTCTGTCTCTCAAAAAAAAAAAAAGGCATTTGTTAGATTAATGTATTAAGAATATTTTCTTCCAGTCTGTGATTTGTTTTCCAATTTTCTTCTCTACCTTTTGTGATGAGAAGAATTTTTTAATTTTGTGAATTCCAATTTATTAATATTTTTATTGTATACTTAGTGTTTTTGATGTATCTGATAAATTTTTGCCTACCCATAATCATAAGTATATTCCCCTGTGTTTTCTTCTAGAAGCTTTATAATTTTACATTTTACGTTTTGTCCTATGAGCTGTGTTAAACTAATTCCCGTGTATAGTATAAGGTAGTGGTTAAGGTAGTGTCTCCAGTTCATTTTTCATCCCCCATACGGAATCTAGTTTTTCCTGAATCATCTGTTTAAAGACTTCCCATTCTCCATTGACTTGCCATGGTGACTTGGTCAAAAAATTGACCGTATACACGTGGGTCTATTTCTGAACACTCTATTTTGTTCCATTGACCCATTTATCAATTCTTATGTCAGTATCACCCTGTCTTGATGACTGTAGCCTCATAACAAGCCTTGAAATAAGGCAGCATACGTCCTCTAACTCTAATTTGCTTTTTTATGATTGTGTTAGAAAATTTGGTTTCATTGTATTTCCATATAAGCTTTAGAATAACCTTCTCAATTACTACCAAACAAATCTTCTTAGATTTTCGCTAAAATTTCACTGATTGTTTTCAGCAATTGGGGAAGAGTTTCCACCTAATGATATTGAATGTTCTAATCCATGAATATGCTACATCTCTCTGTTTATTTAGATATTCTTCCATTTCTTTTTAAATATAGAGTTAGAGGGCACAAAAACAGCTTTGTTACATGGATATATCACATAGCAGTGAAATCTGGGCTTTTAGTGCAACTGTCACCTGTACAGTGTATCTTGTAATCTACCAGGTAATTTATCATCCCTTAGCTTCCTACAACCCTCCCACCTTTGCAAGTCTCCAGTGTCTATTAATCCACTCTCTATGTCCATGTGTACACATTATTCAGCTCCCACTTCTAAATGAGAACATGCAATATTTGACTTTCTGAGTTATTTCAACTTAAGATAATAGCTCCCAGATCCATCCGTGTTGCTGCAAAAGACATGATTTAATATTTTTATGGATAAGTATATTCCATGGTAGATAAATATCACATTTTCTTTATCCAGTCATCTGTTGATGGTCATTTAGATTGATTCCATAACTTCGCTATTGTGAATAGTGCTACAATAAACATACAAGTGCAGGTATTTTGGGGATAATAATTATTTTTTCCTTTGGATAGATAATTAGTAGTGGAATTTCTGGAATACTGAGACCTGAAACTATAAAAATTCTAAAAGAAACCCTAGAAAAACCTCTCCTGTACATTGGCCTAGGCAAAGAATTTATGACTGACACCTCAAAAGCAAATGCAACAAAAATAAAACTAAACAAATGGAACTTAATCAAATGAAAAAGCTTCTGCATAGCAAGAGAAATAATTAACAACAAAAACAGACAATCTACAGAATGGGAGAAAATATTTGCAAACTATGCATCCAACAAAGGACTAATATCCAGAATCTACATGGAACTCAAACAACTTGATAAGAAAAATACATAAATAACCTGATTAAAAAGTGGGCAAAGGACAAGAACAGACATTTTTCAAAAGAAGACATATAAATAAGAAATGATCAACACCACTAAACACCAGGAAAATGCAAATTAAAACCACAATGAGATACCATCTCACACCAGTCAGAATGACTATTATTAAAAAGTCAAAAGACCACAGATGTTGGCAAAGATATAGAGAAAAGGGAATGCTTATACACTCCTGGTGGGAATGTAAATTAGTACAACCTCTACAGAAAACAATATGGAGATATCTCAAAGAAATAAAAATAGAGATTCTTTCATTTCTTTCAGCAATATTTTCTAGTTTTCAGTACAGAGGTTTTGCACATTTTCCATGAAATTTATTCCTAAGAATTTTATATATTTGATGCTTTTGTAAATTGTATTTTAATATTTTTATTTGTCAGGGTTTTTGCTAGTATATAGAAATACAACTTTAATATATTGATGTTGTTTTCTGCATCTTTACCAAACTAGCGTTATTTCTACAAGGTTTTTTGTTGATTCCTTAAGATTGTCTCTCTCTATATAATGATGCCATGAGTAGATTAAGAGTTTGACTTTTTTCCCCCAATATTTATGGCTTTCATTCCTTTATCTTGTCTTGTTACATAGGCTACGACTTCTACGATGTTGAATAGAAGTGGTGAAAGCAAACATTCTTGTTTTAATTCTTAGGGTGAAAAGCATGTAGTATTTCGTGTATGCTGCTAGCTCTAGGTTTTTCACAGATACTATTAATGTTTGTCAGATTGTAGATGTTTCCTTTTATTCTTAGATTGTTAAAAGTTATGCTTCTTTTATTTATTTATTTTTCATGAATGAGTTAAATTTCGTGAAATGCCTTTTCTGCATTTATGGAGATGATCCTAGGTTAGTGTGCTAAATTATATTAATTAAATCTTTAATGTTAAACAAACTTTGCTTTTCTGAATAAATTCTTGGTCATAAGTATCATATATACATTATGTAGAGCTAGACAGAATTGCTAACATTTTATTAAGAATTTTTACGTGGAGATGTATTAACTCTTTCACAGACACAGAGTTAATAAGTGGGTGACTCAACATTTGAGCCCATGTCTTTCGGATTTTGTATCCAGTGTTCTGTCTAATATTACATACAATTAATTATATTCAACTGGGGCGTGTCAGGAAGCCTATGCTTTTTTAAATAGCTAGGGAGATCCTAGGAAATCTGTCAGGAGCAGGTACCATTCAGGCGTTCGTGCCTGCTGGGATGGGATGCTACTTGGAATTAGCCAGGTGGGCTGCAGAGATTAGATCCAAGAAAGGTGTCAGGTTATGTGTATATGGACAGACTTCCATATTGGGAAAAATCAGAATCTTGATTATCAATCAAAAACCACTTTAATACCTGGAGAAAATGGTTCTGCTTAAACTGAAGTGTGTTGTCAAGATAAAGAAATATAAGCAGAGATCCTCAGGTTCTTTATTATATTTTATTTCATTTTATTTTTAGTTTTAGGATACATGTGCAGGACGTGCAGGTTTGTTACATAGGTAAATGTGTGCATGGTGGTTTGCTGCACCTATCAACCCATCACCTAGGTATTAAGCCCCACATGCATTAGCTATTTACCCTGATGCTCCCCCCCACAAAGTTCCTCCCCCAACAGGCCCCAGTGTGTGTTTTTCCCCTCCCTGTGTCCATGTGTTCTCACTGTTCAGTTTCCACTTATAAGCGAGAGCATTTGATGTTTGGTTTTCTGTTCCTGCGTTAGTTTGTTGAGGATAATGGCTTCCTGCAAAGGACATGATCTCATTCCTTTTCATGGCTGCATAGTATTCCATGGTGTATATGTACCATATTTCCTTTATCCGTTCTATCATTGATGGGCATTTTGGGTTGATTTCATGTCTTTGCTATTGTGAATAGTGCTGCAATGAACACACGTGTGCATGTATCTTTATAATAGAATGAGATCCTCAGGTTCCACCCTCAGCTCGGCCACCAGTTAGATGTACTTCTGTGCGTAACATTTTAATCTCTCCGTGGTACAAAACACTTACTTAAGAATTACATAAAGTGCTAGACAAGTCCAATTTACTAACAAAATCCAAAACTGACCTTAATAATGGATCATCAGTATTGCTTTCACCTTTGTCTATGGGGATGCTGGTAATATCCTTCTAGAAAATCAAATGTCCCAAATATTCTCCCTTCTTAGAGCAGGTGCATTTCAAAATACTTTGTGAAAATGTAACAAAAACAGACAGAATAAAGCAATACAACAACGATGATAAACCTGGGCCCTGTTCTTTCAGTTCACTTGTATCACGTCTAGTACTCAGCCTTTAAGGTCATAAAAGGGAGAAAGTCCACTTGAAGTAGAAGCACAATTCTCCAAAGGCAGTTTTAGACTCACAGCAGGCATAGCACCCAAGGCTTAAAGCCTAACGTTTGATCTATATAATAGGTATTTTAAATCAGTAATATTTGAAGAAATGGGTAAAATAGTGCTTTGAAACATCGTGTTACTCGCATAAAAGTAATCTACCAATTCAAAAGGGAATTACATTTATAAGAAACTGTAATAATAGATATGATGAAATATCATTTTGGCCAGAACTCAATTTTAGACACTGAGTTCATCTGACCTTTAAAGTTCAAGAAAAGTCAGTATTCCAGTGTGTCTAAATAAATCCATGCAGCTTCTGAATGGAGCTGAAGTCCGTGTGTTTCTCATTCTCCCAAGACTTAAACTCCTCAAATCCTACTCAGAACAGCAACCAGATGTCAACCTGACAACCTATCCTGTTCTCCCTCACATTAATTAGGACCCTATAGAACCTCAAGAGATCACCCAGACCAGACCACGGTTCAGGGAGCTGGAAGAAGAAGATTCTCACATCCTTGCCGCTGACTGAAATTGAAGAATGCCTGTTTCTTCTCATCTGCTGGGATCTGGGTCACCAGCACTTCTTCAGTCTGAGAGGCTATTTTTCTTTCTCTCTTTCTTTCTTTTCTTTTTAAATAAGTACCCAACAGCTGGGAATGGCTTCCTGGAACCCCTTCTTTGTTTCTCCCGGAAACGATGATAAATTCATGGGTTTGCCTAAGAAGAATAAACCCAAGACTTCCGACTGCTGGATTCTGTACTTTGTTCCCTCGATTAGACAAAAGGCTGATTCCTCTTTCAAACATACCAGATTATCCCCAGATCAAAGTTTAAGCCCTTGAAACAAGTGATAAATGATAAGACCCGCTGCCCCGCGGCTGTTCCTAAAAGGGCTTCTGTGGTGAGAGAGCAAATCTGGTTCCAATAGTAGGAGCAGAAGTTAAGTACTTTCTAATTCCGTTATAGTGGGGAAAGGATCAGACGCGCCGTCCTCAAGCTTTTACTTGACTGGTCATGATACTTAGGGGACACGTTGGTCCTGGGTGTGTCTGAACATGTGTAGTCAGTAAATAAAGTGCTAGAGCTACTTTTTAGCTTTGCTGTTTGTATCTAGAATAAAACATGTGAAAATAGTATACTTTTGACTAACTTCAACAATTGAAGGAATGACATGACACATTCTGGTGAGTTTAATATTTTAATAGCCAGAAAATTCTTTTGCTCCTAACTCAGGTTGAATTTTTTTTTTTATATGATTATGAGCTGATCTCATTGTGTAACAAAAAGAGATTCAACACTGACTCTTCCACCATGCAGCAGGGGCCCCTGGGCCAATTTGATTTCCTTCTCAGAGCCTCAGTTTTCAAATCCGTTGGACTATGTGATCTTTAAAGCTCCATGCTGCTCTAATATTCCATGGCCTTGCCTCAAGGACAGTAGACCCCACCAACTCTTCCCTTGACTCTGAAGGATCTCAAAGGAGTATCATCCTCCTAGGCGTCAACTCTGATACTGCTGGCCTTGGAGAAGGAACAAAAGATTGGGTTGGATGTGCCCTTCTCGTGGAAGATGAGTGCTGCTTTATTTTAAGCCAAAACCCAATATTAATTCCACAATTCAGTTCAACATGCATTTGCTTCCAAGTGCTCCCTAGATGCAAGCAGCTGTTCTAGGTGCTTTGGGTGCTATAAGGAAAAAAAAAAACATAAATGTAGTCTTCAGGAACTCGATAGGAGAAATATGACCTGTATTGGACAGAGAGCAATATTAGAAGGTAGCCTGGATGAGTGCTGAACTCCAAGTAAAAGGAACTGAGGGATTATTTGGAGAGGAAAGACACATATCAGAGAAATCTGGCTGAAAACATTGAGCTGATAGCTGAAGAAAGCTTACTTTCTAGTGTTCTGATATTTTTCCCTCTAAACTACTTTTTTAAAGGCCACTACAAAAACTAATTCCTAGAAGGCAAGAGTCTTCACGCTATTTACGGTAGGGAGAACTGAAGGTTTTATATAAGTTCGTGAATTTTATTGGTGGTTTATAAGGTGTACTAATAACATAACATTGAGAAGGGTCACAGGGCAGACACTAGTAAAGCATTAGGAAATTTTGCTGAAATTTTACAATTTCTGTAACTAGCAGTATATGACACATGGAGCTTGTGTGTTGTTGGTGACCCGTGATTTCCATCACCAGCATGGGGCATCTCATCCTCTTCTCCATCGGACCAGCCTTAGGAACAGGAGCTCAGACTTTGTGTGTGGTAGGTGCTCTTCCCTACTTTTAATAGGAGAATGTCTTTTTTATCCAGTCAACATGGAGATAGTAATGCTCTTTCTGATCTCTCAAATTATTAATGTATCTTTTGAAGAATTACTTTTCAAGTTAACCACGGTAGAGCAACTAGAGAATTTCCCTACCCCAGAGGGTGACTGCCATTCCCTTTGCTTCATGCTTTCCTGATGAGATGTCCACTGAGTAATACATCCAGGCTTTCTCCCTGGCTTGGTCCTGGCCCTTCATGGACCTTTGCTTGGATGGACTTGGTGTATTAACAACTAAGTATATTGTGGTATCTCTTCTTTTCCCCTTCTTTGGCACCACTTTCCTGACAGTGAGATTGGGCATGTCTACACTACAAATCATAGTTCTTCCAAGATAATGGGAGGGCTAATTGTGACTATCTCTCTCAACTACTTATGTGAATTCAGCCTCATTCTTAGTAAAAATGGCATTTTGGTATTCATCTGTCTGACTCTTGTATATTCTCAATTGATTTAGAACTCAGAAATATTTAAAGAGAGAGATCAGTTATCATCCACAAAACTCAGCATCTTAGAGCAGGGTTATTAAGCAAAGATAACTACTGAGTGGGCTTACAAAATCCTTAAGAATTTCTCTTTGTCTGTAAAAGATGCTATCATTTTAGGAGGGAGAAAGAAAACACACTGGATAAACTTGGGACCCTACAGACAGGGACCCTGTCATTAAAAGTCTTCATCTGTTTTACCCAGAATACAAAGCCCAGCGCTGGGCACTGATGAGTAGATGAAACGGGTGCAATCCCTTGCACTTGGTGGAGGAGAAAGGGAGGGAAGGGGAAGGGAGTGTCCCCACCCCAGATTGTGTCTGTGTGGAAGCTAATCCCCACTTGGAACTGGAGTTAACCAGCTTCTGCCACACTCTTCTCCACTCTGGCATGACACAGGTCCCTCCAACACCCCTGCGCTAGGGGAACATCGTTGGAAGGGCCAGCTTCTCCAAAGGCATGGCCTCCTGGGTTGGAGAAGCTCCTCCTCTGAGAATGGAACTCTCCCAGAGTGGAGTCCCTGAGCTTCCCTACCTCCTAAGCCTTCTTCAATTAAAGAGGCAAAACAGAAGGTCAGGAAGCTGAAATGGACCGAAGAAGGAGGACGCATCCATGCTAAGAGCAAATGCCTCATGGTATTATTGCTCTCCTAATTGAAGCCTAAGTTTTTGCCTCAAACTTTGCCCCAAAGATAAGGGCTGAAAAAAAAATCCCCACTGGTTCAGGCACAAACTCTACCTATTTCAGGTGACCTAAGAGAAATCACAGGAGCCGATCTAATTGAATATCCTCCCCAGGCTGACAGACAAGGCCACACAAGGATATCCTCACACCAGGTGGCTTCAGGTTCTGATTCTGACACTTACTAGCTATGAGAATTTGGGAAAGTTCTTTGACTTATCTGATTCTTAATCAGATGATTCCTCATTATAAATGGAGATTAAAAATACCTACTTTCTTATGTTGCTCTATAAAAATGTGTGCATAGAAAGCACCTAAAATAATTCCTGATATATAATAAGAACTAACTAAATGGTATCCAGAGTTCTTCGTTTTCAGGATACACCCCAGAACTGTCTGTAAGTAGTTTTGACATCCAGGCATGCACCAAGACACCTAGACATATACAGGTGCACCACATACCTAGACCTGTATATGTTCTTAAACACTTTTGATTCATCTGGGCATGATTCCCAGTTTAACCCTTCTGGAAGATTCTTGACACACACAAGAGCCTTAGAACACTACAAATAAGATACAGAGATATGACAGTGACTCTTAACCGTGCTTCAGAAGTCACCCACAATTTTGCAGGTGATGCCTCAGAAAGGAAAATGACAGAAAACTCCCCAAATATCTTAAGAAAGGAAACAAAAATTTCCTGGAACCAATCTATTCAAGAGTGAGACTGAAAATAGGCCAAAGTGAAGCAGAAAGGAAAGGGAAAAGGAGATCAAACAGCAGCAGAGGTGATCTTACATTGGGTTAAGTCCACAGAAAAGACTGTGAACATTAGAAGTCAAACCCTGCTGATGTTTGGAACTGTCTGCTGACAGGAGCTCACTGTGGGGCAAGTCACGGAAGGAAAGGGTTGTGAAAAAGTCGTTTTAGAAACCGTGAATCATCCCAGCACTTTGGGAGGCCGAGATGGGCGGATCACAAGGTCAAGATATTGTAGCCATCCTGGCTAACATGGTGAAACTCCATTTCTACTAAAAATACAAAAAGAAATTAGCCGGGCATGGTGGCGGGCACCTGTAGTCCCAGCTACTAGGGAGGCTGAGGCAGGAGAATGGCGTGAACCCAGGAGGTGGAGCTTGCAGTGAGCCTAGATCGCGCCACCGCACTCCAGCCTGGACGACAGAGCAAGACTCCATCTCAAAAAAAAAGAAAAAGAAAAAACCAAGACGCATAGCATTTCCAGTCTGATTTGTGCTCAACTGGATTCAGAATTTACAGCAAAATCAGAGTTCGAGGGTAGGAAATTTAGAGATGATCTAGTCCTAATACTTACTTCCAAGTTCCAGGAGGCAGAGATAAAACTCTTACGCATAGGGAAGTGTGCATAAATAAAGGTATTTAAGTGTTAAAAATAATAGGGGCAGCTGAACTACAGAAGGCAATTAAGTATGATAGGGTTACAGTAAAAAGCATGTAAAAATTTAACTTCCAAACTTCCCAGTTGTTCTGCTGTAACTCTTTGGATCAATAACTCGTCAAGGAAATCTGATCCTCAAAACCTTACCTGGAACATACAGCCCATACAGGGCTCCCCAGTGACCTCAGGAAAAAGGTCAAAACCATATCCCTTGCTTCACAGCTGAGGAATAAGCAGGTCAGCGGGAGAAGTGATCATTCCCAGGCCATCAGCAGGTGAGTGACAGGTGGGATGGAAACGCTATATTCTGTCCTTGGTCTTGTGCTCTTCCCTTTGCTTCACAAAGGTGTCCCGAGCCCTTGTTCCTGAAGAGGTGGCTGAAGGTAACTAGAGGCAGCGTCTCCTCTGCAGAGATTTGAATGCCATCCTCCCTGAAGGCAGAGGGATAACCAGCCACAGCCCCACCAGCTGAGCAGGCCATGAGTCAGTTCAGACCATAAAGGAAGTGATGAGTATAGATCAAGGCCCAGCATAATAGACACCGTACCAGTCAGGGAAATAAAAAATCCTGCAAAGTTCTGGGCCAGAATTTCCTACCCAGAGTTAGAAAATTAACTGATAGCCCTTCTGCTCTAATTCAGAGGCATTTGAGCAATGCAGAGCAGTGAATTTTCCACATTTAAGTCTGATATCATAAGGCATTTCAATTCCCCAAATCCCTTCTCTCTTTTCAGCCAGCTGTCTCCTTTCTTCATAGCGCTCTCTGTGTACAGGCCTCTCTGGACCAGTCGGCTTCTATCATGGAAATCATTCTGTTTCCCACTAAAAGGGAAAAGAAAATTCACCCATTGAACCACGGCAAATTGCACTGACAGTGTGGAGACCCCAGAGAGGTGCCATATTGATTAAAATGTTCAAGTTAGTAAGAAAGGAAGAGAGGAGAAAGGAACCGTGTAGACTCTTTAAAGATAGGGACGGAGAGGAGGAGGAATAGGGGTGGAGGAAAAGAGGGAAAAGAGCATCCAGCTCTTGCAGCCTGTCCCCCTGGAGACCTTCCAACATGATTCGCTGGGCACGCCGCGAGAAAAAGCATCTAGGGTGCAGAGGGCCAGGCTGGAACTGTTGCCCATCCCTGCACTCGCGTGTCACAGATGCAGCCCTCCGCTGTCTCCCCCTTGTGGGGAGCAACACTGTGAGGTGCAGCCAGGAACCTGCAGAGCAGACCCTGCAGTGTAGTGGACAGAGGACAGCTGGATGCCATCTGGAGGTGTAGGTACAGCGCTAGCCCAAAGGGGCTTTGCGGGAAGCACTGAATTTTTCTGAATGACCCTGGGAATAAGGATCCATCACAAGTGTCAGCTTAAATGGTTCCCTGCATTAACAGTCATCAGTAAACAGAGTAGTAGTGGCTGACGCTGTGTCACAGTGCTTGACAAAGTGCATTATTTCATCTAGTCCTTGCTGCCTCCCGATGAGGGAGAGATTTTTGTCACTGCTTTACAGAAGAAGAAACTGAGGCTCAAAGAGATTCAGTGACTTACCCAGGAGGAAAGCACAGTGCCTTTCCTTGAATGAGGTCACAGCGCCCCAGGTTCATAAAGCATCCTCCAAAACCCCAAGGAAAAGTGGTCTAACTCCTCCGCCTCCCTTCTCCTGCTGCTGTATGTGGCAATGACACTGACTCTCCCACCCTCACAGCCCAAGGTGGAGCTGGTCTGACTAACGCTCCTCGAGTGCTCTCCTGGTTGTATGTGAACTCAATCAGAATGCGGTCCAGCATCAGGATTCACTCAACACCTATTTTTTTTTTAAATTCTAACTAGAAAGTGGGAGATTCCATGACTTAAAAAAATCCCAGGTCTAATGGGCCAGGAATTTTATTATTTTCCCCACTGAACAGAGAAAACAACAGAAGCTCAGAATGAGACAGCTGCCTCAGTCACAGCACAGATCAGTTGGTCTAAATTCAAGACTTTTTGCACCCAACATGTCACCTGCATTCAGGGACCAAGCTCCTTTGCAGAGAAGTGGGAGATTGGACTCCCTGACCTTGAGAACTCGCCTTGACCCTGGGGCCGCTTATGGAGGACTGTGGCAGGCTTGGAGGTGTTAGGGCTGTGATTCCTCCAAACCTAGTCTGACGGATGAGTCGTTGAATGGGATCTCAGAGACTATGGCTCTAGGCCTGATTTTTAGCACAGGCTGGTTGTGTGACTTCAGGCAAGTCGCTTCACCTCTCTGGGAGTTGTTTTCCTGAGAGTGATCTGAGGGGTGGGATGAGACGGTCTCTCCTTCCTGTGCCATGTGCTGGCCCCAGAGCCAGGTGGCTCTGCTCTTCTGTGCTGGTTGCTGTTGAGGGTGTTGACTGAGTTCATCTGTTTCCTGAGACACATGCAGCTGTCCTCCCTCCAATTACTTCATCACAGGCGCTGACAGACCCTCCGGGGCAGGGCTCTTGGCACCGCCTTGCTGGGGAGCATCTCCAATCATTGCCCGTCCTCATCAAATTCAGATTTATGGAGTGTGAGGGTAGAGGAGACCCAGGAAGCCCATGGAACACAAGGTCTCAAGACCCCTCAGGAGCTTGTGCTCTGCTCTCGGGCCATTTCCCAAGACACTCTGTCCAGCGGGTCAATATCAGGATTCTCACCTCTCCTAGGGCAGACACACTCACCATTTTAACTAGGTCACTCAGCAGCTTTACCCCAGCAGCAGTACCAAGCCGGACGTGAACCTCGTATACTGTTTCTATTTTATCTATTTTGTTTGAACCACCAGTTAGGCTACGGGTTTGGTGAAGACCAATATGCAGGAGAATCTTGAATCTAAACAAATGAAATCATCTCTATCCTCGAGTAATGGTAATACCAATAGACAGTGTTTTCACCTCGTTATTGTGTGCTAACCATTATTCTAAGTCCTGTACTTACTTGTACACATTTACTCCTCCCAATCATCCCTGGAGGGTGGATTGATTGAGTCTGTTTGACTTACAATACAGCCATGCCTCGGAGTGCCTGGGATTTGGACTGGAAAGGTTGTACGCCTCAGTCTTGCCCATGTGCCCCAGCTTAGTTGGGATAACACAAAACAATAGCAAACAGAAGAGTCCACCAACAAGGGCTAAAATCGAGTGGCACAGAGTGCACATGTGCGGGTGCTGGAAGGAAGGAGAGAGTACCAGAGGATGGGGCATTTGGGAAGGGTGGTTGGGGGCTGGCCTTTCCAGGATGAGTAGGATTTATCCAGAATAGTAGAGGAAGCAGATGCGTAGCAGGGAACAGCCTGAATGTAGTGAGGTGTGGCGTAGGATCTGCGTGGTGAGTGGTAAAGAAAGTGGGCATGTTTCATTCTCATCCCTTCTGTCCCCTCCCTCGTGGTTTGATGTCCAGGGACTTCTGTGTCTCTGCGGATAGGCGTGCAGTGGGGATTTCAGACAAAGGCCTGCTTTCTTATGGGAGACAAGAAAGATAAAGAGAATATGACCCCAAATATTTTCTGAGCCTGTCTGCAAGGTTGGCAGACACTAGTTTTCAGGTAATTTTGCTCTTGGAGCAGAATTTCACCCACTACCTTTGAGAGCTAGAGAGTAGAAGGAGTTCAATTGCACCCTGCATTACTGCACTAATTACACAGTGAATTTTCAGTCCTGGTTTGCTCTTTGACACACCGTAAGCAGAAATCTTGCATATTCAGATGACAGTTTGTCCTCAGGAAATGCCTCACACCCTGCTTTGTACCGCTGTTCAGATGGACATCAGAACAGTATGTATCCTCCATGAACCCAAAGGCAGTGTTAGACATTGGTCAAAATTCAGCAGCATGCCTAAGAAGGGGCTGAGGTGCATGTGTACTCTGTGACTAAGGGATGGGAGCCAAGCCCCATGGCTGAGGGACCAGAATCAATGCCAGTGAGGGCCAAGATGGGCAGCAGAGTGGACTAGGGGCAGAAGACGCCAGGTCATTAGCAAACCAGAGACTGCAAGGACTGGAATTCTGGCTTTTAGGTATTACCACTAACCTATGCTGCCACCAAGTGCTCATTTTACCAGCAAAGGCTTCTTAGAGCCAGGGCTGGAGATGCCTCTCCTCCAGGCTCGCCTGGCTTCCGCCACCCCTGCAAAACACACAGCACACGCATTCAGAAATAGGAAAGGTCAAACCGCAAACCCCCCTGACTGCTCTGTCCCCATGGCTTTATTTTTAGGTTAGAAAAGACCCTTTCCTCTTCTGACTCATGATCCTGCTGACAAATATTCCCTTAGTAGAGCAAGCTAAATAGAGTCATTCCTCATGTCACATTCTCTTGAATCAAAGAAGCTCTTGTGACTGGAGCCTGTTTTGTCATTCTGCATGCTGCATGCACCGAATGTCCATGCTCTGTGGGCACTTCTTCAGACCAAAACACTAAGGCCAAAGAAGCCCCTCCCTCCCTCCAGCTACACTGACCTTCCCTCTTGCCCCCAGGCCCCCACCAAACTAAGGCAGTTTCTTGTAACCTCTTGGGTGATGTTACTGGACATTTTGCTCAGGAGTCACTCCTTTGATGGCGGGGCAGCCCCATGTCAGGGGTGACCAGAGATATAAAGGGGGCTGGGGAAACCGAGGTAAACTATTGACTTAGGACACTCTCAAGCACTGTCTTAGCCCAGGAAATTGCAGAGTGTGTTGGAACCAAGAATCCCTTGCTAATGAGACCTGGAGAGCAGACTCAACCCTGAACTGTGATTTTGGTTAGTCCTTGTAGCTTTTCTGAACCTCAGTTTCACTATCTTCCTATCTAATCTTTAGTCCACATGTTTCTCCTATCACTTTGTAGGTAGTTTATTGCTCACAGATCCTTTTGTAGGGAGTAAAAATTAAGGCATGGATATCCAGCATGTCATTTCCCTATATCCTCTTTGTATAGAAAACTGACTAAATTGTTTTTAAAACTTTGAGACTGGAGGCTAAAATGCAGACACCTGAATCTCCTCTGAGTTTCAGGTCTCATGTCGTCTGTCACTATAGAGAAAAGATACTTGGTTGAGAGCATCACAAACTATTGAATTGATCTGATCCACCACCAAAATGGCTCACATTCTTCCAGCAAACTTCTCCACGTTCTTGATTTTATATAATGTTCATGACAATCCTGGGAGATAGGTATTTCTGTCCTCATTTTACAGGTGAGAAAATTGAGTTTCAGGAGAGGCAAAGTCTTTTGCTCAAGACCACTAAGCACTTGTATGACTTAGGACTGTCTTCATTCCGAGTCTTCTGACCTTTAAGAATCCTTCACTGGGTCACTGTGGAACAACACCTGCCACACCATGCAATAGGGATTCCTAGGACGATGACTTTCTAGAGGTCCTGGCCTTTCGTGTGCTCCCAAATTATGACAGGCAATCCCTCACCTTTCCTAGGAAGTTGTCCCCCATGGTTGCAGGGACCCGGAATTGCAGGCGGGAAAAGCCAAGCACACAGCTGGCTCTCCCACCAGTCTCCTTCCTCTGCTCCCGTGGAAAAGAAACCCAATCTCTCCAGCCCAGTGTTTGGGCTCCCAGGAGCCTCAGCCTACAGTGGCTGATTGAATTATCTTTATTGGCCTTATTACCATTGCCAAACCTCTGGGGAGGTGAACCAGATGTCCCCATTTGACCAGCCATTGCAGTTGTGTCCAGCAATGTCCAGCTGTTTCAGGCTTCATTCACAGAGCATCCCATTTATCTTGGATTTCTTAATGCCATAATCAAGCTGCCAGGGGAGAAAAGGATGCTCCATTCCTGACATCAGGGGGAAAATATGAATCAGGAATCTAGAAAATGTTGCTAAGCATTGTTTTCTTCCCAACATGCACCCAGCCCTCCCTTTGCTCCCCACTGAACCAAGGAGGTATGCTTTGCTTTCCTTCCTTGAAGAATCTGATCCAGGCATCTCTCCTTTCAGAAAAGATTTTCTAATCGTTCCTGAAAATCTGCTGCATTTTAAGGTCAATCCCACGAAGTGATTAGCTCTTGGGTTTTAGTTCCGTGTCTTTGAAGAATCAGGATAACACAGCTGTATGAATAACTCAGCTCCAAAGAATCACCAAAAAGAGCTTTAAGCCCAGGGAACACTTGGGGACCTTCAGTCCTTCACCTTCCCTTCCTACCCAAGTGTGATTTCATATTTATTTCCAGGACTGGGAATTAAGTGCCACTCCAGCTTGATTGTGATCAAGATAGAGAAGTCAAGTTGTCACCGATTCAGTGCCTGACGTGTGCTGAGGCATTGACAAGAAACTCACACTGTTTAAAATGTGGAGGGACCTGTGTCCTGGTTCGACTGTGCCTCAGACGTGCTGTGTGATTGGATACGCACTGGGGGTGTGCTCATCTCACAAAGATTTTGGGGCATCTTTTCCATCCATCCTAATACTAAGCGGAGTCCCAAGCTGACTTACATAAGCAACCCAATCTTGCACCTCTGGAGCCAACTTAACGTATCAGGGCTTAGGTACTGACCCAGACTGGACCAGTCAGAGTCCTTTCCCTAAGAAACTGGGCTGGGAACTAGGAGAGCCCACCTCCCTTGGGCTGGTCTCTTACACTGGTGAGGGGTGCCGATGACAGCCTTGTTCTCTATCACATGAGCTGGAGAGCAGACACGGTCCTGCAGAGAGAGGGGAACGAAGGAGGCCTAGAGAGACATAGCTGCCCCCAAAAGCGACATAGAAAGGAAAGCAGATGACCACGGGAAGCCAGGCTGTCAGCTCTCTGCACCTACACATTTTTCTCCGGGAATTCGTTTGACTCAGCTTCAACAAAAGAGGTGACTTATGAAGGATGTTGAAACTACTGGGCGAAAGTTTATAGTGAAAAAGTGTATGTGCATGATCTCAAAGCAAAATTTGTTAATGACAAATAGTAACTGCACAGTTAAGAAGCTGGCAAACACCATCTTAAGAAAGTAATTGAGGTTAACTTCACCGGTAATAAGGTGCCTCAGCATCGTGTACCACCTGATATGTGCACTGAGAGGGACAGGGGAGCACTTGGTGGTAATGTTCGCAATGGTCCATAACCTCAGCCCATCTTGAGAAACATCCAGAGACCTAAACTGAGGGGCCTTTTACAAAATATCTGGCCAATACTCTTTCATGATCTCTGTCAAGATCATGAAAGATAAGGCTCAAAAACTGTCTCGGATCGATGAGACATGAAAATTAAATGCAACCTGGGATGCTGGATTAGATCCTGGTAAAGACAAAGTCATTAATAGGAAACGTGGTGAAATCTAAATGAAATCTGCAGTTCAGCTGATAATATTGCAGGAATGTTTGTTTCTTGGTTTTGCCCACCGTGTGATGATTATGTCAGAAGTGAACATTAGACAAAGTTGGGTAAAGGGTATGTGAGAATTCTCTGTGCTATTGTTGCAACTCTTCTGTAAGTCTAAGAGTTTCTCAAGATATAAAGTTTTACAATGAGAAGACATGGCTACAAAGAAGGGAACAACAGAAACAGGGGGCCTACTTGAGGGTGGAGGGTGGGAGGAGGGAGAGGATAAAAAACTTTACCCATCAGGTACTAGGCTTATTACCTGGGTGATGAAATAGTCTATATCCCAAACACCCGTGGTGCACAACTAACAAATATAACAACACTGCACATGTACCCCGAACCTGAAACAAACATTATATATTTTATTATAATAGAGGATATAATATAATGTGATATATATTATAATATTATTATATATTCTCTCTATATATATATAATTTTTAAGTGGTAGTATGTTATGAAGATAGCGGGGTCCCTCATAGAATTCAAGATCATGGATGTATTTGAGCCTCAGTCTTGTGTTAGTGCCAGTGACTTTTGTTTCTTACAACAAAACATTCTGACGGGTGCACCCTGCATAAATTGTTTAAATTCTCAAAACTTCAGATGGAATCTACCCTCAAGTACCACAGAACATTGAACTTCAGGCCCAGCATCTGACAAGTTACAAAGCATCATCACTGTCCTCTGTTCTAGCCTTGCAAAAGCCACATTTTGAACATTTATCATGAGATCTTCTCTTTCAGCAAATTTTTAAGTGCACAACACTCTATTAAACTATTGGCAACCAGACACCAATAAAGGTGTTTTAAAAAAGGCAAGTTTGAGGACCAGATGGAAATCGTGCTTCTATAAGGACCCGGAAGAGAGAAACATACATCTAATTTACTCACTTTGGCAATACTGCTGATCATTTTCTAGGCTGAATTATGGACTTTCAGAACTAGACTTCCATCCAATGATCATCCAGCCACTTAGATGTCATCTAGTGTAACCTCCCTCCCTGTGCAGGAAACCTTTGCACAATCCTGCCTAACACTACGACATGTCTCAAATAACGGAAAGATGAGCACTGCACATCAGCCTTTTCATTTCTCAGTCAAGTCTGTACTCGTTAGAAAGAGTTTCTTGTGCCTGGGGTGATGATCAATGGCCCGGTTTGCCCAGGTCAGTTTCAGTTCATGGGTGTCATCTGGGTGTAGTTATTTCTAGCACCCCTCTTATTCATCACCTTCCTTCTACTATTACAGATTCAAAACAAAACAGAAAAAAACAAAACAAAACAAAACAAAAAAAGAACCTGCCTCTTCTTAGCTAAACATGAGAACTAAAACTTCATAAAACAGAATAAACATATCCCTCTTTCAAACAGTGCTTCAAATATTTGAAAACAACTATCTTGTCCACCCCCATGCCTAATAGTCCAGTTCCCCAAGCTGAGCTTCCTAAGCCACAACTTCCAGAATCCTCAGCACCCTCTTAGGCCCCCTCTGGATGTGCTCTGAGGACTAAGGGCTGGAATAGAATGCAAACCTCCAGATGTGATGAGGCTAACTCTGAGGCATTAGGATTATTACATCCATCTTCTTAAGGTAACATTGGCCGGTATTATCATAATGCAGGAATTAGAGGCCCATCAAATGACAGACAAGAGGGGATAAGTAAATAGTTTATGGTATTATGAAACTGTGGAATATTATATAGCCATTAAAATCACATTGTGGAAAAATACTTAAGACCGTGGAAAAGAGCTCATGATACAATCTTAAGAAAGCAGGACACACGGGAATGAATAAGCTGTAACAACCTGCAGCAACAGGGGTGGGCCTCAAAGCATTATGCCAAGGAAGAAGCAGACACAATGCAGTCTGGTTCCTTTCCATAATGTTCGAAAACAGCCAAAACTCACTAACAGTGTTAGAAGTCAAATTAGGGCTTTCTGTTTATAGGGGAGACATGATTGCCAAGAGTCATGGGGCTTCTGGAATTTTGGTAACGTTTTGTTTCTTCATCTTCTGCGTGCAGGTTAACAGAATGTGCTCACTTTTTGAAAATGCAAGCCTTGCACTTTTGAGTTGTGTACTGTTATGAATGTATTTTATGCTTCTGGAAAGTTAACATTAAAAACAAGAAGAGGCCGGGCGCGGCGGCTTACACCTATAATCCCAGCACTTTGGGAGGCCAAGGCGGATGGATCACAAGGTCATGAGATCAAGACCATCCTGGCTAACACGGTGAAACCCCATCTCCACTAAAAATACAAAAAAAAAAAAATCTAGCCGGGCTTGGTCGTGGGTGCCTGTAGTCCCAGCTACTCGGGAGGCTGAGGCAGGAGAATGACGTGAACCCGGGAGGCAGAGCTTGCAGTGAGATCGCACCACTGCACTCCAGCCTGGGCGACAGAGTGAGACCCCATTTGAAAGAAAGAAAAGAAAAAAAAAGAAAACAAGAAAAAAGAAAAAAATCAGTACACAAAACTCAGTTCTGAAACTGCTACATGTATTTTAGGATTGAATAAGTAAGTAAATGAGTCGTCAACAGTGAGAGCCAAGATTTTCACTGTCAAATAAAGAAATTACAAATTAGTAAGGGAGGAAGACTAGAATGAACCCTATAGTCGTGGATTAGAGATTAGTATAACCTGGCCGGGCGTGGTGGCTCATGCCTATAATCCCAGCACTATGGGAGGCCGAGACGGGCGGATCACGAGGTCAGGAGATTGAGACCATCCTGGCTAACACAGTGAAATCCCATCTCTACTAAAAAATACAAAAAAACTAGCCGGGCGAGGTGGCGGGCGCCTGTAGTCCCAGCTACTCGGGAGGCTGAGGCAGGAGAATGGCATAAACCTGGGAGGCGGAGCTTGCAGTGAGCCGAGATCCCACCACTGCACTCCAGCCTGGGTGACAGAGCAAGACTCCGTCTCAAAAAAAAAAAAAAAAGAAAAAAGAAAAAAAAGAGAGATTAGTATAACCACGTGAACTCTTGTTTACTTTAAGAACTCATGTTTACTTAGACTGATAAGTAGAAATACAGAAGTGATTATAGCTATGTGTCTATGCACACATACATACAGATATTTCCTAGCTCTGTCTGCTGAGAAGGTCTGGAAGTGGTGATGCCCCAGTAGCAGTGGGCACCCCCAGTGCCCAGTGATTGGTTTTTGAATACAATTCTCCAAGGAAAGAAATCAGGACTCCTAGGAGAAACGGTTGATTGTAGGGCAGAGCAGGAAAAATGTCAGAGGAAACTTGTAGGGGCAGAAAGTAAGAAAGTGCTCACCAAAAACAAAAGGGAGGTGGGATGGGACAAGCTGAAGAACACTGGACCAAGCTGAAAGAGACCCCCATTCCCAACTGGGACAACCTGAGTGATAACACAAATAATTATAACCCTGCAAAATAAAATGCATATGCATGGCTCCATGATATAAATAAATGATTGAGGAAATAAATAAATGAGAGGCAAAGGACAAATATTTCTCTCTGAAAAATTCCAGATAATATACGTAGACACTCCCCTCACTCACCCCAGAAGGTTTAGAACTTAATCCCCCACCCCTTGAGTGTAGGCTGGACTGTGACATGCTGCCAAAGAATAGTATATAGGATGGGAACACAGTAAGTCCACAGTGGAGAAACCAGACAGTCATAACCACGTGGTAGGTCATGGTGACGTGCCACCCTCGGCTGTAGTGCAGTGAGGGGCACTTCACCCCTGTGGTCCTCCCATTAACCCACAACCCCAGCCTAATCATGAGAAAACATCAAGCAAGTCCAATTGAGGGACACGCCACAAAATACTTGACCAATGCTCTCCAAAATTCTCAAGGTCATAGAATACAAGGAGTATCTGAGAAACCAGGACACTAAGGAGACGTGAAGGCTAAAGGCTAAATGCAGTGCTGTATCTTGTATTGGATCCTAGAAGAGAAAAAAAGGACATTAGTAGAAAAAGTAGTGGAATCTAAATACAGTCCATCATTTAGTTAATAGTAATGTGCTGATGTTAATTTCTTAGTTTTTGCTATATAAGATGTTGTTAACATTATGGAAAGCTAGATGACAGGTGTTTAGGTACTCTACTATTTTTGCAACTTTTCCATAAATTAGCAAGAATTATCCCCAGATAAAATACTAATTAGTAAAAGTAACAATCTCTATGTATTAGATGATCCTAAGTTTGTTTAAATACACCCACAAGCATATGCACATATATGTACACACACACACACACACACACACATATTGCAAATAAAGAGCAGAAGAAAATACAGCAAAATATTAAGCATAGTGTTTGTGAGCAGTGGGAGAGCAGTGTTCCCTGGGGGAACTCACGGAGACAGGAACAAAGGCAGTGAAAAGGACCCTCTCATCCATTTTTTGGGGGGACATTACCAGAGATTAGCAGGTTGGTTGTCAGGGTCTGGGACAGAGATCTTGGCCTTTGAGTGGCACGGTTGTGAGTTGCCTGATTAGAGAAGCCACCAGCCTGGCATCATCAGGGCCAGGATGCAGCCCCAGTGGGACATGGCAGGGCCTTGGCCCCCATCCTATCTGGCCAGCTCTGTGTCTGTGGTTGTGCAGAGCACCAGGCACTCCCCTCCTAGTCAGAGAGCTGGGCTCAAGCACTGCAGTTCCAGTTGTATGACGTGTCAAGCCAGTAGTCAGAGTCACATTGTCATTTGCAGTTGGGGAGCATCGGGGAGGCTTCCTTGGCACTGGACCAGAGCTGGCTGCCACCTCCTTGCCCGGGGAGCCAGCCTGACAAGGACGTCTGAGATAAGTTAACTTTTACCTCTTAGTCACCACCGTGGTACAGAAGGGCGGCTTGGAGACACTGAGCCCAACCCTGCTAGCAGCCAGTACCATGTCAGTCCACGGGGCTGGGAGGTGCGGCGCAAACATCCCTGCAGCCCCTGGAGGACGGTCGGAAAAGGCCCTGTGGCCTCCTGCCTCACAGCACGTTCACTCTGCAGAGAGGCAGACAAGGAAGCTGTTTAAAAGAAAATGTGAGTCTCCTGCATCCTTGTTTTGTGGCCTTGAATGTGCATTTGAAAGCATGACGAGACTAGCGTTTGCAGCCGCTGTGGGAAGTCAAGGAAAGGCTGACTGGGCGCACTGCCAAGCCATTTTCAAGGGTGGAATCTGGATGGTTTTGGAGGATGGGAGAGTCACCCTGTGTGGCTTACTCAGGTCTGGTCCTGTGGACCAGGAGGCCAGGCACCACCAGCAGCAGGATGAGGACTCTTGGAGCCCCGGCGACAGCCACTGGCTCTCCCTGCCACGTCAGGCCACATCACAGATCCAGCCGCAGGTGTGTGGAAGGCAGACTCACCTGAACGAGGGAATGTCTCACCTGTGCAAGTCAGTGAGGGCCTCCCTCCCACTCTTGTGAAGTCATGGCCTCCCTCCCACGGGGCAAGCGAACCAGGAGCTGCCTAGTCACCTCCAGCTCCCCTCCTGTGGCCTGTGGTGGCTGAAGAGCACTCACGTGCCTGGCAGGGTGCCTTCAGGACAGGGCGCTTGCACCTGGGGGCCCAGGATTGCATGGAGCAGAGCACAGGGAGCAGGCACAGCTCTGAGTAGGTGGCCTGCCAGCAGCCTGCAGGGAGATGGAAATGCTTCCAGAGGCGGCTAGTAATCCCAGCTGCTCAAGAGGCTGAGGTGGGGGGATAGCTTGAGTCTAGGAGTTCAAGACCAGCCTGGGTAACCGAGCAAGATTAGGTCTCTTAAATACATAAGTACATACATACATACATACATACACACACACACATATATACATACACACACACACATACACACATACACACATACATGCATGCATACATACATACACACACATACATGCATACACACACATACATATACACACATACACACATACATGCACACACATACACACATACATACATACATACACACACATACACACACATGCACACATACATACACACACATACACACACACATACATACATACACACACATACATACAGGCATACATGCATACATGCATACACATACATACATACACACATACATACACACATACACACATGCATACATACACACATACATGCATACATACATACACACATACATACACACACACATACACACATACATACACACACACACATACACACATGCATACATACATACACACATGCATACATACATACACACACACGTACATACATACACACATACATACATACACACATGCATACATACATACACACACATACACACATACATACACACACACATACATACACACACACATACACACATGCATACATACATACACACATGCATACATACATACACACACACATACGTACATACACACACACATACATACATACACACATGCGTCCAGGCAGACGTCCTCCCCTTGGTATGGGCGCCATCCAGACTTCCCAGCCCCCTGAGGGAAAGAAGAGGTGTGGAGAGAATATGCAGGCAGGGCCTCTGCACAGGTTGCTATGCTCCTCCCAGTCCAGCTCCTGGGCCCCTCATGGACCCCTAAGAACAGGAGGTGGCTCCACTCAGCCACGTGGAGCTGTGAGCAAGGCAGGGGCTGCTGCAATTTGTCGTTGGTTCAGCTGTCCCAGGTCCACGGTCAGGATCAGGGAACAGGCCTCGTCACTCCCTGCGTATATGGTGGGTCTTCATAGAGGTACATCTTCCCAGGGCCCCTTAAGAAAATCTATGCTTCCTGCATTGATCTCGGGGCATTGAGGAGGAAACAACGGCCTGTGAAGCTATTGAAATCCCTACCTCAGGGGCCAGCCCTGCATGTGCAAAAAGGTTCCAGCATGTGAACGCGCTGCTCTGTACACGAGGCGAGGCTGTGACCTTCTCAACTCCCTCAGCGGCCGCTCTAGGTGACTGCAGTGGGGCTAGAAATATAGTCAGTGTAAAGGAGCCTCTTTTCAGAACAAGGATGCGAAGGCAAATGTCACTTCATTCACAGTAACGGGCTTAGAATTCCCAATATAGCAACGGGAGGAGGCTGCCTACCCGCCCTCCCCAACCACACACACACACACACACACGCACACGCACACTGAGGACCAAAAAGCAAGGAGGCTGGAGGAAAACCAGGAAGCCAGTTGAGGTGTCCAGACATTGACAGGGAAGCCGGGCAAAGACCTAGAACCAGCGGTGAAGGGACTTGCGGGGTATTTACTGTGGATAGCGTGGTAAGGGAGGGGGACTTGTAAAGTCAGCTCTGTCCACAAATACTGCGTTTGTGGCTCTGTCTTTTAACCTGCTCACCAAGTTTTAATGAATACCTTCTAGGTGCACAGAACTCTGCAGCTCTTGATCAACCATAACAAATGCTGAATCTCAACCTAGCTTCCCAAATACCCTGCAGAGCCTTGCATCCTTGATCGGTCTGGAATTACTCTAGTGGCAAATAAACCAAATCCTTTGAAGAAGATTTGCCCTGCTCTTCCTGCCTTTGCCCCAGAGAGTCACAGAAAGGCCTGGAAGCAGATGCTACAGAGCCTTCAAATGCAGAGCTGGTGTGTGTTCGGCACCAGGGCCAGCCCATCACCTCTCTGTACACATCTGAATCCTGAATCCTGTCTGGGGACTGAGCAACACCAGACACACAGCATCTCCAAGTCTCGGCCCCTTCTTCTGTAGAATAGAAGTTTCACTCTCATCTTCCAGCTCCAACAATTTATCTTAGTGCCCACTCCTGGGTTTTTCCTTCCCGGTGATCTCCAGAAAGTCTTTGTGCTTCAGCATTTTGTGAGATGGAAGAGCCTGTATCAGTGAGCTGGTAATAAGAGCTCCCATGCTCTCTCTTAGCCAGCCCCAGCCTTCCCTCTAGAAGTTCAGTGTAGCCATTGATTCAAGTAGGTTGGTTAAAGCGGGGACGCCTGATGATGATGCCAACTCATCAGCAGACACCCCTTTGAGCTGACACTTCTGATTCTGAAGCACCTCTTCCTACCTCCAGAAGCTCTGTGCCTCCATGCACGGTCTATTGCAGGACTTACAGAGAACGACTCTCAGCTATGATCGGGCTTTCCTGCAAAAGCCGTGCCACGAGAGCCTGTGTGTTCTGGAGCAGGGTGCTACCCTGGGCTTCAGAAAGCTGGTGGATCCATCCGTGCTTCAAGAGAAACCATTTGAATGACAGACCAGAAGGAGAGTAGAATCTCGGCCATAAGCTCTTCATAAAAATAACTGATCCATATAAAGTTCAAACCCAAAGGCTTGATATCATTCGACTACAGGCTTTCAAATAGAACATCTCTTTTGTGCATGAACTGATTCATTTGTTAAGCATTTTGACCTCATACTGCATGCCAGACCACGTACTGGGGACTGTGGATACAAAGACGAATGAAAGAGGCATTGCCATGGAGTCACTCACCATGCAAACCACTAATCCTGTGAGGTACATGTATGGACGGTACTCTATGTGGGAGTGATTACTGCTACCAGGAAGGAAGGAGGATGCGGGAGGGGCCTCGCCGAAGAGGTTATATCAGTCAGGGTCTTCCTGGCAGAATGCAGAACACACTGGAAATAAATGACAAACACAACCTAAAGAAGGGACCAGGTGCAGAGGTGTGGGTAGTGCCATGAGAGCCAACAGGGCACCAGGAGCAGCAGGAAGCCACTAGATCTCTAGGCCCAAAGAGCCAAGTGGATGGAGTGAGTGTGGGATGCCCAGAACCTGCAGATGGCTGTGGCTGTGGAGAACGGCAGCTACAGGACTGGGACCCAGGAAGAGAGATGCTCCCACTCCCCAAATCACAGGGAGGACTGTGAGCACTGGGACCTTGCTCTCTGATCTCCGGCTAGTGCAGGATTCATGGCTGAAGCCAACTGGAATCCAGAGAGAATGGAGCCTGAGCGATGGTCTCTGGGACAACAAGCAAGGAAGAGACATGAGGAGAATGGATCTGGAGGAGACAGCAGAATGGCCAGCCTACAGAAGTGAGAAGAAAGCATGTTGTGAGAGGAAATCAATGAGGTGGGCAGCGGAAGCCTATGGGGAATGGAGAGCAGTGACCCTATGTGTCTGGAGCTCAGATTTGGTGTGTGTGGTGGGGCACAGGTGGCTGGGAGGAGAGGAGCTGGGGATGAGGCTGTCGATGCAGTCAGGAGTCAAAGATGTTGTACAGGAGGCCAAGACGGTTAAGCTTTGCGCTGGCTGCAGTGGGAACCATGGCAGTTTTATTTTGGTTTTTGTTTTAAATCACATGTGATTGGATCTTTGTCTTAAACATATAACTGACTCCACCATGAAAGGCAATGAGAAAGGAAGAAACTGGAGAGCAAGGACCCAATGACAACATCATTGCAGTCGCTGCGGTAGAGATGGGAGGACTTGAACCATGAGGGAAGAGAGGTTGGAGGAAAAGGGCATAAGGGAAGAAATCATTGCAGCTTGAAAACAGCAAAACGAGGACCACAGAAGGGAAGGCATCTGCACTCTAGTCCTAGCAGCAGCATTGCACAGCAGTCTGGCTTTAGACCAGACGTTTCAGTTCCCCTACCAAACAGCTGAGACAATAATCTCGGCACTGCTCACCTTACAGGATTTTAGGGTCAGGCTCAAATAACAGAAGTACTTGGTAAAAGTAAAGGGTAAGACAAAGGAAAAGTGGCATTGAGGTCATTGTCATGGTCAGTGGGGCCTTGCTGATGAGAATGGTTTTGTGATACCGTGAAGTTGTAATAAAAAAAATGCATGTACAGAGAACAGTAGCCCTTTCCTTCGGGCTTGAGAGGTGGGTGATTCACCCCGAACACATTCCTTCCCAGGACCCCTCCTTTGTCACCTGGATTTTCTGAGCTCAGTTAGCTGAAGCACATTTATCAACTCAGGGGTCTGATCCCCTGGCTGGTCAGTTACCTTTAATCAAGGAAACAAGTCAAAAATGTCTATTGAATAGTGGCTCTTTTCTGCTAATTCGTGGACTGCTGGGCAGAAGAAAAAAAAATGGTTGTGATATGGCATTTCACCATCAGGTGGCACCCAAGGACCATGGCTGAGTGAGATTCAGCTCCACCTTCCAGTCTGATGGACACTCATCCCCTTCCCTCCAAAAACAAATAAACAAACAAAAAACCCTAATCAGGAGAAGCAGAGAAGACGTTCCAGGCTTTGAAATAGTTTTCTATGGGATACAAGTCTGTGGTGACAGAATAAGGGCAGAGGGCCTAAAACTACACTCGTCGTGACGGATGGAAATGAGTCAGGAAACAGAACATTCCAGGGTTGATATGGGCTTGCCAGTGGAATGGAGACCTCCATCTTTAGAGGACTTTCCAAACGATAGCCCCCTTTAGCAGTCTGGAGACAGGCGCTGGGAAAGCCAGCTTCTCCAGAAACCTGCCGTTGCTTCCGACCAGGGAGGCGTATTTTGGAGCACATGAAGGTCAGTGTATTCTTGTGATTTTAGGGACTGTTTCCAAGCTCTGAAAGTTCTTGTGGCTCAAGCTACCTAGTTTAGGAGTTTTAGAAAAGATGAGAGAAAATGTGGGCAAAAAAAAAAATCTGAAATTGTGCACGACATTCCTTTCATTTAATAATTATAGTTGAATTTGACTGAGCACATAATACAGGCACAAAGCATTTTACAGGAACAATCTGATTTCATCATCACAGCAAGCCAGTGAAGTGGAGGCAATCCTCATTGCAGAGTGATTAACCTGCTCCGATCCCACAGCAAGTGAGTGGCAGAGTTGGGACTTCTACTCAGTTGGACTCCAAAGTTCAGCTTCACACCTACAACATGTGGGAGCCTCCTGGTGTGTGCTGGGGGTGGCATGGCTGCTGTGCCAGGGGCTGGGCATAAAAATTTATGACATACAGGTTTCTGACCTTAAGGGAATCTGGGAGATGATGGAGACATGAATGAGATCCAATGTGCCAAGACTAACATACAGTGCTCTAACAGCCCAGAGGATACACCAGTTAATGACCTGAGGGATCAGCAAGTAAAGTTTTGGAAACTTGAGAGGCAAAGAAGGTCATTCCAGGTGCAGAGGAGATGTGGTGCCAAGACACAGAGGCATAAGCTTACACAATGTCCAGAAAGATGGTTAGTACAGGATGCAGAAAAAATAGAAGGAGATGCGATTAAAAGCATCAGTGAGGGTTGACACATGTATAGCCTAACATGGGGGTTGGAATTTCAACATCAAGGCTGGAGGTGGTGGTTTGGGTCAATGCATTTCAGAGGATGGGGAAGGGAGAGGTGATTTGCAGAAGAATGATAGTGTACCTTCCCATTGGCTGCACAGTCCTGAGGGTTTTCCACCCTCCATGGCAGACCTGAGCAAGTTCTTGGTACCTTAGTCAGAGGGGAAGGAAAAGGACATCTTTCCATGTTAAAATGAATGGAGAAGAAATCAGAAATTTGAGTACCACTTTGGAAACCTACTGGGAAACTCTGGCTTATCTACTGAGGTTCCTAAAGGACCAAGGGCCCAGGCTCCTAGACAAAGCTTTGTGAAGCACAGGCAGTGGCCAGAACACAGTGGGAATTGCAGAGGGATGGGGTGCTGGCACTATGCTTTTTAGGGACACTGCAGAAGTAGTTTCCTTTGGAACAAAGAGCTGCCTATGAAGAGTCAGGAACTCAGGTCTCAGCTTGTATTTACCATCTTTCTACATAAGTAGGAATCTCCGCTGTGCTGGGGAATTCTTCGTTTTCACAGAATGTCATCTGCGCTAACACATCTTTTGTCTTTTGTTTTCTCTAGACTATTTCTTCACTTAAAGAAATCAAGGGCTCTGATATAGGGCCCTGAAATAGTCAGGAAGGCCAATTATTGAATGTGGGGAACCACAGAACCAAGAGAAAAATACAGTAACCACATTCGTGTGTGTGTGTGTGTGTGTGTGTGTGTGTGTGTGTGTGTGTTTCTGTGATCTCTTTTTCCTGTTCTCTAGGTAGAAAATTCTTATTCTCCAGATAGTCTTCCTGGACACAATATTCCTGGCCCTTGAAGAAACAACGTGCCCGCAGTAACCTCACCCTTTAACACGCACTTGGCCTTCTTCTTTCATTCCCACGCTCCCTCCGCCAGAGCGAGGCGAGCCTTATCTGCCCCCTCTCCCACCCGGCTGTCACAGAGCGGCAGCTTATCCCTCCTGACCTCCATGGCTTTATCTTGCTTAACAAGATAGATTTGGCAATCCTAGAAATCAAAACATTTCTCTGTCTAGATTCTGCAGACCAAGATACAATTATCTCTGACCCGTTAAACGCATTAAGTGGTTTTTATTATTATAGAAATAATTGCATGCCCATGATGATCTTAAAAAATAGTTACATCACAGAAAGACATGAAATGGGAAAATTCTCCCTCCTCTGCCCTCCAAAGATAACCGCAATGACCAGTTTCTGAGTTTTGTTCTTCTCATGGTTACCATCATAGTAAAAAACAAAATGTTTATGCTTCTATTGCTGATTTATCTAATTTTAACAGAAAGTATTGTCTACCAAATGCCACAGATTGGGAATTTGTTGAATTCTGCAACCTCATACCCTCTCTCATCTGTAGCTTAATTTTTATTGGTAACTATTTTAATTTTTCCTTAGCAGTTATCTTTGTGACATTAAATAACCTACCTAAAATTACTTTAAACATAAATACACTTTAAAAATACTTAGAATTTTAAGGTTAGTATTTCCTTGTAAGTGTGGACGGTGTCTGTTAACTTCTCTCTGTGAAAGATGAGAAATTCCTTTTTCCTCTTTTATCTTTCAAAATCTCAATGTATTGTGTTATCTTGTTAATGTTGACAGCAATCGTATTCCACGCCAAAGCATACCTTCTGTCTGAAATTTTAACATTAATAAAACCCTGGTTTCTCTTGTTCAGTGTTAAGGGCAGCACACATTAATACTGGTCTACAAAGGAAAACCCCCACAAACTAGCTGATACCCACTTCCATTTCTTCAACACCTCTACCTCCACCTCAATTACGTCATGACAGATACATTTTCTGGATATATCTTCGAAACCATAGAAAACTGAAACTGGCATAAGCAACTTGTATGGCTGGAGAAGAAAGGAGATCCTTTCCCCACCCTCAAGCATCCTCCAGGAGGCCGGGGATTCTCATCCAAAGCTTCCCTCCCCCCTACTGGGTCACCAGGCGATCACTGTCCATCTGAAGCACGTTCCCAGGCAGGGAAGGAGGGGCTAACGAGTGGCAGCCTCCAAGGATGGAGCATCTTAGGAATGAAACTCCTAAGTGGCTCGATTCTCTCGCTTTAGAGCAGGGAACGCAGAGAAAAGGGGAAATTTTCCTGTCTGCCGCTTTTGGTTCTGCATCAGTAGAACCCCATGGGAAAATCTGGGCTGGTGAGAGATTCTCTCTGCTCATTCTAATACATGGCTTTCTTGTCTAGAAAGGAATCGTGCAACACAGTGCTGTCTGGGACATAGAGTTATGGAGATGTGGTGAGCTGGGCTAGTATAAGCTTCCACCTCAGCAGATAAAAATGCCAAATGGTATGCATTTAAAAAATACATATGTAGTTGGGCTCGCAAGAGAAAGAAAAATCCATACATGTCTGAAATAATTAATTGAAAGCCAGAATGGGGAGATCTCTTACTGAAGCAGTTCCCGGTGGATGGGTGGGTTGGGGGAAGGAATGTCTAGACCGGACCTGAACTGGGCCCAGAGGCTTCATTCATCAGACACCAGGGCAGGAGAGAAGGCCATAAGGATCTGGCTCTGAGAACCCTATGCTAAGCTATGATCTTCAGTAAAAAGAAACTACAAAATCTCCAACTCATTCGCAAAGGGCAATAACCTCAGTAAGAAGTGACTGTGCAATCTCCACCCTCCAGCCCAGGGAGCTGGCAGGGACGTCTGTCTTTACTTGGAGTTCTGGGGGGAGAAGGCTCCCATGAGAAAGCAAAAATCTGCAGTGCTGTGTTCAACAAGACTTTGGTGTCCAAAAATATACTATACACATGATGAAGGAGGACATCAATATAGAAACTGGTTCTGGGCCACAATCCTCATTCTGAGACCTTTTGCGGAAGCCAAAGTCCGTGCTGACCAACAGGGGCCCTATAGCCAAGTGGCCCAGGATTTGCATTTAAACAGTTCAGATAAAGATGAGCTCAAGAGAAAACCCTACAGACCACCTTGAGAAATGGCATGAGAGTCAGCAAACATGTTAAACACCTGACATAACAATTGAAGGGATGGAAGCACCGTGAGAGTTACCTCATCCACACCTGACCTCCCCAAGCAAAGCTGCTCCCAAGTCATCCCAGGACAAAAGCCAGAAATTCCAAAAGGACCAGGCACCTTACAACCCAGCCCCACTCCTTGTCTGACAGCTGAGGACTCTGAATCCCAGGGAGCAACTCGTGGCTGTGTGGGAGACCGTGATTTCACAGGACAGCTCAGGCTTCTAAGGCCACAGATGGGCTTTGAGGTTTTGGAACTGGAGGTGGAGTGGCTGTGGGAAGGTATAGGGAAGCAGCTGTAAGATAACCAGGGAATCGTAGCATGGTTTGTTACGGCTTCAGAGCTGCCACAGTGGAAGGATTCAGGTGGGTTGCCTTAGTCTTCTTTTCAAGGGGCAGAAGCCGCGTTGCCCTGATTGCCTCATCAAGTTGCCCAACCCTCCATCCCCATCCTTCCAGAAATTCAGATGTGTGTCTTCCACATTACAAATTCTGAATCTCTGCTAAAAGAAGGAAAGAGAGGGACCCTGGGACTCCTGTTTTTGCTGAGACCTAAGGTGAGCCCTTGGTGGTGTCCTGGCTGCATCTGCCTTGGTTCAACTCAGTGCCATCCTCCTTGCTCTTTACATTTTCTTTAAAGTGGTAGCACCCTCTGCAGCAGTGGTTCTCAAACTTCAGTGTGCGTTCAAACCATCTGGAAGGCTTTGAAACACTGACTACTTGACTCTATCCCTGGAATTTCTAATTTGGCAGGTCAGGGGTGGGGCCGGAGCATGAGTTTCCAACAAGTGCCCAGGTGAGGTTGACGCTCCTGGTTCACATACTACACTTGGAGAACTGCTGGGCTAAAACCTTGCTTCTCAAACTTTAACAGGCATAAGAATCACCTGGGTATTTTGTTGCGATACTGATCCTGATTCAGCAGTTCTGAGGTTCTGTATTTTTTAACATGCTCCCAGATGATGCTGAGGCTGCCGGTGCAGTGCAGGGGCCACATTCTGAGTGGCAAGTTATTTTCCTATTATTCTACTTCTTGTGACATATCCCCATCCTAGACAGATGTAGAAGAGAGGAGGCAGCCACTGTGATTCTTCATAAGGGCTCTTTTCCTTGCAGAGAAGCTGGGGGAGCCAGCACTGAGCCCATGGCCGAGGTCAGGGAACTGAGGGCTTCTGTGGAATGACCGAATTAACATTGCTGCCCTCTGGGTTGGGTGACACAGAGAGAAGGCATAGATGGAGAGATGGGGAGCTGATACCTGGGATGGCAGGAGTGGTCTGGGGTGAGAGTCTGAGGAGGCTCAAATACCTTGGCATGGGACCGGTACAGAATGCCCAGCTTGCTTAGAAAAAAAAGGAAAACTGTTCTAAAATTGGCCTTTCTTCTCTTGGGAAACTCAGATTCTTTCCAAACTGCCACTAGTCTGTGGAAGATGGGGTGGGGGAGGGTAGGCAGGTCCTTCCACACACCATTACCTTCTATGATGAATGACTTTTCCCTCAGGGCGTCACTGAGAGCCAGTGTGCTGAGTCTTGGCTCTGGCCCAGCTGTCTGGGAGCCTGGACAGCCCTGTCTGATAGAGAGGCACCGGGAACCAGCCCCTCCACTGGGTTCCCAGCACCAGCCCTGGTTTTCTAATTATAACAGTCTCTTAGCTCCCAGGTTGTGCATGTGCTTCTCAAAACTCTCCATGCGCTCATTCATTCCTCTCATCAACAAACACGGGGTACCTGCAATGTCCATAGTATTGCATTCTGCCCCTGAGGAAGGGGCTAGGAATCTAAAAGTGATACTGATTACTTGACTACAAGGAAGAGGCAAATACCACCCTGATGTTTGGGTCTCCCACGGTGCCCTTTCCCACGATATCTTGACAGGCAGGGAGGCTCTAGTAAAGGGCCTTTCCTATCCCAGAGAGGAGCACCCAAGGTCACAAGACACAAACAGTGAGCCCTGGAGCCAGGCCTGCAATTCGAGGCACATTTCATGAAAGCACTAGCGTGGATTCCTTTGGGGGCTTTCCTCCACCTCCTTTAGACCTCAACAAGAGCAAACAGATTCAGAAGAGGAGTTTGAAGATCTGAAATAAAACAGAAGAAAAACCCCTGCTTGTGACAGCCAGGGGACCCCAACAGGGAGACCATCCAGGACTGCTGAATGGGGGCTGTTTCTCCCTGCATCATGCCCGGGGTGTGAGAAGTGATTGCAGCCTGGCGGGGAACTAGTGGGAGAGTTTTGGATTTATATCCACCCCTCTGACCTCAGATGCTCTGACTGCCTGTGGCCAGAGCACTGTACCACTGGGGTTCCCCCAACAGCGGGAACTATTGCCTCCTGGCAGAAACCTAGTCTAGAAGGACAGCTTCTGACACAGGAGCAGAAGTCTACCTCCTCCGAAGGCTGACGTTTGGTACAGGAGCTGGTCGAGAGACCCTGCAGTATAGACTTTACAGTCAGGTCGACCGGGGCAGCTGTTCTTCTGACACCTGAGCTGACCTTGGTGGGGTCAGTATCACCGTGGGCTGCATCTTCTGAGACTCCACCATATGTCTGAGTTGAGGTCTAGGCTCCATAGCTGGCTCTGATATGCAGTCAGAAAGGAGATCATCAGGTGGTAGTAAATGGTGTAGATATAGCTTGTCACTGGCAGAATTCTTCCTTCCCCCAGGCCTTTTTTAAACATGGTTTATTAGGAAATTTCTCAAATAACCAGAAAATAATCCCTGGACCTACTGCCAACTTTTAACAGATGTTTTTGCACCCTGACACATTTGTTCTGAGTATTTCTGTTCAGAAACAAAATTACAGAGAGCACCAAAGCCTATCTGGAAGCCCTGTCTCACTCTCCACCCTCCCTCCCAAGAGGAAACCACTCTCCCAAAGTCAGTGTCCATCCTTCTCATGCATGGATTCTACTTTTCTACCAGTGCATGTACCCGGTTAAAAGGTTTGCATGGATGCTACTGCAGTGCATCTTGTATTTTTCACTCCACATTATGACCTCAAGGTGTATCAACTCTGATCCGTATTGATCAACCTTGTTTGCCTTTACTGCTATGGAGAGGTTGCCAAGCCCTGGACGTGGAGTGCTGGCTGAGGTCTGGCCTGAAGACTTGCCTCACTGTGCTGGAATCTTTCTCTTAGGTCTTGAATCTGGCACTTGGATCAGGTGCTTGTGGATTCCCGAGTTCCAGGGCTGGGTTGGAGTTGGCCCACACCCAGGGTTGCTGTCACAGGAATCCACACTTGTTTGCCCAGCAGTGTGTGTCAGGAGAGCCAGCTCACCTTGCAGCTTTCTTGGGAGACTGGATCCTCTTACGGAGCGATTAGAAAATCCTGGGCCTCAGCCCTCTGTGGCCCTCTTGTTTCCTTTTCACCTCCTTGAGAAAGGGATGATCAGCAGGATCCAGAGGTAGCTACTCCTAACATTTAACAGATATGTTGGCACCCTGACTTCCTATTGCTGCAAAACTTTCATTCTACCCTTTCCTTTTTCCAAAAAGTAAGGATCAGACACACCAAGCCCCCTGTTCACTCTAGCATCTAGAAGGGACAAAGATCAATCAGAGTAGAGGCCTGAGTTTGTAACTTACCCACAGACCACAGCATGTTGGGATGGAAGAAACCTAATGTTTCCATTATTCCTGATTTAACTATTGGGTTTTCCATCTCTGTATCTATCCCATTCCCACCTCACAAAGCTGTGAATGCCATGGGGAGGGAACCTCATCTCTTCAAGATAATTCTCAATGTATATCTTATTAAATGCTTGCCCTTTGCAAAGCACAAAGCTTGGGATATGTACAGGGTGGAGGAGACTGCAAGAATCAGTAAAAAACAAGCCTCTCCCTGCCCTTGCACCCTGCACCAACACTTCTCTGATAGCCGGCAGATGCTGATGAGTGAAAAAAGAGTCATATAGAGCCAGGGCGGGGCACCCCAGACTCCAGAGGGGCATGACTTAGGGGATCCAGAGGGCTTCTTGGAGAAGGTGGGCTGAGCCTGGTACAGTCCAGCTTAATCCTTAGAGTTTACACCCACTCACGTCCTGAAGTGAAAGTACCCACTGCTGCACTGGGCAAAATGGCCCTTGAAATTTACAGCAGGAGCACCTATAGCTTGGAACTCAAATGAGAACACGCAGTCTTCATTAGAAGTTTCCAGGAAACTCTCTCAGCTGCTGTTATGAGCAGAGAGGAAGGGAAATAAAGGACTAATAAACAGGCCAAGAAGATAGAAGACCCCAAGTGTAAGGACCTTCTACTCGCTCTTTGTGATGAGTACAGAGGTTGAGTGTAGTCCGTGGAAGGAAGACAGCAGAGATTGCAGCTCAGAGAGGCAGCATCAGCCTAAGCCTCAACTGCTACTGTGCTGTGGGTCGCAGGACAGCTCAGCCCACTGGATAACTGCACACCATTGACAACCCTGGATGGAGGAGAGGAACTGAGGGAGTCCCACAATGCACTGTAGCAGAGACCCCAGTCCCTCTGCCTTCAGTGTGTGGCGGAACTTGTTCCAGGGATGGGGGGAAGATATCTTCTGCATTTCCCGAGGAGAACCCCATAGAACTGGAAGAAGATTTGAGAGATACTTGAAATTTTAGTAATAATGATAGTATTCTACAGTTTACCTTGTGCTTTCACCAACCTGTACTCATTAGGTCTGCAAAAACCCTGGGATTTAAACCACTCAGTTGCTATCAGTTTTTTATAGAAACAAATGCATGAAGATGTTAAAGTCTTCAGTCTTTAAGCTGGGGCTACAATTCCAGTCTTCTGATTACAAATCCATGGGATCTCCGCTGTGGCATGTGCTATTAAGTCACGCACAAGCACTGACTGCAATGATGTCAAAAGGAATAGGCTCAAGGTCCTGACATACACTTCCCTTTAGCTTATAGGACCACTTTTCCAATGACTGCAAGAGGGTGCAGAGCTCTAAAGGCATTGTGTGACCAAAAACAATCCAAGTGTGCTTGGAGAAAGAGCTGGGTCTGGAGATATCAGAAGGAAGAAGAACCGAAATAGACTTATGGTGGAGGGTGCCCTGGGCTACCACATTATTAGAGGCGAGTCTCAGTCTAAACCAACTTTCACCTTCCTTCACCAGCCTTAGATCCCGTTGCATGTCTTGTACTCTGATCATCCTTTGTCCCCACTATTAATGTTGACCAAAATCCTGGAGGCCCTATGTCCCTTAGTGAAGCATGTACTTTCTAAGTGATGTGCCTTTGGGGGCATTTCTGGCTAAATAACACCCTTTGTTTGAATACTATCTGTGGCTGTCTTAAAATCTTTCTCTGAACAGGAAGATAATTTCATTTAAACTCTTCATGTTGTCACCTTCTTTGACTTCAAGGAATGGACAAATGATCATATTTGCATGCGAAGTGCTTTCATGTTCTGAAACTGATCCAAAGGCCCCAAGCACTTTGCAGATTATGGGATCAAAGCACACTGGGAATCCCTGGGGACCATGCCTCTCTTCTGCTCTTTGTCCCTTCTTCTGCTCCTTGCTCCTGTGTGTAGCACAATGAGCAGCTAAGTAAGCATCTTGTCCCTGGCTCATCTGTGGCTCCATCTGTCCTTACTCCCACCAGTCCCCCCATCCCACCTTCAGGGGGTCCAGTGCAGGAGCTCACAGGTGGGGGTGCTCACAGGAGGGGGCTAGAAAGGCAGGCACATTTCAGAGGTGGCCACTGGGTAATTGCACTGGGTTAAGGCAAAGCTGAACACAGACCACAAATGGGATCTAGCTGCTTTGCTCTACAAGTAATTGTCGTTCACTGGAAGCGTGAGCTTGCCAGCATCATTCAGATTCTCAAATGGGGAGAGGGTGGTACCACGAAAGAAAGGAGAGAGAGTGATCATCCTCCGCATGAATTGAAGAGGGTTCCTCAGACAGCTTCACAGTTTCCATTCCCAAGATGAAATCTTGGAAGCACATGGGGGATGGAGGGAGGGAATGAACCAGAAACCCGAACTGTGGCTACAAGGATGGCCTCCTGGGACTCTAAATCTTAATATCAGGCGCTTTGCAAGCTAAATCCCCTCCATGGCCCCAGGACAGTCGCGTTAGGAGATACTGCCATCTGGTGGAAATGTTGCAGCGTCCCCCTCCTTTTCCAGGCCTCCTGCCAGGAATTGAAGAGCATACAAAATGGCTGAAGGGTGGGGCCCTAGAGGTCTGCGCCCTTCTAGACCTTCCAAGGCTTGCTGTCATCACAGCCCATACCTCTTTAGGGGATGGGTCTCCAGGGCCATTGCCTCCTTTTCCGTGTTTTGAGATCTGGGCATTCATGTGCTTAGGTGTCTCTGGTTACAGCCTTTGCCTTATACCACAATGGATGGGATCTCTCTCTGCCTTTGCCAAGCCTGTTCCCTTTGCCTGGAATGTTCACTTTTCCCCTCTTCCCCCATCCTGGCATCCACTGCTTTCAGACCCAGCTCATCGTTCTCCTGTCTAGCAGCCTCCAGTATTGGCCTCCTCCAGTTTGATGTCCCCAATTCTTACACAAATCGCAAGCCATTCCATATGCCCCTGTTCCCTTCACTTCTCTGATATGCTGTTCAGCATTTAGAAGATGCTCAATAGATGGATACTGATTGATGTCCAGCTTATATAATAAGTATATTTCTTGAATTAGGAATCTGAATGTATAACTCTGACTGCACCCGATCCTTGATAGCAAAGACAGAATGGGAGACGCCTTTGATTCCATTTTTAAGATGAGATCTCAAGGCAAAGTTGCATTTGGTCGTATTTTCACAAATAGCACAAGTAGGAGATGTGGAGTGTACGCGTGGACCTGTGTGAGCTGGACACTGTAAATGCAAGGCTTTTATGCGGGTACCTCTGTGGGTCCTTCTGGTTGTGATGGTCGGGGCAAGAGGGAGATGTGTGATGCCCCTAGTGGTGTGATGGAAAAGTTTTGAGTCCTAAACCTGATTTCTGACTCTGTTTATTGATAACTTACTATGGGTCAGTCACTAAACCCTCAGTTTCCTCATCTATAAAACATGATTGGTGGCCGGGCGTAGTGGCTCACGCCTGTAATCCCAGCACTTTGGGAGGCCGAGGCAGGCGGATCACGAGGTCAGGAGATCGAGACCATCCTGGCTAACACGGTGAAACCCCATCTCTACTAAAAAGTACAAAAAATTAGCCGGGCGTGGTGGAGGGCACCTGTAGTCCCAGCTACTGGGGAGGCTGAGGCAGGAGAATGGCTGAGCCCAGGAGGCAGAGCTTGCAGTGAGCTGAGATCTGGCCACTGCGCTCCAGCCTGGGCACCAGAGCGAGACTCCGTCTCAAAAAAAAACAACAACAAAAAAACATGATTGGTAATTCAAGACAAAGGTAATAAGGTTGGCCCCAATACTTATCTCCCGTACATAGGAGGAGCGCAGTGAATATTTGTTGAAAGAAAAAAATACCCATGTTAGCGTTGCTGTGGAGAGTTAAATGAGACAACAGGAAAGCCATGTATAAACTATTCCTACTGCGTGGCATTGCAGATTCTAGTTGTCACCAACTAGTTGTCATTTGGAGTAGAGTTTGCAGAAGGAATGGTTAGGCTGGGTGTCTCAGCATCCATTCCCACCACCCCACCCCCCGCCCATTCCTTTCCTCCATAAAAAAGGTTCCAGTGTGCTTCCTCTCTTTCTTTCTCCTGCTTTCTCTTTTCCATTTGGATGGTTGTCTAAGCTAAGCATAGGTACCTCTGACAGCAGAGCCTGAAGGTACCATGAACAATGCTCCAACCCTAGTTACTTTTCTTCAGGCTCAATTCCAGCACGTTTGTCTGCAGAGAAGAGGATCACAGCGGAGCCAGCCTCTCCAACAACAAAATGCACCATAGGCACTCTCTGTTTTTCCCTTCTTTAAGTAGGTCGCTGCTGCCAGAACCTCTCAAGGTCCTACTTCTGATGCTTCCTCAGGCCAGCCACAGCACAGCCCTCTCCAGCACTTCCTCTCTGCTCCAGTGAGCAGCCCAGAGCCACTAGAAGCAAGCTGGCTTGCCTGACTGCCATCGGGCTAGGAGCAGACAGAGGTGACAGTGAGGCGGAGATCTGGGCGCTGGTTTCAGAGCAAAGAGATGGAAGACCAAATTCTAGCCCTGGAGTTAACTCCACCTACAGCTGTTACCAGAACTTTATCTTTCTGGTCTTCAACTTCCTCATCTGTAAAATGAGAGGCTTAGGTTGGAGGATTTCTAAGCTCTCGTCCAGCTCTGTAATATTGGGGAAGATTCAGCTAACACAAGCAGACTGATGTACATGTCCCATGACAATCTTCACCTTCCAAAAGCCAGAGGGAGTGCTCCTGGCCCAAGCCCCTAGATTAAACGTAAAACCCTGCCGATGGATAGCCTGCTGTGCATCAGGCACTGCAAGAACTGCTTTCTATGCTTTTACTTTAATACATCTAATGAGCATAATTAGTTCAGAATTATCATTCTCATTTTATAATTAAAGGGAATGAGACAGTGTTGGTTGAAGTGGTTAGCCTAGTTAGAAGGAGAGTGGATTATTTTTAAATGCAAGTTTTCTGACTCCAAAGACCATCCTGATACCAGGCTGGCAGGTCACCAGGGCACAGTACCCTGCAGGTGTGGTGGCCTCAGGCTAGAAGGAACATTACAGTTACATTTCACATGTATTCACCCAGTTTTCAGTCACCTCACTTTACTCCTTATTGCCTCATTCAGTATTCAGGATAACCCCCTATTGACAAAGTGTAAAATAACCTCCTACTGACAAAAGAGAAAGCTGGCCGCCTACAGTTGCACCACTTAGCTGGCAAATGCAAGGAGCAGGACGAGAGCCCTAGTCACCTGACTTCAAATCAGGATTCCTGCTGCCAGGCCACAGCTGGAAAAGAAGACACACCAGGCTCCTTATTTTTTTTTTCTCTCTCTCTCTCTAATGTCCCAGTTCACAGCCAGGGTAACTGAGGCTTAAAGAGTCTAGGTTTCAACCAATCCGGAATGAAGGTGGTGAGTTGGCACGAGGGAAGCCTCTCTCGCTTCCAGCACACAGTTCTTCCCATTTACTCCTCCTCACTCCCCATGTTAAACCAGGCAAACTCAAACTCCTTCCTGTGGCTCACAGGGCCCTGCCCAATCTGCCCCCAGCTCCTGTTTCCAGCCTGCTCTGTAGCGTTATGCTGGGACTCAGTGTCTTAGCGAGAGTCTCTGCTCAAGGTCAAAGAGCTTTGAGCCCATGGACCTTGGGCCTGGCTGACCCATGGGTCACAGCCAGGGATCCTCAGGGTAGCTCAGAAGAGGCAGAGGGGCATAGTGGGAACTGGTGTCTGAATGCCTGCTTAGCCCCTCACTGCAAGTTCCTGAGCTCCCTTAACTTCAGGTCTCCTATGTATAATATGAGGATAATAGTATTCACCTTATGGGGTTATTCTGAGGCTAAAATAAAATGTGTATATGTATTGGTAGTAGTAGTATTAGCTGCCCTATGGAGATTGTTCGTAGCTTTAAATTAAATACATATATGTGAAAATGAAAAGCATAGTGTGTGCTAAGTAAGAATATTCAGCAAGGGTTCATTCCTTTCTTCCCCACCCACCCCTTAGTTCCACCCCATTAAAATTCCTAGATGGCAGAGATGGTGTTATTCTTCTATATACCTGGCACCTACCACAGTCCTGGGTACATAGCAGAAACTCTATAAATGTTGGATGAAACAGAAAAGAAAACAAAAGAGAACAAAAAGACAATAATTTAAAAATGTTTCTCTGCCTGATAGATTTTTTTTTAAAAAGTCAAACCATGACATTATCATTACACTCAATTACCAAAACTATATAAATAACTATGCATTTTACAGATGAACGATAGAAATACGAATCCTTTGTCCCCAGCTGCTCGAAGGATCTGAATGAAGAGGATCAGATCTCTTGTCCCATTGGCTTTATTACCTGGGTTTTGAATTCAGCTCTTGGCCTCTTGCCTTGAGTCCTTCCATCACCTCTAGGAAGCAGTGGGCCTCCTTCCCCGCAAGACTGGCCAGCTGACCCTCCCCCTGGGCCCTCCTCTAGGCTGAATTCATTACGCTCCTGAGATAAGGCCCCAGAGGATGGGAAAAAGGTGGCCAGAAAAATCCCACAACAGGTCAACACTGGGAAGATAAAAGTCACAGGCGTATCTCCTCACACCAGCTCCATCAGCTGGAGGTGCCTGAGGACCACCCCCAAAATAGCCCCCTCTTGAGAAATGTCACTCCACACCCTCCTCACCACCGCCTGAGCCTTTCTTCCTTCCAGCTCCCTCCCTAGAGACACACAGAGCCGAGGAGATAATAACAAAAGCAATAACTGAGGTTGGAGAAATACTTGACGGTTCCTGAAGCTCTCTCACAGCAAAGTCTTCATTTGGTCCTCCCCACCTCTCCCGAAGATAGGAAAAGTAGGAAATCAGGGGGTTCCTTCAGCCACGCCTTGGGATGAGCAACTGAAGCTCAGAGACATCAACAATCTGCTCAAGCAAGTGACAGAGGCGGGACCTGGACCCAGATTGTTTCTTCTCTGAATTTGAAGTCACATGACTTTCATACCAGCAATGAGGACACACTGAATTTCTATAGTTCATCTCTTTTGAGAGGCCTTAAAGATTCAAAAATATATTTCAATTCTCAAATACATTTTATACATCTTCGTACTATCTCTGATTATTGGGGAAAGCCGTATCTCCACATTTTATAGATTTTTTTAAAAAGTAGAGCAAGAAATAGGGTTTGATTAATGTTAGGCTCATGCACACACACAAACAGCACAAAAAGAGTTCTTGTTGGTATTTGCTTCCCCTGTTTTCCAACCTGCGTGGCGCCTCTTTTGGGGGCTTTGCAGTGGGATTTTCAGTGCAACATGCAAGGCCCCATCTCTCATCCACATTCTTCGGGTTTTGTGTGCTAATCCAGCGTCAATGGGTGATTGAAACCTTCCATGAAACAAATTAAGAACTACACATTTGTAAGACTCAATTCTCTTTGTCACTGTGCAAACAAGCACTTGTCAAAGAGCAAACAGATATCTACAAAATGGCTTGAAAAACAAATATCAGGACAAACTTGATACAACTAAGCAGCAATTTTCTCCATATTAAAAATCTTGGTAGGGTGCGGTGACTCACACCTCTAATCCCAGCACTCTGGGAGGCCTAGGTGGGCGGATTGCTAGAGATCACAAGTTTGAGACCAGCCTGGACAACATGGTGAAACACCATCTCTACAAAGAAAAAATTAGTCAGCAATGGTGGCGTGCCACTGTAGTCTCAGCTGCTAGGGAGGCTGAGGTGGGAAGATCACTTGAGCCCACGGCGGTTGAGGCTGTAGTGAGCCGTGATCACACTACTGCACTCCAGCCTGGACAGAGTGAGAACTTGTCTCAAAAAAAAAATCTCTTTCAAATGCCTCAGTTATTGTTATCTTTTTACTACTATTACTACAGCTATAACTTATGAAATACCAGGCACTTTACTAAGTATTTTGTTTATGCTCTCTCATTAGTCCACACAACAACCTCCTCAATTTGGTATTTTTTTAATCACCGTTTTACAAATAAGGGAACAGAAAATACAGAGGTTAAATAGCCTGCCCAGGCTAACTCAGATCCTGAATAGCAGAGCACAGTCCAAAGCCATTTGCACGTGACTCCAGCGATTAAACTCCCAACTGACTCTCTCAGGAGTGTTTTCTGAGGTTATAATGTCAATGTGATTATGCCCCAATTTAATAATATTTTCAACAATGATTTACAATCCACTTGCTATGTGAAAGACACTTCTTCTGGGTAACATAAAGCAAACTATAATGCTCAAGCTATGAAGCTGAGCCTAAGAAGCTTATGCAGTCATACAGGATGTGTGACAAACACACAGATGTTCATGACAGAGGCATGAAGTTAAAATGTCATGGGAGGTCAGAGAAAGGAGAAGCCAATTCTCATGGGAGAAATTGAGCTTGGTACACATAAACATAGGACAATACCAGTGGAGAAAAGTCAGCTTACCTGAGAAGGATTAATTACACAGCAATAAAGAAAAGCTGAAGAATGCACCTGCCTCTGGAGTGCCTCATTGCAGTCATTATTCTCCTTGACAGACACAGATAACACCGATGACCATTGCATGCAGACATGCACTGACTTGTTTCCCCAATGGAAGTGGCAGGCAAGCATGGATTCCTCCCCACTCTTGCACAGCTCCCCTTTGTACAGAATGACATGCTTCCTGACGTGTGAAAAGCTGTGACCTTTGTCAAGCTTTTTTAACAACTGATATTCCCAACGACCACCTGTGCTAGGTGGAGGGCTTAAAGCGGGGACACTTACTGCCTACAAGGAATTCACAGCCCAGTTGCAAGGCCCACAGATGGATCAATTGCATCACAAATACTAGATGTCAGCTTATTGACTGCCAACGTGACATTAACATTTAAATAGTTCTCCTAACACGCAAACCTTTTGGAACATATCTTTTAGTATCTAATGGGAGGTCACAAGCAGCTGTGGAAAGAAGAACATGAATGAAAACTTACAATGGAAAAATGTGACACAAAAACAACTTAAGGATATGATTCCCATCAGCAATGGAGATATACACTTTTAGCTATAGGGATTTTGTGATGAAAATTATTTCTGGTCAGGCATGGTGGCTCAGGCCTATAATTTCAGCAATTGGGGAGGCTGAAGCAGGAGGATCACTTGAGCTCAGGAGTTCCAGACCAGTCTAGGTGACATAGGGAGATCCAGTCTCTACACAACGTTAAAAAATTAGCCAAGTGTGGTGGCACATGTCTGTAGTCCTAGCCACTTGGGAGGCTGAGGCAGGAGGATTGCTTGAGCCTGGGAGGTTGAAGCTGCAGTGAGCTGTGATTGCACCACTGCTCCTCAGCCTGGGCGATAGAGTGAGACCCTGTCTGAAAAAAGAAAAAAATGATTTCCACGGTATGGTGGTATGGTTTTTAAAACTTGATAATAAAATAATAACATTTAAGTAATCAATTAAATAACAAAAATTATTTGAAGAGATTCAAATGGAATCCCAGGCCCATGGAGGGGCCTGGGGCAAGCAAATGGAGAGGAAGGAGAGAACTCATAGTAGAAATGTGGTGTATGAAGACTACCTAAAATAACAGAAAATATTGACTGGGCGCAGTGGCTTATGCCTGTAATCCCAGCACTTTGGGAGGCCAAGGCAGGTGTATCACCTGAGGTCAGGAGTTCGAGACTAGCCTAGCCAACATGGTGAAACCTTGTCTCTACTAAAAATACAAAAATTAGCTGGGTGTGGTGGCAGCCACCTGTAATCCCAGCTACTTGGGAGGCTGAGGCAGAAGAATCTCTTGAACCAGGGAGGCAGAGGTTGCAGTGAGCCGAGATCGCACCACTGCACTTCAGCCTGGGTGACAGAGTGAGACTCCGTCTCAAAAAAAAAGTAAAAAGAAAATACGGTAAATAGAAGCAAAAATGTTGGGGGAAAAAATAAATCACTAATATTGTAGAAAAGAATGTAGTCTTTGGAGCCAGACGGGCCTAGATTTAACCTTGGCCCATCCATTTATTAGCTACATGGCCTCTGCTATTCAGCCTCAGTTTGCTCATCTGTAAAATGGGGCATAATATTTACCCAGCAAAGTCCCTGTGAGGACAAGATATCTTGTTTAGTAAGCACCTAGCATAGGATGCGGCCTAAACAGTTGTTCACGTTACAAATGTTACTGAGTGCCTAGCGGCTGGAAATACAGTAATGGACTGAACAGAAATGGTCCCTGCTCTCATGGAGTTGACAGTCTAGCAAAGGATAAAGGGTTGTTTTAATTATTTTAGTTAACCAAGTAGCAAAACACAGCATTACACACATAATCAGAGCATAAAAGGTCAGTCTTATAAACGGCCTAATAGCTACAACTAGGGCTTTCTCATGCCAACTCAACAGGTCAACCAGAGTCCTAGCAAATGAGCTAGTGAATACTTTAGAAACAGGTCACTCCACAAGCTGTTGGTCTAAAATTCTGGGTATGTGCGTTTCACTAGGCAGACATTCCAGTATTTGATAAAAGGAGGAATACAGATGAATTCCATTACATGAGCCAGCTGTATCAGTAAAAATAGCATGAGAGCTGGTGCCACGAAATGGAAACATCTGGCTCCGGAGAAAAGGCTGAAGGAAGTGTGATGCAGAGTGAAGTGAACAAAACCTCAACGAGAGGGCTGGATTCTGGTCCTAGGGCAGCCCCCCAATAGCTGTGTGAGTCAGAAGAGACCCTTAGCCTTTCTCCAGGTCTGTTCTCTGTCTGTGAAACTGAGTGAGCCCTGAAATCTCATCCACTTCTGCCATCGTAAGAGTCCATAGGTACAAAAAAGGAGAAATAGTTCAAGTGAGTTTGCATAGCAACAAGATCTGCTTCAATAAACAAATTGAGCATCAAGTAAAACGAAAGACTAGATTGTCCCTTGGCATCATTTTGGAAGGTAGGATTTCTGAACACTGGCCATCACTTGGAGACCCATGCCTTCACAATCAACTACTTGATGTTCTGATCATGTTGGTTTCCAAATACTAACTGGAGTAATGACTAGCACTTCCAAGTATTGCCAGCTGTCTACCTTCTGGGCGGAATTGTTCTTTCTGGGTCTTTTGTAGTTTGCTGCAGTCATGTGACTAGTGCTGGCCAATGAGTTGGGAGTGAGGGGAGTATATATCATGTCTAGACAAGCACATTTAAGTATCACTGTAAGATTCTTCACAACTCTCCTTCCCTTTGGCATAGTGACTGATGATCAGGTGGTGACTGTTTGTCACCATTGGTTCCGGAGTGACTAGAGTGACCAAAGCTCCCTGCTATTCCAAAATGGACAGATGAAGTGAATATGAAATAAATCTTTGTGTTTTAAGCCCTTGGGACTTGGAGGTTATTTTGTTACTGAAGCAGAATCCAACCTATCCTTACAAATACATTGCTTCCTATTAATACTTTGCTAACTTAATAGCTTTTAGAAATACAGACTGGAACTGTACACTAAACTGCTTTTCATTGTTTTAAATATGATTTCCTTCCACCTGACTTGACACCACTGCATTGCCTGATTTGACACTATTACCAGGGACACAGACACCATTCACATCACGCCTCTGAAAACGCCATTCATATGGAATGCAATGTGACTGGCAACACGGCACTCTGGATTTGCAACAGTATAGGTGAAACACAATCATTCCATTTAGCATTTCTACTTTATTCCTTTTCAAGTTAATAGACAATATCCTTTTTATTTCAAAGTATTTTACAGTTTTTAGAAGGTCTTGCATTCAAAAGAGATTACGTCATTTGGAAAACGTTCAAAACCCTATAAGGCATACAGCATTAGCTCCATTTTACAGCAGGGATCTGAGAGTCACACAGCTTAAGGGACTGCATGAGGTTGCCAGTGAGTATGTGGCAAAGCAGGGACTCTTTTTTCCTGGCTCCACATTCGGTGCTAATTCAACTCTGCCACATTTCCTTCAGCATCTTTACTCTGAACGTTTTTGGTGTGTTTGTTTCTGTCTAGCCTGATCGTATTTTCTCAAAGTTGGGGGAGCGCTGAACCAACCAGTTGCTCGTCATTATTTGTTTTATGCAACCCAGTTCTTCAGAAGAAAGTGCTGCTGGCACAAACCCTGGGCTTCCAGGGTAGTGGAATTGCTCCTGCCGTGGGTCCAGAAGAAAATGCCATCCCGCAGGCAGGATAAGCTGGAGGCCAGCTATCTGGTCAGCCCTGAGCTCCTGGCGTCCTGCTTATGTTATCAGTCCAGGTCTTGATGTTGGAGAGGCTGACGACCTGTGCTACACGTTATCTCACACTCTCGACTTGGCAAAGTAGCCCGCCACTGAACTGTGCAGACAGTGAGCAACATTTAAGGCAATGACCCCACAGGTACTTCCCGACTCCTTTCCCAAAGGGTTCAAGGTCTGTTCCTCTCTTCCGTCACTGTCATCTTCTGTTTTCCTTCCCTCTGCTTCTCCTTTTGCCCCTTCTGATAAATCTTTGGTTGGGTGGATCGGCCTCCTTTCCTAAATTGGCTCTAAGTGAATGAAATCTTTCTATTTTCTGGGTTGTTTCTCAGGTATTAGTAAATATCTGAGATCGCAGTTGAGCTGAGGCAAAAGGACTGGAAGAACTGGGTGGAAAACCTTCATCATCAAGGCTCTTTCCGAGGTGATAAAGAAGCCTTCTTCCTTCTCTCCCCAATGAACACAGTACAGCCAGATTGTCAAACACTTCGGAAGTCACCTGTATAGCCCCCGAGTTTCCAAAGCTCTCCCCTGAATCTCTGCAGTGAGGCTCACACCAGTCTACAGAGGCAGTGTGTCCTCTGGGGGCCCTAAGCTTGCCCCTCACTTCATCACAGAAGGCACTCCAGTCAAACATAGAAGAAGGGCCTTGTCTGCCTCTCTAGGATGTGCCACTAGGACTCCAGCTCCCACGGAGTCTCCATCCTCCTCTCCCCTGAAATCTGCACGCTGACCCGCATTTCTCTCTCAGAAGATCTGATGCGGTTGATTCGCTTTGCGAACTTTCTTCCACCTCAGAGGGTCTGGTGCTGAGTTCCCACTGGGAAGGAGAAAGCTTTCAGGATGCTCTCTATAGAATCAGCTATTTCACTCTTCTCAAGGGTTCAAGGGGCCCATTCAGGGCTGGAAAAATGAGCCGGTTAAAGAGGGAAGAAGAGAAGCTGCCTAGAGGGTTTCATAACACATTGTCCTGCTTCTCCTATTCTTCTTTCACCCCAAGACCTTCAAAGCTAGAGTTAGGTCTTAAGGTCCCTAGCAGTAGTGACCACGGAGAGGCTTGCAGGCTCTTGGCGTAAGGGGCCTTATAGTTCCAGGTGTCTATCTCCAACGTACCTGACTAGGTAAACCGTCACTTTCAGGCACCATAGACGTCCCCTTCAGTACTTTTTCACACATGCGATTTCACACAGGTTTACGGGACTATTTGATCAGTGTCTCTCTCCTCCATTAGACTAAGCTACATGAAGTCAGAGACTGTACAGTTTTCCTTCACCTGGCAAAGAGTAGGCATTCAATAAATATTTGCTCAATGGATGAATTAATCTTCTCTGCTGACACAGCATGAGGGAATAAGCTTAAGCTATGGCAAGAAGGATTAGCTCAGAGATAGCTCTGGAGTTGGACTGTCTGGTAGTACGTCCTGGTTTTACAATTTACTTCCTATGAGACCTCAGGCAAATATCTTTCTCCTGCCTCATTTATAGTTCCAAATGGCAATAATAGTAGGACTACTCCCTGATTGTTTTGAGGAGTGAATGAGATAGTGCACAGAAAACACTTAAGGCTAGTAAGGTCCACACCTGTAATTCCAGCACTTTGGGAGGCCAAGGCAAGTAGGTCGCTTAAGCCCAGGGGTTCGAGACCAGCCTGGGCAACATAGGGAAACTCTGTCTCTACAAAAACAAAACAAAACAAAACAAAACCACATACTTCAAACAGTCTCTGGCAAATATAAATCCTCAATAAACATTAGGTAACTACAGTTTGCTTGCAGATTATGGGTAACCAAGGGAGAAGTTTTAATTTTGTCTTTTGTAAGATAGAGGAAAGGTTCTATGCCTTACACTTATCCTAGGAGGCAATTTTGAGAGTTAAGACAAACATAATTTTCTAACTGCAGGATAAGTATTAAGAAAGGATTTGGCTATGCCTAGAGATAGTGACCTTATAATTAGAGACAATGAGATTGTTGAAGAAATCAGGACATAAACCATGGGGACGGGACCTTTGGCAGTGGAGAAGTGATCTTTGGTGTGTAGGACCAAAAGATATTAAGTGGACATCCCAGTAACAGTCTATTTTAATGAGGGAAAATACTCTCCAAAGGTCTAACATGTCACACTTCAGTCAGTTCATAGACTCAGAACCTGTCCAAAGAAGAATTCAGGTGAAATACAATGGTTAGAAGAGTACAAACTTTGCAGCCAGCATGCCTAAGCTTCAATCCCAGGTAATTCATGACTTGCAATATAACTTGGACAAGTTACTTAACCTCTCTGGGTTCCAGCTTCTTCATCTGTAAAATGGGAATCATAATAGGGCATCAATTTTCCAGCATTTTTACAAGGGATGAATATATAATAGTACATAGTAACACTCTGTATGTGTTAGGTATAATTAAAAGGATTGAAAATTATCACCTCTAGCAATAGACAAATGGCTATCCATTTTTCTTAAAAAGGGAGAAAATCTGAAATAAGAGCCTCCATAAAATAATAGAAAGTTGTCAATATTTTCACTCCATAGTCAAGGACCTAGAAAGGCCAAAATTGTAAGGATGGTGGCATGGCTATTCCGGGAAGGGGTGTAAGGGGAAATCCTTCTGAAGGGGTGCAGAGTGTGTGAGTGCCACCCTAAGGCCTCATAGGGAACTGGATCTTAGCACTCAGATCAACCAGATGACCCTCACCAGGATGTAATTCCACCTCCTTCTTTGCTTTGCAAAAATCTACTGTCCCAGGGCCGGGCACAGAGGCTCACACCTGTAATCCCAGCATTTTGGGAGGCTGAGGCGGGTGGATAGCAAGGTCGGGAGTTTGAGACCAGCATGGCCAACATGGTGAAACCCTGTCTCTACTAAAAATACAAAAATTAGCCAGGTGTGGTGGTGTGCACCTGTAATCCAAGCTACTCAGGAGGCCGAGACAGGAGAATTGCTTGAATCCAGGGGGTGGAGATTGCAGTGAGCCAAGATTGCACCACTGCACTCCAGCCTGAGTGACAGAGCAAGACTCTGTCTCAAGAAAAAAAAAAAAAAATCTACTGTCCCAGGAGCAATTCTGCCTGCTGAGCTTAATCAGACAAGAATCGTTAGTGCTTCCAATGAAGAGGTCCAACTAATAATGCAGACTCCTGAGATCCAATAAGCTAGAAGATCTGGGGAGAAGGCCTAGCAAGTTCGATTTCTGGAAGCATCCCAGGTGATTTTTACACATCCTGAAATTTGAGAACACTGCCCTTGTTGGACTCTGAGACCCCTTCCAACTCTGCCAGTCTCTCATTCTGTGGTTGTCTGGTTGGATACACTCCTGAGATCATCGCATATTATCAGATCCAATGCACACAGCTTCCAGAGGCTGAAGCCATCCCTCAGATGTGGAGATGACAGGACAGCAGATACCCCAGAGCCCTCGTCCCATCTCACTCCCCATGCCCATACACACTCCCATCTGGCAAAGGTGTGTCACCTGGGGCTGGGGTGGAGGGAGCTGTCACCCTCTCTCCTGGTAAAAGTAACCTTTCCTTTTCCAGGAGTCCTAACTACCTCGTAGAGGGAAAAAATATGGTAACATCTCACTGCCCTTCATGAGCATGTGAATTTCCAGCAAAAGATAAGCATGGTATTATGGAGAATGTAATTTGGGATTCCCGTTTTAAACAAGAGGCAACATCTTCCCATCCTTCCCAGAATAGGACAGGAGAAATAAATTATGACCTAAAACATCCAAGTTGTTTCTAGAATCACTAGCAGCATTTATAGTAAGAGAGCAAAATATTTGCACCTCCCTGTGATGGCAGCACATTGGCAGGCTTCCTTCCGGCTCTGACCATGTGCTTGTTTGGATCTGCTGAGGTCCAGTGCTTCCAGGCAACCTTGGACACGGTCGTGGCCCCCTGGTGTGGAGGAGTCAGGCCACAGGCTAGCAGGCGCTGGATAGAGCACTCTGAAGGCCTATTTGTGGGGAACATCAGCAGCTGTGCGGAAATGGAGGTGAGCAGAGAGGAACAGAAGTCTTTCTCAGGCAGAGCAGCAGATGGGGAAGTGGGAGCCTCCTCCTGCCTCCACCATGGCAAAACCTTGTCTCTGGTTTCCCTGCCTCAGCTCTCCCACATGCCATTCTCACCAGTCTTCCTAAAATACCACTTTCATTATGTTAATTCCCCTCTGCTGTATTTCCCATTTTTTAGAGACGGGGTCTCCCTCTGCCGTCCAGGCTAGAGTGCAGTGGCGCTATCACAGCTCACAGCTCACTGCAGCCTTGACCTTCTGGGCACAAGAGATCCTCCCATCCTTTGCACTAGCTGGCACAACAGGTGCAAGCCACCATGCTTGACTAAGTTTTCTACTTTTTAGACAGATAGGGTCTTGCTATGTCGCCCTTCCAGTGTCAATCTTCTGGCCTCAAGCTATCCTCCTGCCCCCGCCTCCCAAAGCATTTGGATTACAGGTATGAGCCACCATGTCTGCCCTTAATTCTCATGAGACCTCCACAGCTGTCTTCACCTAAAGTATAGCATCGGTTCAAAATTCTTCAGTTTATTCAAAGCCTACCACAGCCTGCCTCAACTTGCCTCCCCAAATTTGGCCCACAAAATTCCCACAAACCGTCTCACATGCTTGCCAACCTTCTGCTCAAGCAACAACAGCCCCTCCCTCTCTTCCCAGTGTGCTTCCCGTTTACTCCTCACCAGGCTTCTGCAGCTGTGATTTCTCCTTCCTGCTACCCAGCTCTACTCCCTCTGCCCAGGTCCCTCCTCTCCACCTACACAAATGCTTCATTGCTCTGCCTGGACAATCCACCAATACAGATTCCTGCTCCTCCATGTCCAGCCCTGACTGGCTGGCTGGGTGGAAAAAGACACAGCCCAGAGGCAGAGAACATGCGTTCGAACCCAGCTCTGCCGGCTACTAGCTGTGTGGTCTGGGGCACATCATCATCCTCTCTGAATTTCAGTGGCTCTACAACCTGGCACACCATTCCAGGGATTGGGGATAATGCATATAAAGTGTCTACCACAATGCATGGCACACAGTAGGCGCTCAGCAAGTGGTAGCTAACAGTGCCAGTCATACCCACTGCCTGGAATTCTCAAATCTCCTCATCTGTGTAGGGACTGACTCACCGGCTTGACTCTTGGTGTTTCACTGTATCCTCCCTCCCCTATAGTATTTTGCTCACCTCTGCTTCTCAAAAGGGGCTCACGAGATATTTTTCTGGGGTCTCTAGGTGTTTGTGCCACAAGTTCACTAGATTTTCTTAAGCAGAAAAATGGAAAGTGATGAGGCCTGCGACCTGCTTTGTACTCAGTTGACAAGTCAGCTTCACAGAGCTCAGAGACGAATCCGAATAACAGCCTTGGGATGAAGTCAGTGTGCACATCTGCAAGGGGAACCCCCGGAGGGTTTCAGTCCTGATCCGAAAGCCAAAGCTCTCTCCGCTGAGCTGCCTGAGAACACCAGCAGCTTGCTAAAGAAACCACTCGGCTGTCAAAACATATCCCGGCTTCTCCTGTCAGGGGATGTCAGCCAACATCTTGGAGAATGGCAGAGAAGCAAGCGCTTGGGAGTTCAGTGCTGATAAATGACTTGTAAATGTCACGTAGGCCCAAGGGGTGAATGCCAGTGTAGATGGAAGTTACCTCTCTTTCAAAGCAATGGAAAATTGTGAAACCTCCAGTTTTCTTGTGTAAGCTCATGGGCCATATTTTTAAACTTATCAACAGTAAAAATGACTATAAATCTACTTACCCCTACCCTACCACAATAATAATACCTCCCCTGCACTGAAAACAATTTTCTATACCTTTTTCTGTCCTCAAGACCCATAATCTCATTGCTCCCTTTACTCCATCCAGGTGAACCTCTTCTCTGTTCTGATTGATTCAGCCCGTCCACTAACAAGTGTTTATCATGCTGCCCTGGGTGTGCAGAACCTGGTGGGCAACTAAGAAAGAAAACAGAAGAAAACATGGCCTCTGTCCGCAAGGAGCCACTTAAAATCGAGTGGTTTTGTCAGATCTGCAGCATCCCAACACCAACTTCTAATGGCTTTCTTTCATTTAGTAGTGAGTTAGTCAACACGTACTTATTACACACCACTGTGTGCCTGGAATACAGAGGGCGAATGAGCCAGGCAACGTCCTGGTTCTCATGCAGCTTGCATTTTAGTAGGAGGACAAGGCAATATGCAAGTAAACAAAGAATACAAAGTCAGAGAACAGTAAGTGCTATGAAGAAAGTAGGGTAATGAGCTAGGGGGTGATGGGATAGTAGGGTAATGAGATAGTAGGGTAATGAGATCCGGACGTGGAGGCTAGAGAAAGTCTTTCTGAAGAGGTGGCATCAACAGCCTGTCAAAAGTGGTGAGATAGAAGAGAAGAGACAAACTCCCTTCAGGAAAGGGTCTGCCCATAAACCCTGCAGAAACTCAAAGGACATGGGGATGAACACAGGGCTGCTGCCTCTGAAACTTTCTGTGTCTCTTGGTCAAAGGCTATATTCATAGCACCAAGCACAGCGCCTGATACAGAGTAGATGGTGAACGATGAATGATACTGATGAGTGGCATTATTCACAGTTTTCTACATACCAACCAATGTCCTTGCCATGCACTCTTCTTTTGATTCTCATGACCACCATATGAGGAAGGTGCTCTTATCCCTACGTGACAGATACAAACAGGTATTCACAGAAAAGGAGAAGCAGAGCCTGGATTCAAATCCAAGCACTGTATTTCCAAACCACCTGGTCTCCACTCCTGGGCTGTACTGTGTGCAAGCCTGAATGTTCCTTCCCCCTTGATCTTAGGTCTCATAAGTTTCTAGGAGGGATACAGAGGTGGAAGCTATTTCAGGCCTTGGGTTGTTGGAATCTATATGTTAAATTTTATCTGGTATGTCACTATACCCAAACGTTCACACCTTTTTTTTAACTTAGAGTTGGGTTCTCCTGTCACCCAAGCTGGAGTGCAGTGGTGTGATCATGGCTCACTGCCGTCTTGAACCCATGGGCTCAAGTGATCCTCCCACCTCAGCCTTCTGATTAGTTAGAGATACAGGCATGCGACACCACACCTGGCTGATTTATTTGTTTGTAGAAATGAAGTCTCACTATGCTGCCCAGGCTGGTCTCAAACTCCTGGTCTCATGTGATCCTCCCACTTCAGCCTCCCAAAGCTCTGGGATGCAGGTGTGAGCCACTATTCCCAGCCCCTCATGTTCATACTTTTTTCATTATCCAATCAAATACGGCTACTTGTCTCAGATAAGAACCAATCCCTGAAGGATTTAATTTCTGAGGTTGGGCAAATCAAGCAGTAAAAGAAACAGCATTTGCTATTGTGGGTAGCTCATCTGGAGAGAAACTTTTGAAATGGCAGATTTTTTAAATTGTTTCTTAATCACTATAAGTTCATTTTAATATTAACAAATGCTGTACGCTGTGCTGCGGTGAACAGGAATAAGCCCAGTTCTCAGATCCATGTTGGAGACGAAGCTCACACTGAGATGCGGTGAGAGGGCGCCATCGCATTCAGGTCCCCACATGTCCCGTTCAGGACAGCTCTATTCCCACTGCACAGCACAAAAGGGCCCCCTCACAAACCTGGACGTCCTCACCTCCGCACTTTCACTCAAACTGATTGCCTCTCGAGGACTTCCCTCTGCAGTTCCCCAGCTGTACAGGCCTCCTCCATCCCTCCAGACCCATCTCAGACACAGCCTCATCCATGGGAAAGGCTCTTTTGGGAGCACCCGTCATAACTGACCCTCACCTTCTCCTGAGGACCCAAACTTTGCACTTCCTTCCTGATTTCTATATCATTTTGGGTTACATGCGCACTTAGTTGGTGCTGTTTAGTATATTGTGGGCAAAAAATTCCCTCTCATTCATCTTTCTATGTCTTACAGCTCTAGGACAGCACCCGTGATAAACACTGTTGAACTAAGGGGTAGAGCTTGCTCTAGGCTTTCTCCTGGACCTTTATATAGTGATGACAGCAACTGACCTTTACTGAGGGCTTCCTTTCTGACAAACTTCTGTCATTTATTACATTTGCCCCATGACAACTCTAAAAGAAGGCCCTATTATTATCTCCATTTCATAGTTGCACAAAAGTATTTTATAGCGGGCTGCTTAGAAAGGTATCACTTGCATTTGGTCACATAGCTAATAAATGACAAATCGAAATTGAAACTCAGATCTACCTGCCTCCAAGCCTCACTCACCTAACTAAAATGCTGGACTGACTCCATGCCACTTCCTGCACCAGCCCCGAGGCTCCTCCTTACGTCTTCCCAATTCTCTCTTCCATCTCGGCCCCTTTTCCCAGCTTTCTGTCCTCTCCCTCCTCACTCTGCAACTACTCTCTGGAGGCCCTGTTTTCTACTCCCCCAAATTCTTTATCCCACTCTGTCATCCAACATTCACTTCCAAGCTCTCTTTGCCTCACTTCCTCTGCTTAAACTCCCATTTCCTAGACTGTCAGATTATAATTAGTTGCATTTGATTTAACTAATTCATATTCAAGTGTGAGTGACAATTAGCCCTTTAAAGTTCAATGGGAACTTTTCATTTGAAAAGAGGATATTTGTCATCTCCAAAAACAGAACTTGAATGTCTTCCCAAAGAGAATTCCAAATGTTTGAAGCAATGACAACATTTCCTGATCACCTTCTCCAAGATGACCTTCTCCAAGTTGACTCCTTTGAACATTTATTTATTTATATGCCTGAAAGTCCATAAACATACATTTGCTTAAAAAGTATAATAAATTTATGGTTTCTTCACATGCTCTTTATGATACAATTCAACGGTATCTTTAATGTACATTTTTCAAAAGGACCATATCATTGTTCCTATTTCAGGCCAGTCTCTTCTGTCCCAGAAATATAGTGTTCACACTAAATCAGCCCTGCAGCCTATAGCCTAAGGGTGGCCATGCCCAGCATCAGTGATGGGTGATCACTAATTAGCAGCAGAGATTGTTTAATCCTCAGCTCTGCCTTCTCAGTGTTTTCTCAGAAAAGAGTCAACCAACCGGATCCCTCTGGGGGTGGGGTCAGAGCAGCCCCCTTCGAAGTTGCAGAACAGTGGTCGGGTGCGGTGGTTCACCCCTGTAATCACTTTGGGAGGCCAAAGCAGGAGGATCACGTGGGGTCAGGAGTTCAAAACCAGCCTGGCCCACATGGTGAAACCCCATCTCTACCAAAAATACAAAAATCAGCCAGGTATGGTGGCGGATGCCTGGAATTCCAGTTACTCACGGGAGGCTGAGGCAGGAGAATTGCTTGAACCCAGGAGACAGAGGTTTCAGTGAACCAAGATCATACCACTGCACTGCCGCCTGGGTGACAGAGCAAGACTCCGTCTCAAAAAAAAAAAAAAAAAAAAAATGCTGCAGAACAAAGGCTTCTGTCTGGCTCTGGGAAATTGCAAGCTCCACACAGACCTAGGTCTGCCCTGGTAGCCACCAGCTGTCAACATCTGGAACCTATTTCTCACCCCAAAAAGCCACCCAGATAGAACTGACTTTACCCATGATTGGGCCCAGTGATGTGATCAAGAGAGCTTGGTGGAGGGACCCCTTGCTGACTGCAGGGGATTGGGGATGTTGGGTGAGGCCTGATTGGACCTCAGTAAACCTGAGCTAAGGGCACCAGCTAAACAGGGTATCAAATTTTTTTCAAATAACTTGATATTTGATATTTTAATAAAAGCACTAAGGGAAATACTAGAACCTTCAGGGATTTTCTTAACTCACGTTTTGGTTGGTATTGTTTTCATTTTTACACTATGTATGGGGGAGCATGATATTATTTTCAGTGCTTAGGCTTTCTACAGATATACCCAGTCCTGGGGCTGAGGATTGGAAAAGTGTGTTTTATTGGATTGGTGTTGAGAACCCTAATCAAAGGCTGCACAGGGCCCCCTAATGTCATATTTATGCTTAAATCCCAGCCTCTAGCATAGCCTCTGGCACATGAAAGCTCAGAATATGCGTGGTGGCCTGGTTGACCTCAGCACTGCAGGCACCACTTGCCTCTGGTATTATTGTTAACTAACCTGGCCGCCCAGGGCTCGCCTACGAAAATGACAGCAGAGAATAATGGAAAGAGAAACTAATACCGCCCTTACTACACACTACTTCCTCTCGGGTGACCCTTTCATTTATCTTCCAAACTGGGACATTTTGGGAGAAGAAGGGATGAAGTGTCATAAATAATCAATAAAACTTTGTTGTTTCACAGCTGTAATCCCAGCACTTTGGGAGCTCAAGGCGGGCGGATCACGAGGTCTGGAGATCGACACCATCCTGGCTAACACAGTGAAACCCCGTCTCCACTAAAAAATACAGAAAATTAGCCAGTCATGGTGGCGGGCGCCTGTAGTCCCAGTTACTCGGGAGGCTGAAGCAGGAGAATGGTGTGAACCCTGAAGGCAGAGATTGCAGTGAGCCAAGATCATGCCACTGCACTCCAGCCTGGGTGACAGAGCAAGACTCTGTCTCAAAAAAAAAAAAAAAAAAGTCATTTTTTAACAACAGGTATACCTGGTTGTCCTTGGCAGATGAGACACATGGTCACTCTCTCTCTCACCAACATTTTTTGTTTTTTACCCAGACTATGAACATGTCCAATATTCGAGCTCTATTCCCCAGCCTAGCCTCTCTTTCATTCTCACCTTATAGTTCTGCCTGATCTCTGAAACACTCCCCTGAATCCCTGTCCATAGAGTTGTCTTTCTTTTTAATTCTAGGAGTCCAGTTCACATTAAATGTTATCATCCACCTGGACTGCACACATGGTGAGTCAAGGCAGAGCAAAGAGAACCACCAAATAAAGACCTTGCTCCTGCAACTTCCTGGATGCCAAGGTGTGTCTGTATCAACTGTTTAACAACCGCATTTGACGTAGGAGGCACAGAAGTGATTGTATTTTCAGTCAGAAGAGGAGGCAATTCAGTCCAGAAAGTCTTACTGGGTACCTGCTACTGCCACAGCCCAACTCTAGGCACTGGGATATAAATAGGAAGATGATGAGCTCTGATCTGCTCTCAAGGAAGGGTGAAGAAATAGAAGTAGAAAAACAACCAACCACAGTTGAGGCAGAATACATTTGTGATAGAAGTGCCAGAAAAGGAGAAATGGCACTGGACGAGAGGGACTAAGGATAGTTTCTTTGAGGAGAAGATATATTTGGCATCACATTAAGGAGGACTGAGATGGGCGGATCACCTGAGGTCAGGAGTTCAAGACCAGCCTGACCAATATGATGAAACTCTGTCTCTACTAAAAATACAAGACAATTAGCCAGGCATGGTGGTGGGTGCCTGTAGTTCCAGCTACTCGGGAGGCTGAGATAGAAGAATTGCTTGAACCTGGGAGGCAGAGGTTGCAGTGAGCCGAGATCACGCCACTGCACTCCAGCCTGGGCAACAGAGCAAGACGCCATCTCAAAAAAAAAAAAAAAAAGTCAAACTAAAGGGACTGAAATGATTCTATTCGGGAAGCCTGGCGTGAAGTGATGACAGGAGTGGTGTCCTGGAGAGATGAATTTGAAGTCAGGTGTAGGGTAGACTGGAGGTTGCAGTGAAAGGGAAGCAGAAAGTCCACGTGGAGGTCATGTTTGCCATCAGCCGTCCTAGATTTCAATTCAAAACTGGTGTCTTGATGATGTAGAGTTGATAGGTAGCTTCACCACAACCAAAGAAAAACATAAATAGGAATAACATGAAACTACAGAGAGACTATAGTAGAGGACCAAACGCACAAGCAAAACTGTTGTCCAAGTCGGGTACCGCTGAGAATACATCATTGTAACTGGATGCCTTGGTCACCTAAGTGTAATTGGGACCACCTTCCTCAATTGGCCTAAGTGATACCCATTTTTAAAAATGCAAGTGATTGTAGTAATGAAAAGTTTAACCTGCTGGGGAAGAAAGCAAACAAACATGCATTGGTGTCTTGTATACATTCCCTATAATTGGCATGGATTACTGAGAGCTACAATTCAGGTTGTAGTAATCTCAGTTGTTTATAAGACATGACTAAGGGGCAGCTGTTTGGACTCTGGAGCAAAGCTGCTATACAAATCTTCAGTTTTATAATGGCAGTGATTTGGAAATTTATAATAAACGTTACAATTGCAATAGGGTCCCATTATTCAGAAATTCCGAAGAGTAGGTCTTATATTGGAACACAATTCACAGGATTACCAAACAATAAAGCTGAAGGCTCCTAAAAGTAGCCTGGTTCCAGAAGACCAATTACTATAAAACTAAAGACATAAGAAAAAAGGGAGCAAAGCTTGTTTTTTAAAAAATGTAAACTCGAGATTCAAGAGATCACTATTGATCTCTTACTATATTGCAGCACATGAGCTAATCTGCGTCAAAGGCCATGATCCAAGAGGGCCACAGTGAGTGACGAGACAGGATCTGCTGAGCAGGCCAGCTTGCAGCCTAGGCAAGAGCCAGTTCAAGGGACAGAGTGACCATCAACATGAGAGGCCTGGGGAGTTGAGAGGAGGGTTCATGGGGCAGGAGGGTGGGGAAGACCTACAGTAATAAAGACACAGATTTCTATGTGACCCTTCTTTCACACTGCTTCTGAAGGTCCCCTCTTTTAGGAATCCTGGCTCAAATAACTGCGCCGGGCTTAGATCAATCCCCAAAACCATTAAGTGCAATTATATTTCTCTGGGGCATTTATAGCTGGTTCTTTAGATTTTTGTCCTTGATCTTTATATGTGTGGCTCCATATACAGGCAGGTGTAGCATGCCACATAAGTCAGTGAGTTTCCTGAGGGTGGAATCTGTCTCATTTCTATCCCCATCACACTACCTAGGATTGACAGGCTTGTTCTGAGACTTGAGACTCCTGTAGGAGGCAGAAGTGACATCTTCAGTGCACACAATGTCATGCACAAGAGGTTACAGAGAGCACAATGAGAGAAAGGGGCGCTGAGCAAGCCCCTTCGACAGTTAGCGCTGATGTCCAGCTCCTGCACAATCCACATCTCCCAAAGGCAGGGCTACAGGAAGGGAAAAATCGCATGCCTACCAGAGAGTTGCTGGAAGGAGGGAGTAGCGTGTGCAGGATAAAAGGGGAAACTCCAGTGTCTTCCAGAGCACTGCAGTCTGAAACATAAATGAGCATGCTTGTAAGGGTCCCAATCAAGTTCCCCATCCAGGTGTAAGTGAAGCTTTCATTGTGAATTTCTGAGAAATGACATTTTTTGCACACAGATGTTTGGTTTTCCTGATGCTCTCTTCTTGGCCCCACCACATCCTCTCTTAGATTTTTCAGTTCCTGTTCCTGGTCTTAGGATAGTTTTGAGGAACTCTAGGTCTCTATGACTCCTTACTCCCTCAGTACCCCTCCCCTCACCTTGGGACCTGCCTCCTCCAGGATCCCCAGATTGTTTGTATCTGCTTTTCGGCACAGACCCAGAATCCACTGGGGTGTGCTGCCAGCTGGTAAAACAAGCCAAGGGTATCTGAGGGCCTTTGCCTGACCCCTTAAATTAAAGAAAAATAAATCAGATTTAAACCTGCTGCTTGCCTTTTGGCAGAAACTTATGCTGTGCCTCCCTCAGTGATGTGGTCCAGCTGCATCTGTTTGGATGTGCCGCCTGCAGTGGCAGGGCTATCTTCCTGCTTCTTGGTGGTGAGTGGCCAGGGCTGGTACTGGGATTGAAAATCCTGCCCAAAGCACTCCAGTTGTACCTGGCTTTCCCCAGCTCCCAGCTCTGTCTGAGGCCTCCACCCTCTGCTTCTCCAAGAAAACCTAGGCTCCCGACAGAAGTCCCTATAGTCCCAGCACCACTGCCCCCAACTCATTGTCTCTTTTTCTGTCTTCCTCTGCTTCACTCAAACGTCCCCTCTTCTGTAGCCATGCATCTCTCTAAGTAGCACATCTGTCCCCCAAACCTAACTGACATTGCTCATTTCCTCAATTTGAAAATCATCTCTTCATACTTACTTGATTTTTGATCCTTCCCACTAGACTGGAAATCCTATCAGGGAAGACCTCTTGCTGGTTATTCTCAGAGTCTAGCATGGTGCCTGCCTCATAGTAAATATCTGTTAAATGATTGAACAAATGAATGAATGATAGTACTAGGGACGCTGGGCTTGCCATGTTTCCATTTTCCCCCTTAGACAGTGAGATCTCTCTTTAGAGGGCCCTGTTCATTGCTGTGCCATATTTCCATTGCCTACACTGCCTGGAAATTTGAAATAAACACAAGTTGAAATTAGTAAAGTCAAATCAGAGGAGGCAAATCAGGGCTTCAAAGGCAGCTTGGATATGGATAAACTGACGTGGCAGGGATGTGCCTCAGGAAGCAGGGTAGGTAGGGCAGCTGAATGACGACTGAGAGGCTTTCGTGCAGAAGACAAGGAGTGGAATTACTGAGGGAAATCAAGCCTCGGAGTCAGGGAAAACAATGCAAAACCTGCCTTAATTGGAGGCGGCACCTTGGGTGAGTTACCTCTTCTCTCTGAGCCTTGCTTTGCTCTTCTGTAAAATGAACAGGACAAATGAGATTATTTGTAAGATTCCTTCTAGCGGAAACATCCCTTGGAGGAAAATTTGACACTGGAAAATAAATGACAAGTAAAAGAGAAGGTAACAAGCATCTTTCTCTGTCTGGAGGCCTGTGGTCTGGAGTTGAGTCACTCCAGGCTGGGTCACCCTGACCCCAGACCCATGCGCACTGCTACATGAGTAGACACTGCTATACCTGTGCATACCATACACACACCATGTGCACACAGAGGCCATCAGGCCTAGGGCCTACGTATACAGCCAGAGAAGAACCAGCTAAGGGAGATGGGGCACTTGAAATGCCCCCTCCAGAAAAAGACTAAGGCCAGCAGCAGAAGGAGGCCCATGCTCTGGTGGTGGGGATCCACTTTCACCAACAACCCAGGGAAAACCCACTGGCCGGTGTCCTAGGCAGAATTTCCAGTTTGGCATCTTCTTCCTCTTCCCTGAAAATACAGCAGCCTGTCCCACAGACATATAGAAAAAATCTAATTTTTACAAGGCAGTAGAAGCAAGCTAAATCTTTCTTCTGAGGTCGACCATGGGCTAGGAAATGCCAGCATGCGACCTCCTCCCCAAACCAAAGATTGGCATTTGCAATACCGGCAAGTTGAACTGAGCAAAATCAAATCAGGGGAGACAGATCAGGGCTTCACAGGCATGACTGGATACCCAGGAGGCAGCCTCTGTGTGACTGATAAACTGATGAACGGATGTGACAGGGATGTACAGCTCTGGAGCTGAGGCTAGTGTTCACATTTTTAAAAGATTACACTGTATATGGTTATATAAGTAGCTACACAATAGCCTCCATTTTGCCTGTTGGCCGACAAAGCCTAGAATATTTACTTTCTGGCTCATTTCAGAAATGTTGCCAATCCCTCCCCTGAACAATTGTCGCATCCCCCAGCTACTGGTAACACTGGAGCTCCCAGCACTGATGGGGACAGGGCAGCGATTCTCCTGTGGGTCACTGCCCTCCCTGCCCTCATCCGGTGTGCCCTCCTTTCTTCCCGGCCTCACTGTAAGGCCTGCAACAGCTTTTCTCTTCTACCCTCATCCTCACTGATTCTCTCACTCCCACTTCTGTCCCGCATCGCTCCATTTCGGAACCCCCTACAAGGTACTTGGACACACATCATCTTACATGACTTGCTTTTGCTTTACACTGACTGTTTCTCCTGTGAGACTTCAGCTCTATGAAGGCAGGAACCACATCCTAATATTTTTCCCAGCATGCCCTTCCACGCACAGGAGAGTGCTGGGCCCAGAGTAGCTGCTGAGTAGATCTGTGCCACTGAGGTCAAAAGAGAGAAGAACGCTTGTCCCTCACCCAGGGTCAATCTCCACTGTGCACAAATCTGCCACTTCGGAGGGGACTTGGAGAAAAGTGTCCCTGCACCGAGAGAAACACTCTGTGTCATCCCAAGCCTGGCAGCGCTTTCATCATTCGCACGAAAATAACACAAATCCCAACTCTATGGACAAACTCCGCCGGGGCTCCTTGTCTGTTTCATTCTCTCATCTAGGGGACGTCCCCAGCAGGGCAAGACAAGGAACTGAGACTTTTAAAGCATGTGAATCTTTTTTTTTTTTTTTTTTTCCTGAACCTGTAATTACCTAAGGTTTAGCAAGCATTTAGGCAGGAGAAGAAAAAAAGTAGGCAGTAAAAAAGAGGGAGCCCGATGTGTTGCTGTCTTTATATCCAACTGCAACCTGCTTTCTGGGCCTTGGTTGCCAAAGCTGGCAGATTATAAACTCAGGGGTGGTTTCCTCCCATGGGAACCAAGAAGCAACATCTGGATAAAAGGCTTGGCAGAGGCTCCTTGATTTAATCTTCTCAGGAAGGTAAAGGCTATGGAAATCAATAACAGCAGAGAAGCAGGGAAGGGTGGGCAGGGACAGGAAAGGGCTCCTAACCTCAGGTAGCCTGCGGAAAAGTCCTGACTCTCAGAGCTGTTCCCTGCTAATTACATCAAAAGGCAAAGCAGGATGGCTGGAGTGCGATAGTGGAGCCTGTTTCCAGAATCATAGCAATGGATGCGCTGAGAATATGGGGAGATGGAAATACTCTGAACTGCCTAGTGGGTCCCCCCACCTCCCCCGACCAATGATCCGTGACGGATCTCGCACGTCACTGGTCCCCAGGATCGAAGGCTACAACAGGGGACTGAGATGCTGGACTCCAGGATTCCCTCCGGAACCACTCTGGTCCCTTTAGGAAACCTGCTTCACAATATCCCTTCCTCCTGCAAAAAAAAATAATACAGGGAACCTCATTCTCTCATTCCCTCCACTCTGTCCTTGAGGATTTCTATAAGATTATGCCCATTTACTGGACATTTTAAAGATGCAGTCCATTCTAATTGGACCAACATCTTGTCAGGCACCTGGACACATGGAAGGCCCTGGGGGGCTTCTCTCTCGGTATTTGCTTGAGCCTAAAGGAATACACCTTCAGGTCAAAGGTGGTGACATCTCTTGTTTCAGAGGAAAGCTGGAGCCCTAGGGGTGATTTCCCCATCCCAGTCACTAGGTGTGTGCTAAACTACAAACATTAGCTTTAAAGGCAGAGAGGGCTTGGAGGTGAGACTGTGTACAGTGGAGCTCTGGCAAGATGCCCTGCTTTTAGGCAGATTGTAAATTATAAATAAATAAAGTGTCTCTGTTCTTCTTCCTTTGCCTTAGCATGCAATGAAAATCAACAGAGCCCTGTCTTCACAATCCTTCTGTTTCCTCCTCAGATTTGGTGTTAAAAGCTTCTGGCTAGAAACGACTTTGGACACTCACAGACCCTGGCCTTCCTTACCGCGCTGGCCATTTTATTTAAACCCACAATTCCCAACCATTGATTTATAGATCTCCCCTCACCCACAGGGAGACCTGGACACACCCTGAGATCTAGCCATGAAGCCCACTGCTGTCCTGGGGAAGGTGTGATTCCAGCCCACTAGCCCACCCTGGTGAGGATGTAAAACAGCCCCAGCTTTGGATTATTCAGCAGAGAAAGCAGCAGCAGGAATCCGGAGCCCCACGGATTCCTATCAGCAGATAGCTAATCCCAGAGAGAAATGCTAGCTAGTGTTGTGCCCACTGCAATGTTTTGCTACAGCCTTCCAGTGACAAGGGAACAAGGGGATTTGTTCTGAGTTTAGGGATTACTTGGGGCAAGGCCACAATCTGTAGAAACCAGCTTTTAACGTGAACAAGCAAATCCTTCCATTTGGCCTCTCACTGTTGCTGTTGTCATAAACACATTGCGTGCTGCTCTGCCATGCCAGAAGGGCAGTGAACCACCGGCGCAGGTCGCTCTGTGACTCGCACACTGGGGCTGCCAGGACTGCTTCATGTCTGTGGGAATCAGGCTTGTTTCTCAGAGCTGCTGAGAGCCACCCTGAGGAGGGCTTAAAACCTGCAAACAAAGGAATGAAAGCCAGTGCCGGGAGACCCAGCAAGACAGTCAGGGGTCTGATCCCCCTTTTCATCTTAGTGCCCTCCATACTCCAAGCTGACCATAAGGGCTAATACTACTGCTTCAGAGAGCGTCCCACAGGGGCATCCGTGCCATAAACAGCCTGGACAAAGCTCACCCACCATTGTCTATGAGGCACCAAGGGGTGCACTGCAAAGACGTCGCCAAGCAAATCATGAGCTTTTCAGATTTCCTCTCCCCCCAGTCAATGCGTTTGCTCTGACTTCAAAACCAGAAACAGACAGTGACAGACTATTTTTTAAAATGTCAGAAAACATATCAGCTGCAGAAAAACTAACACTTGCCTCAACAAGGTAACCTTTTATTTCCTGGGATTAAAAATAAAGAGAATAAATTATCAGAAGTATTCCTCCAATATCATTAAAATGCTTTTTGAAGAAAGTTACAAGAATTGTTTAAGGCGCACAGAAAAAGTCAGATTTGCCTTTCTTCAAGAACATTCTCTGCCCTAGACACAAAGCACCAATACCACATCCCAGAAAAGACAGAGGCTTGGAGACACAGGAACCAGAACAGCCCATACCAAGATCTCTGGCTCTAATATAAGTATCACAGAAAAACATCAGGACAACTCTTTCTTCCATAAATACAACATGTATCTTGAAAATATATCCAAAATATCTCTATCTAAACTACAGTACAAAAAGCCACTTACCAGGCATAAAAATAATATTTTCCCCTATACACAAATGTAATCATATGTAAAGCAAATTTGGAACACATGGATGGAGGAGTTACGTAATCTCTTGGGATCTGGGCTATTTAGAGTCATTTTTGTTTGGGTTATCCCTCTGCGGGGTATAGGAGACTGGCTACAAATACATCCATCTCACAGCGCTTACCATTTCAACAGCTCCTGCGTCATGGAATGTGGTACTTTTTAAAAATAGGTGACCCTTGGGTGTCATGGAAAGAAGAGAGAAAATGGGGGGATTGAGGGAGGGAGGAAAGGAGTGAAAGGAGAGGGGTAGACTGAGGTTACAGTGTGACTTCAAATACTCTGCGGTATAATGTAAATATCCATGTTCAGCAAGCCTCCCATTCCCTACCCCACTGCCACCAGTCTGCCTGAATCTCCTTTTACAAATCTGTTTCCCGGCTGGTGTCCAGGCACAGGGCATAAAGGGACCTCCGCAAGTCCACGTTGCTCTTGGCCTTGACGTTACACTTCTCTAGGGGGCAGCTGCTCCTTCGGGCACTGTCTGCATTCTCCAGGGTCCCCCCGGCCTTGCAGAAAGATCCCCTGCTCCCGCTGGACTCCTGGACCTTCCGCTGGACTCCTCTGTCCAGCCCCGGCCCCTGGCTCTGAGGGCCCTGCTCTTCCTTAAGGACTGCCGGCTCCTCGTGGTCCGTCTCCCGGTGGTAGAAGTAGTTGAAGTTGGAGACAATGACGGGCACAGGCAGGGCAATGGTGAGGACCCCGGCGATGGCACACAGCGAGCCCACGATCTTGCCCCCCACGGTGATGGGCCTCATGTCCCCGTAGCCCACAGTGGTCATGGTGACCACTGCCCACCAGAAGGCATCAGGGATGCTAGAGAAATGGGTCCCCTGGTTGTCAGCCTCTGCGAAGTAGACGGCACTGGAGAAGAGGATGACCCCGATGAAGAGGAAGAAGATGAGCAGCCCCAGCTCCCTCATGGAGGCCTGCAAGGTCTTGCCCAGGATCTGCAACCCCTTGGAGTGGCGGGAGAGCTTGAAGATGCGGAACACCCGGACCAGGCGGATGACTCTGAGGATGGCCAGGGACATGGCCTGCTGCCCATTCTGGCTGCCTCCTCCGCCCCCTGGCTGTTGCTCTGCCAGCTCGGTGCCCAGGGTGATGAAGTAAGGGAAGATGGCCACCACATCGATGATGTTCATGATGTTCCGGGAGAACCCTGCCTTGCTGGGGCAGGCGAAGAAGCGCACGAGCAGCTCGAAGGTGAACCAGATGACGCACGTGGTCTCCACGATGAAGAAGGGGTCGGCCAGGGTCCTGGGCAGGAGCGGTGCCACCGTAGGGCCAGAGGGTGGGGCCATGACCCCGCTGCCGTTGGCCCCAGGGGCGGGCGCGGGAGGCTGGTGGGGCGCTGGGGGGTGGCGGAGCAGCTCGCGTTCATCCCTGAACTCGGGCAGGGTCTCCAAGCAGAAGGTGATGATGGAGATGAGGATGACCAAGACCGAGACGATGGCGATGGCCCGCGCGGACCCAGAGCTCTCCGGATACTCGAAGATAAGCCACACCTGGCGCTGGAACTCGTTGCGGGGCAGGGGCTTCTCCTCTTCTTTAATGAAGCCCTCATCCTCGCGGAAGCGCTCCATGGCCTCCTCCCCCAGCTGGTAGAAGCGGATCTCGTCCGCGAACACGTCCAGGGAGACGTTGACCGGCCTCCGCAGGCGGCCCCCCGACTGGTAGTAGTAGAGGATACCGTCGAAGCTGGGCCGGTTGCGGTCGAAGAAGTACTCGTTCCTCAGGGGGTCGAAGTAGCGCAGGCGCTTGGCGGGGTCGCCCAGGAGGGTGTTGGGGAACTGCGCCAGGGTGCCCAGCTGCGTCTCGAAGCGCAGCCCGGAGATGTTGATGTGGACGCGCTGGTGGTGCAGGGACGCCGTGCCCAGAGCCTGGTCCTCCACCGTGCCCAGGCCGGGGTCGCCTTCTTCCTCCTCGTCCTCGGGAGGCGGCCGTCGAGGCTGAGGCAGCTCCTTGGGCAGCGGAGGCAAGGGCCGCACTCCCGGGTCCGCGTCTCTCTGCGCGCCGCGCCCCTTTGGCGCCGGCTCCTTGGGCCCATCGCTGAGCCCAGCCGTCGGGGGACACTGGAGCTCTCCCCCTGTGGCCTGGCCGCAGCCTGCCCGGGCCTCATCGCCTCCTCTGACGGTCATGGCACCGCCGTTCTCCAGGGGCACCAGGGCGATCTCCATGGCGCGGGAGCAGCGGGCATGCTGCGCCCCAGCTGACCTGCTCCCGCGCCCCCTACTCACGCTCGGCGGGCACCTCCCGTCAGGCTCCGCTCCCGCGGTCGGCCGGCCCCTCTCTGGGGCGAGCTGGGGTTGCTGGCGCGATCCCCTCGCTTGGCCCTGACGTCAAGAAGCCGCTGCCCTGCTCTCTGCCTCTCTCTCTTCTGGCAGCCCGTTACCAAGCAGCCGAAAAGCCTCCTTCCAGCAGATGCAACCTTCAGCCGTCCCTCTCTGGCTGCGCTGCGCTTGGCCTCCACCCTCGGCGCCTCCCCCGCCTTCCCCTCTCCCTTCCCCCTCCTCCTGCTTCCCCTCCCCCTCCTCCCGCTTCCCCTCCCGGGTCGTGTGGCAGCCAGTGTCTCCCCGAAGGGCGCAGCTGGTGCCCCTAGCAAGGGAAAGGAGGGGCTGAGAGGGGTACAGCCCAGCGGAGGGAGGGAAGGAGTGGGGAGGATGGAGGAACAGGTTGTACCGAGAGCGCTGAAATTCCCAGGGCAACCAAATGAGAATAGCTCTGGATTTCAGTTCACCTGGGAACCCGCTGGAAGCCCAGCGGACTCCAGGGGGAATGAAGTGCCTTGGGCTAAAGGGAAGAGGCTTTGAGCTGAGTCGGAGTATGAGAGACAGAGACGGGAGACACCAGTCCTTTTTATTTTGGAGAAATAACGGTATTTCTTTGGGAAGAATTACAGAAGGGAGGGGGCCCACGTAGTTTCGGACCTTGAAATACATATATCAATGGAGAAGCATCTCTCTTCCCGTCTTCCTGCAGATCCACAAAAATGTACTAGAGGGTTGGAACCTTGCAGGATTCTCATGCCCTAGCCTGTTTCCAGTATGGACCCAGTGGCAGCCCAGGCAAGCAGCCTAGTCAGTAGATGGGCTGTCTGGTCTCAACCCAGCAGAACCCCTGCATCCTCTCCAACGAATTCCATTTGCAAAAACCACACCAGGGGAGGGGAGAAGAGATTTTTACAGTCCTAGTGAGGGCTAATCCTGTCTGGTGAATCTTGGAGCTAACAACTGCATCTAGGTCCATGAAGGAGGCAGAGGGTGGAGGTGGCTTATGAGAGGGAGCCAGGGAGGCTGTCCAATCTCCAAGGCTGGAGAAATCCCAAGAGTGGAATAATAACAACCAATACTTACTTGGCTGTTATTATGCACCAGCCCATTCTCAGCACTTCACAAATATTGTCTCTGTGTATTCCTACAGCAACCTATTTTGTAAGTACTGTTATCATCACCATTTTACAAACGAAGAAACTGAGGCACAGAGAGATTGACAGACTCACCCAGGCTCACACAGTAGAAAGTGATGATGCTGGAACTCAAACTCAGACAATCAGAGTTTGGCCCTTGTCCCCTGTATTTCACTTCTCTATAGAAATGCATAATCCCTTTTCCTGATACAAGCACTCCCTCACTCCAACATCTGGCCTGAGAACTTCAGTTCCCTGCTGCAGGAGGCAGGAGAATGGCTGATATATAAATCTTTCTAGGTTGGGACACTAGGGAATATTGCCCTGCCTTGTCTCTACCCCTGCAGGGTTTTAGCAGGCACTGGTAACCAAGCGAAATCTCTTTCAAGGTGTGTGTCTGGAACTGCCAGACACAGTCTCCAGAAGTTTCTTTGTTCTAAATTATCATAAAGTGGCTGTGTTTTTGAATGTCTGTTTTCACTGTCTATTTTTATTTCTGTGTATTTCAGATTTATATGCGTGAAGTTAGGACCTCTTGTCAATGAATGTCTCTATCTACAGGGTGTGATTTGGAAACTTGGTCCTGGGTGCATGAGTGTGTGTTGCAATAGCAGGGCATAGACACACAAACCTGGGTCAAGGTTTGAGAAGTGTGTATACATATGGATTTTTAAGAGTTTATACGTGAAGGTGGATGTGAATTTGGTGTACGTAAGTATTTTCATTATGTGTGGCTGTGCATATTTTTGGCTGTCATTGCAGATGTGCATGAGTGAGGAAGGGCATGAATATGAAAATCAGTATGTGAAGGCATCACTGGTGAACCACAGGGCCTTACATTCCCTTTCCCCATATCTATGCTACCCCTGCTTCATCTCCAGTGGGCTTTTTTTCTTCTCTGGCTCTGAGGTTGCCAGTTAAGATCAGATATTTTCCTGGGGAGGCTGGGTCTTACTGAGCTTGTCTACTGATTCATGCATCTTGTAAGTATAAGGATGCCATGTTCATTCACATGGGTTTTCCTCGGGCTCCCCAGAGGAAAGAGTTCTCTGGAGCTTGTCTTTCAGGCGCTTTCTGGGAGATTGCTCCCTGAAGAATAAGAGTACAACATAAACAGTCCAGGAAAAGCACAAAACCCAGGCCTCCTTTAATGTAGTATTTCCTTAAATCTGTTTCCCATGCATTTGCCAGTTCTTATAGGTTTCTTGCAAAATTACCTTCAGATGCCACATGTGGTAGCCATGGAGGTATACTGCTCAAATTTCTTCCCTAAAGAAAGAACTTGCTTTTCAACTGCCAGAGTGCAGTTAGCCGACCGCCTCCAGCTGTTGTCACTTTCTGGCTCTGCCTCAGCTTTAGTGCAGGGGCCAAACTCCTTCAGGGTAGCCCTCTGAGAACAGCAGGGTTACAAAGACCATTTCTACCCAGTGCAGATTTCCACGAATGGGCAATCTTTGCTCTGCATTTCCCCAACAGATTGGCCAAGACTTTGAAAGATCTGCATTGCACTCTGAGACTCTCTCTGTCCAACCTCTCTTCCTCCCCTCTTTCCTTTCACAAGTGCCAGATCAGCATCATAATCTGAATGTTTTCTCTAATGAACTCTTCTTCCTATCACTTTTATCTTTCTTTATTATCTCCCAGTAAACCTCTTATACTCCTAACTCAATCTTTGTCTTCTTCCCAGAGCACTCATTGTATAACTGAAAGCTGCCTTCTTTACTGTCTATCTAATCCTACGAGGTTAACTCTTTTATAGCAGTGCTTAATGTGCACCATTACCTGAGGATTTTGTTAACATGCAGACTCTGAACCAGGGTAGGGCTTAGAGTGCATTTCGCGCAGCGCCCAAGTGATACTGATGCACCTGTCTAGAGATCACATTCCCATAAGAATAGATTTTTATCTCTATGTATGTATGTATGTATGTATGTATGTATGTATGTATGTGTCTAGCTATCTAGCTATTGTGTCTACGAATGGTATCTACCACAGTATATATATCTATCCATCAATCTGTCTATTTACCTACCTACCTTTCTAGCTAGCTACTCTCTAGTTACCTATTTATCAACTTATAAGTGATAGGTAGGTAGATGAGAGAGAGGGAGGGAGCTAACAGAGAGAGAGAGATATTTTGAAATCAAGAAACATTTTTTATTGATCTTTGGTTTTCTTTACAACACCAAACATGGTGCCATGTCCATATTATGCGTTTCGCTAAATATGTACTGAACGCAGTTGAACTGGCGGAAAGAAATTCAGCTGTTGGAGCAGGGAGGGAGGGGAAAGCTGGGGATAGGAACTGAAAGGTGGTTTCTGAGATGAGCCAAGTACGCAAAGTGGTTGTGGAGACGGGACCTAACCATCTGAAGACTTATCACCATGTGTTCAGGTTACATACCACTGTATTATCACAGACCACTCCAACTTTGTGGGCAAAAGCAACAATTTCATATTTCGGACTGTATAGTTTAATTTTTTGTGGTTGAGACCCGAGATGACTATAGCTGTGTTTATTGTATGAGTAACACAGAACAAAGACACCTGCTGGATTTTCATCTAGGTCAGGGAAAAACTTTCCCCATTGGACAGCATTTAAAGGGACAGAGGGAGGCAAAAACTATGCCACTAGTCTCTCTGTCAGACATTGATTTTACTCCTCTGTGGTGCAGGGGGTTCATAGATGCAGGAAGCCAAATGTGAGGAGAGGATCCTAGCAGTAGCCATGTCTGACACACCCTGCCAGCCAGGTAAAGATTCTAGCCAGTCTGTCCAAGTCTTAGGGCTCAGGCCCCCCTGCTCCTTTCTTTCGAGAGGAAGAGAGGTTGCTCCTGAAAGGACCACATCTCTAATGAAAGGACCACATCTCTAAAGCATCTCTAGCCAGCTCTGGCAGGGTGCCACCAGGAACCCAGGCACAGCCCAGAGAGCTTGAGGAAGAGAAGTGCACTCGGAGTGCTTTTCCAGCTTCTTTTTCATTCCTCTGGTAAACCAGTTTTTCCAACTTGCCCCAATTACACCTGTGCCTGACCTCCTCGAGTTTTTCCTCCATTAAAAAAGAAAATTGAACAAAACCAGCATTGTATCTTCTCCACGAGGGATGCTGTCACCCCCAGATTAGAGAAAACATGTTTTCTCCAACTTCCCCACAATTCCTTGACCAGCGTCTTTCATCATCTAAAGAATTTAAAGGGACAGAGGGAGGCAAAATATGCCACTAGTCTTACTGTCAGACATTGATTTTCCTCCTCTGTGGTGCGGGGGGTTCATAGGTGCAGGAAGCATCTATGTGTTACTCATATAATAAACAGAGCTATTGTCACCTCGTGTCTCAACATGGAGGCATTGGAAATGAGAAACAAGGGCTCAGGACTTCTTAGGCTGGACCAGCAAGAGCCAAAGAGAAGACAGCGTGGTGAAAATAAACCATACTAAGGCACCTTTCTTTAAAAATAAATTAATACATACACAAATAAATAAGGAGAACTTGATTCACAGGTCCTTGGTAGCCTGGGTCTTACTGCCAAATATTACAGAGTCTATAAATCCATGGTACATCACTATTCCGTAATCCATGGCAAAGAAGGATTGTCAAGCAATGATTGCTAATAGTGTATTAATCAGCAAAAAAGTGAAGCTGTCTCTCACCTAATTCTCTATCCTGGATGCATTCGCCTTGTAGATCTTCAGTAAAAAAAAACAAAACAAAACAAAAAACACTTTAATGAGGGGGGCAGCTGTTTTCCCTTCCCTCCCCTTCCCTTCTCACTGGCCCCTTAATCCAACACCTTGGGAAGGAAACCCTGGAAGTGACCTTCCTTTCCTGTTTGATGGAAGCGACAAAGATGGAGTAAAACAAAACACACAAACAAAACATGCACGCCTGTGCTGGGGGCCGGCAGCTGGTCACTTGCATGTTAAGAGATGGAAGCAGGAGCGGGAGGAGGGGCAGGAATGAGGCGGAGGGTTGGGGGAGAGCAGGAGATTATGCTTAAACCGACCCAGATCCTGACAGAGACCTCCAAGGGCTACTAGGATTTCCTGTTTAGAAAGATTAATATGAGAGCCCATTCACACAAATCAAGGCTCCCATCTGGAGCTTGATTTCTTCTTTTCCTCCCCCCCCCAATCTAGATATAATCCAGGAATAAATTCATTAATGGATTCATTAAATCCATTGCATTTTCAAAGGCCAGACATAGAAAATAAAGCATCCTAATCACACAAGGGCTGGGGGTTCAAGGGACAGCTTGCCCTGTGAGTGCTGCTCTTCTCTCTCTCCTTCCCTTCCCTTCCCTCCTCCACGGGCAGGTTGGTGGGTTACAGGTGCATGGTCACCCACTCTCAGTCTCTCTTTTTCTCTTGTCCATCTTTTCCTCCCTCAGACATCTCAAAGGTTTCTACTCCCATAACATGAAAACCTAACTGTGAAGTTACGAACCAATGGCTTCGTTTGTAGTTTAGGGCTAGAAGTGTTTGAATTGTTTTCTGTGTTCCAAGAACAGATGCATCCCTTATTTCCTACCTCTCTGTTTAGGCGCCCAGACCAAGGAAGGCATTCACTGACTACTTTTGAATATAAAGTATATTCAGTCGAATATATGTCTTTTCTGGCTAGATTATTGTCCACATTGTATAAAGATATATTTATGAATTTAACTTATGTATCAAGACATAGTTTTTAAATTACCTTATTTTAAAAATGTAAGACAGTTTTATATCCCTTCTAAAGCTGGAAAAATCATGTGGTCACTACACAATTCCTGCAGTCCAGGCGGACAAAGATGTGCGTAACATTAGCCTTTGCACCCATTTTTCCCAACGTCCTATCAAAATAAGTTATCTTTATTTCAATTTGACAAACTGTTGGTTTAGTCATGGAATGGGATTAAGGTTCCACTATGGTTTTGATGTAACTGGACCTGGAGGCTGGGATGCAATGGCTTCCAAAGACTTGCTACTCAAAATGCAGTCCATGGACCAGCAGTGTCAAGGTCACCTGTAAATGTGTCAGAAATGCAAATTCCTAATCCCCTCGTCAGACCTATTGAATTAGAACATCTGGAGACAGAGCCCAGGAATTTGTTTCCAGAAGTTCTCTGGGTGATTTTGACGCCTGTCAAAGTTTCAGAACACCTGCTCTACAGGGCTGATTCCTTCACCGGATGCCATGGTGCATAAGGAATTCTGGGGCTGGGAGAGAAATTCTCTTATGTAAGAGCTTGGGACCTGGACTGGGGTAGACCTAGCCAGAGTTCCAGCAATATGCCTTACTCATGTGACACTCAGCCTCTCTACGACTCAGTTTCTCTATCTGTAAAACGGACACTAATAGTACCCACCTCTTGTAATTGCTCTAAGTATTAAAGCTGTGATGGAATATAAGTACTCAATTATTATACTTAGTATTGTTAATGCTAGTTAGTTAGTCTGTGCAATTTGACAGCTGACAAGTACATGCACAGTCCCCAAATTATCTGCATTAATTGTCTATAGTGACCATTGGGGTAATTAGTGGCCTCTATCTTTGTTCACACGATAATGTGGCCATGATCTTCCAACTTAGTGGAAAGTGAGGCAAACTGTTTCCCTGAGTCTTAGCCTCAGCAAGGCAGATACCCTAAGTGGTGGGTGTCAGAGTAAGAGACCCTCATCATCTGGTCCAGGCCTTCCTGGTAATGTCAATTTTCTAATTGCTGCTGTAACAAACTGCCACAAACTTAGTAGCTTAAAACAACACGAAATTTTTATCTTGCTATTCTGGAGGTCGTAAATCCAAAACAGGTCTCTCTGGGCTAAATTCAAGGTGTCAGCAGGGCTGGTTCCTTTGGGAGACTCCAGGGGAGAATCTGTGTCTTTACCTTTTCCAGCTTCCAGAGGTCACCCATATTCCTTGGCTTATGGCCCCCTCCTCCATCATCAAAGCCAGTGACTGTATCACTCTGATCTCTGCTTCCTTTGTCACCTCTCCTTCTCTGAGTCTCCAGCCTCCCTCTTCTCGCTTTTAAGAACTCTTGTGATTACATTGGTTCTACCTGCATAGTTCAAGATAATTTCCATTTTAAGATCCTTATTTTAATTACATCTGCCAAATCCCTTCTGCCATGTGGTAATATGTCCACATGTTCCAGGCATCAGGATGTGGACATCTTTGGAGGACCCTTATTCTGCTACTACACTGTTTTTTGTCCCTCCTAAGTGTGCAGGGAGACTATAGGATGCGACTTCCAGAGACACAAGAGACCTAAGAGATCAGCTAGTCAAATCATCAGATTTTACTGTCTGCAAACATTTGGAGATGGCTCTCGAGAAACAACAGAGGCTGAACAACCTAAGACCCTAGCTTAACACCCAGATCTGTGGAGTCCAGTGGTCTTACCAGCAGGAAACTCTCTGATGCCGAGTAAAAGACCCCAAGCAGCCAATAGTATCAAGTCATAAAAATTTAAATCCAGACTTCCAGGAAGATGAAAGGTGATACGGAAGAC
>NW_012105453.1:938695-958325 GCF_000951045.1 Mandrillus leucophaeus
TTTTTTTTTTTTTTTACTAATCTTGGGAAATAACTTCCTTATTTGTAGCGGACCGATGCCAGTTGTGGGAATATGATATTGAAGATCGTGATAAGGACTCTCACACTCTCAGCTGAGGCTTGGCCATCACCCATTGCATTTCTCAACTGAGCTTCAAAGCTTTTGTCTTTGCCGACAAAGAAATGACTGGCAAATGCCCCCACGGCTGACTTTGTGAAGGATGTGGTGACTCTCAGCTCCCTGGTATTACTCTACTAAACTGGATAACACTGAAAACCAGTTACCAAGTGGTGAAGGCTGCTTTCCTAGAGCCCAGGAATAAGGCAAAACTGCAATGTGTGTGTGTGTGTGTGTGTGTCTGTCTGTCTGTCTGTCTGTCTATGTTTGGGCTGAGCTGAGGAGGGCCTGGCTGCTAACATCCTCTCTGGGCAGTGTAATAAGCACTACATCGGGAGGCAGAAAACGATGGTTGAGTCCCACTGTACACCTCTGACCACTACCTACGTGGTTTGAGCAACTAATTTAGCCTGTCTAATGTTTTAACCTATAAAATGAGAAATACAACATTGAGCTCATGGTTACAATAGGGTTTGTGTAAAATAAACTGCATTTAAACTGGGGCCTATTCTGTCATCATAATAGTTAACATTTCTTGAGCTGATGTTAAATGCCCAACCTTGAACTATACCTTTCACATACCCCACAATGCCGCATCCTCAAAACAGCCCGAAGGAGTAGCTGTTACTGTTAATTCTAGTGTATAGATATGGAAACTGACTAATGCAGGTAAACAAATTCTCGAAGGTCCCTCGAGGAGTAAACGGCGGAGCCCTGGTGGCTGCTGGTCACTGCTATGCCATTATTGGGGCGTCTCCTCTGAAGAACTGTACAGCAGAGGATGTTTTTCACTGGGGTCCTCCTGCTAACTCTCCATACCCTTTTCCCACCCTGGCCTTACTTACATCAAGTACTATTCAAGGCCATTTGGAGAAAAGCCAATGACAAGGTATGAATGGCTGATAGTCCCGAAGAGTTCCCACGACATTGCTTATTCATACACAAGAATCTCTAAAAGGTGGAATGCCTTACATCTTGTCAAACCCAAGTGACTTCAAGAGGCAGAGGTTTCAGATCTGATCGTCTATGTGACTTCTGATGAGGGAGTAGCCTATCGGCTCCTCAGCCAACCAAGACAGCTCCACCTGCTGCCTCCTGGCTTCTGTCTCAGATCTGTGCAGTCTTGTTGAGATCGGAAGGAGTGAGGTGAGAAGGAAGCTGTTGAGAGGAAAGTTAAGGCCACCAAGACTCAGGTATGGAACATCAGAGGTTTGATTTTCAATCTCAAAGGAAGGAGCCTTTGTGGAGGCCATTAGCACTTTAGAAACACTGGAAATAAAGAAGGGTTTGCTTTTTGAGACAGAACTGATAGTCACCAGAAGCCGCAGCTGGCCCATGCCAGCTTTCGCCTCATTATGGACATTTATAAAGATTCAGGATCTCCCAGGGCCTTCCTTTGGGGGAACTCTGAGCCCCTGAGCCCATCATCGTCTCGGCATTCGCAGGAAGGAGGAGACAGGCTAGGATGAGAAGTCCGAATCTCTGAAGGAAAGGGCAGCAATACATGGTGATGGGTGTGAGTCAGACTCTGCCAAACTTTCTGACTGTGTGACCTTGGGCAAAACACTTAGTTTACCTGTCCCTTCATTTCCTTCTCTGTAAAATGGCAGTAATCTTATTACTACTATATTAACAGTAGTAATATAACAGAGTTGCTGTAAACATTGAATTAGTTAATATTTGTAAACTGCTCAGACCAGTGTCTGGCACACAACAGGCCCTATGTGTTTATTAATAAATGAAATTTTAAAGATAGATTTCATGCCAGGAAGAGGGCCCAACACATTCCTCTTTAGAAAGACTATAAATAGAGTCAACCAAAGGACGCAGGAATTTCCTGTGAGTTAGGAAACTGTAGGGGCTATGCAGTCAGGCAGAGGGAAAGATTGCAAGCTTTGGAGTGGAAAAATCTGGATTTGAATCCTGTGACCCTATTTATGCTCTGTGTTACCTAGAGCAAGTCCTGTAACTTCTCTGAGCCTCACATCTCTCATCTCAAGAGGAGAAGATGGCATCTAACCCATCAGGTTATCACCCAGATTGATGATAATGTGAAAAGTAACTGGGACCCCACAAGCCCCAGTCACGGTTGGCTCTGTTGCCATTATTCTTATCATTGTCCATCTGCTGAGTAGGAAAACTCAGGAAGGCCACGTAACCTTTGTCAGCTACTCTCTCCACTCCAGTTTTCATGCAGGTACACATACTGCCTCAGGACAGCTTTCCTTTTTTTTTTTTGAAACAGAGTCACCCAGGCAGGAGTGCAGTGGCGCGATCTCGGCTCACAGAAACCTTGGCCTCCCGGTTCAAGCAATTCTCTTGCCTCAGCTTCCCGAGTAGCTGGGACTACAGGCGTATGCCATGACGCCCAGCTAATTTTTTGTATTTTTAGTACAGACGAGGTTTCACCATGTTAGCCAGGATGATCTCGATCTCCTGACCTTGTGATCCACCTGCCTCAGCCTCCAAAGTGCTGGGATTACAGGCGTGAGCCACCATGCCCAGCTCGTTATTATTATTATTATTATCATTATTATTTCTTAAGAGATGAGGTCTCATTCTTGTTGCCTGGGCTGAACTGCAGTGGTCTTGTCCCCATTTCTTACTCCAGGTTTCCAGTGACTCTTTGAAGCTTGTGTATGTTGCAAGGAGGCTGTATTGGTCAGGGTGCAAACAGAAACGCAGAACCTCTAAGAGGTATGCGTAGTAAATAATCAGTTACAGGCACTTGACCCTATGCAATCACGCTGGTTGAGAGTCTCTATAAGGCTACTGTCTTTCTGTCGGATGCTGGAACACTGGGGCCCCAGGGAAGGCATCAATAACATGGGAGAAGGCAAAGACAAGCTGGGCCCCTCAGGGCAGAATGGAGCCCGTATCTGTGTCCTCACTGCTTCCAGCCTTGAGGATGCGCTTGTCCTAAAGGGGAAGGTGGTTCCCTGTGCCCTGGAGCTAAAACGCATACCTGGTCCGGGAATCAGAGAAGCTGGCGAAGGAGTCAGGGAAAAGCAGAACATGTGCAGGCCCACCTGCTACCAGCCCTAGGGCATGAGTCACAAATGAGTGACAATGTACCTGAGTTGCAGAAGCACCTGCCCCACCTTCTGACAGTGAAAAATAACACAGCTGCTGCTTCACTTTTTTCCTTCAAATTTCAAGCAAAAAATGTCTCTTATTCCCCACTCTAACTTGGAACATGCAGGGAAAGGAATTCTGGGAAACATATTTCCGCCTGGCCCACTTGACACGTTACAAAGCCGCCACAGCAATTGTTTAAAAACCTAGATGAGCCCCTTACAGTGAGTTCACATATTCACAAGCCGCAAGGTTCTCAACTCTAATATAAAAATGTAACCTTTTTATAACTGTTTCATCTATTTTGTGCCACATTCAATCCCTGCAAAGGCATTTCAAAGACAGAGGCTGGATAGTGTATACTGAGGTACTAGCCACACACATTTAGGTGTCTAATTGAAGTGTAACAGTGATTTTTTTTAGGGAACATGTAGGAAATGTATTTCTACACTAGGCTAAGAATCCTTGCTATCTGAAGCAGGCCCTAAAAGGCATCAGAATTCACAACAGAGGGGAGGAGAAAGTTATAAACATCATCTGTGACCTTGTGACCAGTTGTAGAAACCAGCTCACGGTGGAGCAGAAGGGCCAGGAGGTACCGATAATGAGGAATGAGTTACAGAAATGTGACTGTAGGCAATTGTGGAGACTGCCGGATGGTCTTTAGAAGGCTACTGTCTTCAGATCTGGTGCTGGAGCTCTGAAAGATGCACCTGTGTTTCCTTTTTGGCTCTTTGAGAATCTGAATATGCATACGTACCGTTTTCTCTTCCTCTTTTAAAAGTAGTGTGTTTTTACCTTTCTTTCCTCTGCATCTTCTCTCTTTTCCCCTCTTCTCATTCTGATCCCATCTTGATATTTTGCAACCAGAGGACTGAATGGTAAGTTTGATTGCCACAGAAGCACTCTATTTGTAAAAGAAGGAGGGGAGGCGAAGACACAGGATGGTGGTAGATAGCAGAATATAGAAGCCTAATATCATTTTTTTTAGTAGGATGAGTTACATTACAAGCTAGGATTCAGTTCCAGGGTGTGTGAATTGCCCTATAAGAAGAAATTCTTTTCATCTTGACCCGGTCCATTAGGACACAGAGCCCCAGATAGGGTGTCAAGAAGACGAGGTCCCAGCCCTAGCTCTGTCACTATATTAATTCTTGACAAGTCTCTTCATTGATGGAGGCATTTTGTTCAGTTCTCAAACAAGAGTTATGAGAGATTAAGGTCATCTGAAACTTGATAGACCTGTAGTTCGAAGATAGCTATGACTCAAAACTATCAATGTACTGTTGGTACAGATGTGAGACTATTACTGGTCTCCCCTGACAAAGAGTCTCTGCTTAGCCAAACTTTAATCAGGCTTCGAACCTTCTCCTGGGTCCATCTGTGTACTCCTAGGTCTAGTTTTAGCAAATAATCTCCCATTCTTCATACCTGATCACCCTTCATTTCTGATAAGGTTCCTCATCCTCCACTGCGTTGTAACCAAAAAGCAGGTCGGTTGCTCACCACATGCAGAATCCAAAAAACAAGAGTGAGGCTTGGTACAAAAATAGTGAATTTATTCTGCAGTGAGCTTGGGGAAGGCGCACAAAAATCCTTGACTTTAAATGTGCTGCTTCACCTCTGGAGACACTTTTACAAGGTAAGGGGGAAACTGGTGTCTTATCCACCAGACAGTTGAGTCGATACCTTCCTGGGCAGAAATAAGTTGGGAAAGGAGTCAAGCTGGCATGCTTTTGATATGCCCTTCCGGTGGACAAAAGTCTTGAGGCAATTCCCAGAGGGTGGAAGTTCCAGGCCACCTGCTGGAGGTGACAGTTCCCTGGCGGGTATGCTTTGGCCTGCAAATCCGCTGTCAGCTCTGGAGAAGAGATCTATCTGGGAGCACACAGTTAGAAGAACTTGCCCTGCAGGGAATGTCTGGTGAGGGGGAAGTGAAAGGTTATATTTGCATTCCTAAAGGGCTAGGTAGGAAACAGGGAAAGGAGAGAGAAGAGAAAATAATAAAAAATAATAATAACTCATTCTCTTTTTCCTAGGAAAAAAATGGGAGCACTCAGTTCAAATGTCCCTGGTGATGTATGTTCACCCTGGCCTATCTTCAGCAAGAGATCTTGAGGTCAGTTTAGCCAGAATGCCCCTTACCCCAATGTTCCTTTTAGTAATTTTCCATCCACTGACCCCCACCCTGTTCCTTGGCTATATATTTCCACTTGCCCATACTATGTTCAGAGTTGAGCCCAATCTTTCTCCCCAACAGCCAGACCCCTTTGAGGTGGTCTCCATACCTTTCACAGTGGTCTTTAATAAAGTCCTCCTTATCTTGCTTTAACACATATCACTGATTAATTTTTTTTCCCTTAACATCCCTTAGATTCTTACTCCAAGAAACCTCTCTATTAACGCTGAATGAGTTCATGGTCTTAGTTCTTAGACGTGCATAATGTTTAAAATGTGTAACATTTCATTGGTTTTTAAGAAGGGGTTTTAGACTTACAGTTGGCCACAACGCTTTGGATGTTCTGGGAGTTCACGTCAAGTCCAAGAATGAGGTTGCCCCAGGAAGACCTGATTCAGGGAGATTAGCAACCAGCCCCATTTTCACTTTTTCTTTTTTTTTCATTTTTGTACAAAATCCTTTCACTCCCACCCTCTGACCAGACTGGCTTTTTTACTTTCCCTAGAGCAGTGGATGTGGCTAGAGGCTTTACTTTGTAAGCATTTACATGGTCCTTACAATGAAAATCAAGTCTGGTCTTTGTGTCTGGACCCCTAAGACCCAGCTCAGTGCCTAGAAGGCAGCAAACCCCCAATATTTGTGTGTTGAATGCATGAGAGGTCAACAGTGGGGTCAAGTATGCATTCATGTCAATAATGAAGACCTGATTAGCAGATCAAATGAATACTTTAATCATCCTCAGAAAAAAAGAATAACAATCCTAGACTCATCACATTATAACATTAAATTTTTATGAGTAAAAAATAGGCGTTGTAGAAAACAGGAAAATACAAAAAAACTTAAAACATCCATAATTTCGCCATCTAGTGAACATTTCTGTGTTTATATTTTATGTATAATTTTTTTCAAAATAGAGATTTTCTTACATTTTTATTTAGCATTGTATTGTTAAATTATCAAATATTTTCAAGAAGGGTTTGTAGTGACTGTGTTATTATTCCATCAAAGTATATTTATTAGACCAAATGTACCTCCTATCCTGATTCTATACATGAAAAACACACTAAAAAAATGGTGTGAACTGCCCGGCATCCCTCCCATAGCCAGGAAGAGGATAAAGGTAGATTCCGAGCTCAGATGTTCTGAGAATCCAGAACTGCCCTCCTCGTGAGTGTGTCTCTAACTTTATAATGGCTCTTATGAATGGCTGATTTAAGTCACTCTTCCCTAATTTTATTCAGATGCTTTTATACACCCTACCTCCACTAAAATACAAGATTCTTGAGACCAGGGTCTTTTATTTCTCGGTGTTCTATTCCCTCCTCTTCCCACCACATATCCCTGTCCAGCATCTAACAGAACACCTAAAGCTCTCACACTGGGTGACCTTTAATCCTGTTTGGGAGGGTTTGAATTTCAAAAGCCCCATTAAAGCTCCCCATTTCCTTTGTAACAAACATTTTGCCCAAAGAGTACTCAGGGACTGAGGACAAAAAGCAAACACTTGCTTCTTTAGAAAGATGTTCCTCCATGTATACAGAGAATTGCAAGAAAAAGAGAAAGGGAGGGTAGGAAAGGAGCAAATCAAATCATCTTTTCTTCTGATTCCTGTCTGATTCCTGGCTCCAAGAGGACTGGTCAGGCTGCAGCAGCTCTTGGGGACATGTGGTCAGCTGAGCAGACAGTGGAGTATGTACGGGGGTGGGTGGGGAAGAGCGGTCCCCACAGAATTTTGAGCCGGAAGAGGACAATGAAGGCCACTGGGAGGTGGTTTTTATCTCTCAATTTGATGTACTCTGATTTATGAAGTGATAGCCAGGAGCCCAAACCATCAGTTGTTGGATGCGCATGGGAGACAGGGGGTGGGGGGCTGCCCCTACTTCTGTCTCTGGGACCTTCCCACCCAGTACTGTGGGCCTCCTTGTCTCTGAGCAGTAGCCTAGCCCTGCTATGTTATAAACTGAAATGTCTACCACCACCTTTCCTTGTCATTATCTTAAACAGTTCATAGAGATGAACGTCTACAATGTTAGTTAAGAATTTTGGTATTTTTGCTAAATATAAACAACTTTGGTTTATAATATTCACACAATCAACCTACACTGATGAAGAATACTTACAACGCACTCTTATATCAGAGGTGGAGTTGTTACATAGTAGTACAGGATAGAAAAATGAAGAGCCTTCAGTCCATTGAGAATTTCCCCCAAACTCTCTCTGGGACTCTGCCTAACACAGGCTCTGCATGGCGAAAGTCTCATTCCATTCAGACGTGACCTGGAACATATCATTTCCCTTTGTGCTGCTTTATCAGGCAGAGGCAGCCACAAAGAACTGGGCAAATATTAGTGCTAAACTGTGAAGTAACTAATTTTTCCCTTACCTTGGCTGCTAAGCAAATGAACAAACCTTATTCCTGTGTTTAAAAAATATATAAAAGTTTGCCTTAAAATAAGTACCGACCCCCCACCCCCCGCCCAAAGGCACTCAACCAGTGCATGGAAAAGTGTGTGGAATGTGCTCACATCCTGCGTAAGTTAGAGGGAATTTTCTCTGAGTATTCTGTCCACAGGATGTAGCCTTGCCTGGCCTTGGGTTGATTAACTAAAAGGCCAGATGGAGACACAGTCCCCAAATAGCACTGCATAACCTTCAACAATTCTTTAATGTTCTTGACTGTTAGGCATGGCAAAATAAGAACTTACCTAGGGATCAAAAACAGCTGAAGAGCAATTATAAAGGAGAAAAATCGTCATACTGGAGGCATAGAGACAGCTCCTAGGCAAACTGCTTTCGAGAAACCCATCCTATTCTGGGTTTGAACAGCTCACCCAATATTTGCTTCTGCCATAGTATCTTAGTCATAAGACAGGACCCCTTTGCTGGTCCTCAGTTTCCCTCCCTGTGAAGAAGATGGGTGTGCCCCATTTCTTCTTTTGTCCCATTTATTTTTGGAAGCTCTTGGGGAACATGTATGCAGAGATTTCTCAGTGGGCTACCATGTCTCCCATCAGGACAGGAGAATTATTGATACCAGTGGCTTTTATTTGCCAATGTGGGACCTTCAGAGACTTACAGATGAGACAGGCAAACAACACAAATGGAGAGAAACCCAAATGGAAACATGCGTTATATATGAAAACAAGTATTCAGACATGTGCACCTGGCCCTCTCCCACTCCCCATGCACATACACAGAATCACACAACTCTACAAATACACACGCAGACAGTTGTGAACAGACAAAAATATATGCAGGGCTATTTACACAGCCACACCTGAAATCAAACAGACCCACACCCACTCTTGAATATTCTCCATCACAATTTCCCACTATAAAGTTAGAGATCAAGCCAACCTTGACCTCTTTCCTACTCGCAGCCCTCTTCTTCACCAAGGTTATGAGTGCAGTCATGGGATCCAAGGATCCAAACACACACGTTTGTTGAGATGTTTATTAAAATTCCAGGTGTGGGGAACATTCAGAATAAGAGAGTCCCTCCCGTGGGGGGTTCAGGTCTAGCAGGGGAAGGAGATGCACACAAAGCTACAAAGTCACATGGGAAGTGCTCTAACTGAAGGGAGCACAGGAAGTTGGACCTATTTCTTTGATCCTGAGATCTGGACAGAAGACAATCCTCCTCCTTGCTTCAGAGGATACAATGGAAACCCAGAGGAATCTGCTCGGCACCCAGAGGAATCTGCTCGGCACCAGTAAGCTGGAAGCCACGCTGCCTTCCACCCAATTCTCTGTGGGGACACTGTGCTGGTTTCAGTCCCTGGGTCCTGCCCTTAGTTCAGCCTGTCTTGCTTGCCCCTCAGGTGTGTCTGGTGGTAGAAGTTGAGGAAGAGAATGAGGAAGCTGAGGGCTTACAGGAGCACAGACGTGTTGAACCATCAGGGAAGGGGCACTTGGTGGGGAGACTGTAGGAAGAGGGGGCAGCAGTGGCCACAAACTGACCCTGGGCAAAAGAAAGCGTGAGAAGAAAGAGAGGGGAGAGCAGTCAGTTCTTTCCACCCCATGATCCCAAGAATCTTCTTGACTCTTCTCCTGGTCCTGGTTGCCCCAATTCCCCCATCCAGCCATGTCATGGTGGTCCTGATGATAAGCTCAGTATATCCAGAGCCCCATATGGGACACTTTAGGCTGTCATCACCATCTGGGGGGCAGTGGTGTTCCCAAAACTGCAAGACATCAGGCACCTGGAGGGTGAAATCAGTGATCACAGACTCACAGGATATTAATGTTTAGAGGTCATCTGGCCGAGGCCCTCATTTTATAGATAATGACATTGAGACCTGAGCATGGAAGCCACTTGCTCAAAGTCCCACACTGTGCCAGTGAGTTAGGGTTGGTTCCAGGATCATAAGATGGCTACTGAGGTCCTTGCAAGTTGGGAAGCTAAGGAAGATCTAAGGATGAGAGAGCTTGTTTATGGGCAGATGCCAAGTCACTGGTATAGACTGACAAGTCAAGAATAGAACCAAGGGTTCAGCCAAGGCCCCTGGAGCCAATGGGATCTCCTTACCAACTGTAGGGTGGTAAGATATCGTTTCCACCAGAAGTAGGGCCACATAGGAGGCCACAACCTGGCCAGTCCATAATACAGATACATGAAGACATGGATCAAAGAATTAAGCATCCCTATGAAGAAGGCTGCAGAGTGGGGTGTGGGACGATAAAGGAAAATAAGTGGAGCTGGGCTTAGCTGTGGTGTGGGAGTTCTCTTTGATGTTTCAATCCTCCAAGCTGCAGAGAGCACCTCTGCAATCTCTACAGAAAATCCCTGGAAAGACCTTATCCTGCAGAGGTCCGGCATGAGCCATCTGAAGTCGTGATGATGGAGGGCTGGAGTTATTGAGATGCTAAATGAGAATATTTCTACTCCCTTTGTGTTCTGTGGGCTGATGGCTATGATGAGCATCTCCCAGCAGCCACCTCCCCATCCCAGAGATGGGTAGCCCAGGAGCTCTAAGGAGCCACACGGACAAATGGGAGCAGAGGTCTGGTCTCATGGCCTCAGGGAAGGGAAAAGTTAGAGACCAGCCATAATATTCCAGGGATGCAGGTCTCCTGAGCTGGGACTCAGCCCAGCAGACCTGCCTTACAAGGGCCTGGGGCAGGGCTGTCCACAGCACGCATCACTTACCTGGCTGCCTGCTACGTATTTGACTCCAGCCCACCCATCAGAGGGCATGGTGCCATGATGGTAGAGATGCAGGAAGGTGGGCTGCTCTGGCTTCATTCATAAAATAAAGAACACCTGGAGAGGAGGAAGAGATGGAGTCATCTCTGGAGGTCTCCTTCCTCTAGACTTCTCTCGAGGCCTCAACTACCCCTTAGAGTGGGACGGGCTAATTCTACCTGTTTTACTGAAGAAGCGACTAAAACTAAACGGAAATAACAATAGTCAAACACCAATCTATGACCTACCGTGTGCTTTAATTGAGGCCTTTGAAATTCAAACCCTTGCGGGATCTAAGGTCTCATAGTGTGAAAGCTTCAGGTGGTCTTCTAGATGCTGGGCAGGGATGTGTGGTGGGAAGAGGAGGGAAGAGAACACTATTCTACTTTGTGTGTATAAAATAATCACTGAAATACCACATAATTGTATGCAGTTTATACTTCTACTACTTCCATTTTTCAGGATAAAAAAGGCACAGAAAGGCTAAGTAACTTGCCCAAAGGCACACAACTTATAGGTGGCCAAACTGGGATCAGAACAGTCTGGCTTCAGAGACTGGGTTCTTTCCAATGTCCGATCCTTGCCCCTCCAGGGCACCGGGGTAAGAATTCAGGTGTTGAACCGTCAGCCCAAGATCCAGACACCCACACCACACATTCCCACATGATCTCTGCTCAGCTCATTTTGGCAAGAGACTGAGAAGAAAGAGCCCCCTCTTTTCATCACCAACCACACCAACGTTATGCTCTTGCCCCACCCTGCTTAATCCCACAAGCGCCCTGGCCTCACCAGCAAGGTTTCTTCTCATTAACATGGAAGGATGGCTTTTGTTGTCTGATGACCCTTGCTATATCATGTCAGTTTTAAAGTTTGTTTAATTTTCCATTTTAATTGTACCTGGAACCTGGCTACTCATGGAGCAAATGCTCCTACTTCTGCAGATAGAAAGCAGGGACCATGGGAGCCGGTGGAGGGGGACGCTACCTCAGTGGCTGGGTGTCCTCCCTCAGCCAGGTACCGGACCAAGGCTTTGCTCTGAAATTAGTCTCTGGCATGACTGCCTGGGCAAACCCAGAGAGCATTCTTGCTGGGAGAGTCAGACACCGCCCCAGATTTGGCTGACGGATATACAGGAGCCCATGAGTCCGGGATCTTACCTGTCAAGCAATTCAACGGCCTTTGGAAAGAGGCACCAGCAGCACACGCTCGCCATCTGCTGGGCAGGACGGGGAAGTTCCATCAGATTGCAGTCCGGCTGGTGCCACAGCTTGTCCCACCTGGGCTGAGTTCAGCCCCAAATCCTCACTGTTCTATGCACCGCTGATTCCACAGTGCCTACCTGTCTGCAGAAAGATGCCTGTTCACACAGGCAAAAAGGGGAGAAGCTACTGGCGTGACCACAGAAGGACTCCCCAAATGTGCCCCAGCCCAGAACCCTGGAATCTAATGAGCATGTGGGCATCTTGCTTGTTGAAAGAAGATTCTTCATCAGTGTGCCTGGGGTGGAGTACAGCTTCTGCATTTCCAACCAGCTCCCAGATGATGCTGATGCTGCCCGCCCAAGGATCATACTTTGAGTCACAGGACTTGAGCCCATCACCAACATCCAGTGACTCAACATCCATATCACCTGGTGACAAGCCTCAGCTACCTGGTGACAGGCTTCAGCTGGAGTCTTCTGTTACAGGAAGCCTTTTGTTCTGCTTCTAGTTGAAACAGAGAACAGCTAACAGTGATGAAATCACTACCACTTAGCTACCACTCAGTGTGTGCTGGCCCCTGTGCTAAACATTTCCATATATTGTCTATCATATATTATCTGATTCCATCTTCTTTCAATCATTTCCCTTTATAAAATAGGTGTTATTATCTCAATTTTATAAATAAGAAAATGGAGTCCTAGAAGAGTTAGGTGTGCCACCGAGTCGCACAGCAAGTAACTGGCAGAGCTGAGATTCAAACCGAGGTCCGAGGTTATCTGACTCTAAAGCCTGCACATAACCAGCCAGTCCCCTGTCTCTCATCAAAAGGCTCAGGTGATACCTCCTTGACCTCTGATTGTTATGAAGTTGTCCCTCCTAACCCTCTCCAGGCTTGCTTCCTGCTCCCTGCCATACCCTCATTCCATGCTCACTCCATCTGTAGTCCACTGGCTGGCAGAAGTAGCTGCAGTTAGCCAGCAGCGGGGTGGCCATGACCTGAGAGGAAGAAGAAAGAGGAAAAGATTGAGTCACAAAACCTGTTCCCACCACGGTGGACCCCGACTGGCTCAGGCTCCCGAACACCACCACCCCAATGCAACCTCTGCTGACATTTGGTGAACAACTGCTAATAAACTCCATGGGGTGGTGAGATCAGAGGCGCAACTTGTATGCATCTTGCTGGTCTCTAATTTTTTAATGTGGGCAAATATAGGCTACAGCGCCACCCTGGGTGCCTACTATGCATGAAAGCCTGAGATAGGTGCTGAAGACACCAAGGCCGTCCACACGTCCGCCCTGCCCCAAGGAACTCGAAGCCTGGCTGAGGATGTGGAAAAAAATTCTAACCTTACAGGTTGATGCTAGAGGAAGAGTAGGAAATAGCAGGTGTTCCAGGAGTGGGATCAAAGAATGACGAGGCTTTGGGCAGACAGAGGAGAGGGAGTGGGAGTTTCATGCCGGGACAAGCGTATGTGGTACCTGGACCTGGGGGCCTAACTAGGAGATTAGTGAGACTGGTGTGGAGGCTCTGACCAAAGGAGAAGCAGGCCACAGAATTGGAGAGACCGAATTGTGAATAAAGGGTCTTGAAGGCTGTTGTAAGAAGCCTGAATTTTATCATGTATTGATTGATTTGACAATAACGTGTTGAATGGTACTAAGCACTTCTCCATGCTGGGCGCTGTTCTGAGCACTGGATCACGTTGATAAAACCAAACAGATAGAAATCTCTACCTTGGGGGACTTGGCATTCTGGTCACATATGCAAAAGGACCTACTGAGGTTTCTGAGCAGGAAGCTGACCGTGAGCGTGGCAGAGTTTTCAAGGGATTGGGGTGGCAGGAGAGTGCCTAGTTGCCATAATTAAATGACAAATTCTCTAGGGCATGCCTCACGTCTCATGAGTTCTTGGTAGCCCTCATGTGCTACCAGATAGTATGCTGAGTCTGTCTTTAAACAGATAAATAAGACAGGGGTCCTGCCTTTGAAGCACTTGCTGTTTGGGAGGGAAGAAAGGCACATATGAAAGTGGTGACACAGCTGGAGAAAGACCACAGTCGGTGAGGGGTCAGTATATCCTTAATAGGCTCCTAACGTGGGGGAGGTGTCTGCAGGGTTTGCCAATTCCTACGGTGTAAATACTGCCACCACGGTGGAGGGACTTCAAGTTATTTCACACAAAGTCACTGAACATGAAGTTGCGGGGAGACCCACACCTGGTGCTCACCCGTGGGTGGAGTGGCTCCAGCCCATCTCAGAGAGCCCAGGACTGTACCAAGAGCTGGGAATGGCCAAGCAAGGAAACAAATAACCTGGCCTTAGAGGAGTCAGGGAAGGCTTCCTGTGAGGCGACAGCTGACCTGAATCTAAAGGATGTGCAGGAATTTGTCAGGAGACTGGGGGACAAGAGCACTTCTGGCAGAAAATCAGTGATGTGCCCAGGCCTGAGGACTTGCTGAGCGTGGCTGTGTGGGCTGGCGAGCAGGCCTGTGCTGGATGAGGGTGGTGTGCAGGGCTGCTGAGAGCCTGTAGAGGGAGATGAGGTGGAGAGGAAGACAGGGCCAGAGAGGACTCCAGAGGGCTTCCTGTGCCCAGGAAGGGGTTAAGCCTCAGCCTCTGCGGGATGGGAAGCATCAGAGGCTCCCAGCAGGCCATGGCACCACCCTCCCTGTGCTTGTAGTAGCTGAGAAAGGAAGAGACGAAGAGGAGTTGGAAGAGGTGTGGCTGTCCGGACCTGCTTCTTCCGTCTCCTCCCCGTTACCTCACCAACAGGTGGAAGAGTTGGAGGAGGAGGCTGCAAGTGGTGCAGTCAGGGTGCCTGGTTTGCACTCTGCCTCTGTGCCTTGCCACCTGCTAAGCTACTTAACCCCTCTGCGTCTTGAACAGTGCTATCATGAGAATTAGATGAGCCGATCCTCGTAAAGTGCCTGCACCAATGCCTTGCCTGTAATCAGCATGGGAACACATCTGTGATGATCATTACCACCTCTGAAAAGCTTTTCCTGACATCCTAACCCCTGGCCCAGATACTGGGTTGCTGCCCCACCCTCCCTGCCCCTGGTGCATGATGCATCCTCTCTGTTGCCCACCCAACACACACTGCATTGCAACCGCCTGTGCCCACACCTGTCTCCACTCTAGACTGTGAGCCTCTGGAGGGCAGGGAGACCTTATCCAACAGGGATTCTGCAGGCCACAGCACAGCCTGGCATGAAGCATATATTGAATATACACCTGCTGAATGACTGTTTGCAAGGTCTCGAAGGAATACCAGATTTGGGGATCAGAAAACCAGGCAGAGATGAACACAGCCCAGGTAGAAACAGGAGATGGGGGATCCACATGAGGTGGGAGGGATAAGGAATTCCACTCTAGCTTGCCACTGACCTGTACTCTCTCATGTAAGGAAATGAAGGGTGGAAGTTTGTAACAAGGATTGAGCAGCCAAAGAAGGCACAGAATCCCAGCTCCTGCGTGTGACCCCATCAAGGCGGCTTTTCAATTTTCTATGTAGGAATATCATGGTTCTATTTATCCCTTGGTCACCCCTCCAAAAAAGATCCTAGAACTCTCCAGGAATCCCCGCCCACCAGTCTTACCTCCCAGAGGCACCCTAGGAGAACCACCAGGCCCAGGTTGTAGGCAGCGAGTGCTGTGCCAGCCCCAGAGGCTCCTGTTGGAACATGAAGCAAGGCCTGGCGCCACCAGGAGAAGATAGAAGACATGGAGGAGGGTGGCAGGGAGTGGCAATGCACCAGGAGCCAGGAATCCATCCTCAAGCCTGGATAAGCAGAGGAGAAGTGGCCGCCGGGCCAGCCACACTGCCCATTCACCCCCAGTCCCTCCCCACAGGAACTCCCAAGGCCTTGTTCATCCAGCCCTTGTTCCCAGAAAGTCTGACACAGAGGCTGGCTGAGGAAACAAATGAACGCTCCCACTGGATGGCATTATCCTCCCCCTCTGCTTTCTAAGGCCCAGGTGTATTTATTCCCGAGCTTTTCCAGGGCACTGGCCATTGTGAGCACCTGTATGTAGAAGCAGGATTTGGGTCTTGTCCAGACAACCACCTCATCTACTTCCCCTTCCCCTCCTCGGCAACACGGTTGACTGAGAGTCCACAAACTAAAGTTCCTCAGTCTCTCCCATATGACCCCCAGCTATGGGGTTGCCCTAGCACTCCTGCCTTTGGACACTGGACCACCACCTACCATGCACTTTGGGGAGCCTCCATTGGCCATAACTTTGTGCTAATCCTCATACCTTTTGCTGCTCTACTTGGGATCTTCAGCTTCTGACGGTGGCTTCCAGATTGCAGAGTACAAGGGACATGGATGCGGCTACTATGCAGCAAGGGGGGACAGAGGGACAGAGAGGCCCGAACGCTTCCCCTTTCCCTCCTCTCTCGCTGCACAGTGCCTGCCCCTCCTAAGTATCCCTGGCTCCTCCCACTTCTCACGGGGCTCAGCCTCACCCAGTCCTCCACAGCTTGACTTACACCTCCGGCTTCTCCCAGGCTCCTCTGGGCAGCGAAGAAAGTGGCTCTGGCTGCTCCCGTGTTGTCAGCTGGCGGTGGGTTTGAGCGAAGGGTCCTCTGGGCTCCAGGGTGCAGGGCGTGACCCATGGGTGACCCCACCCTCCCAGAAGCTCTCTACTCCTGTGCTGTGATCTGTTGTTGACCCCAACCCCAGCCTCTACACACATGCGCACACACACAGGCACTCACACATACACACGCACACATGCACACATGCATACACACACAGTTATTGAGAACAGGGAGCTGAGGCCGCCGTCCAGGGCCTGGCTGGGCTCCCTGCCATTCTCATGGCCCAAGGGAGAAAGAGAACAAGAGGCAGTGGGGGTGGGAGGAGAGCACTCCAAGGGCAAAGACAATGGTAGCAGCTCTGGAGAGGGGATCGGGGAGCACCCACAACCTCAGAGCCTCCCTGTGGCCTGTGGCCCACACTCTTCCCTCAGAGCAAGGACCACCCTATCAGAGACTTGGATGGGCATGTAGAGGACACTTGTCTCTCCTGCCTCCACCAGGATAGGCTACTCCTCGTGCCTCAGATTTCGATCTTCCTCTTCCATCCCTCTTTCCTACTGTTAAGGAGTAAGCGTTTATCTTTCTTAATCTGCTAAGTCTGCACCCCTCCTCTAGCTCCCCCTCAACAACAGGCCAAGGAGTATGGGGGATTGAGAACCCCAGATCCAGGCAGCCCTCTTCCCCACACCTGCCTCTATCCACCTGTGTTGATAGGAGGCAGTTACAATGGCCATTCGTCCAAATAACCTATCTTAGGCACATCCTTTCCCTCTTTATGAGATAAAGGAAAAGAACTAACTTTAGAAGCCAGATCCCTGAAGGAAGGGGCCTGGCAGTAAGACTCTGGGTCTTATTCCACAGTGGAGAAAGAAGTCCTAGAACCAGCCTCTTTAGAATAGAGTGCCCCAGTTTCTCCTTCTGACAAGATGGCACACTGTGGTCTTGTCTGTGTAAGCCCCGGATTGTCCATGCTCACAGACAACAGGGTTAAGAGATCTGAAGAACTAGAAGAGGTAAAGGTAGGTTAGAAGCATGGTGGGCCACACACACTAGCTACACGTGTGTACATTTGCACATGCTACCAAAGGCCCTCACTCTGCCCTGCCCTTGACTCTATCGGGAAAAATTCCCAGCTGGTGTCAGTTAGAAGATAAGCCCTCCTACACTGTCATATCTAATTTTCCATAGAATCAAGTTGAAATTATTCCACTAGGGCTTCAAGGCTGCCCGTACTGTAGCCAGACCACCCCCCCGATATCCCCTCTGATCTTCTGTCAGAAGCAGAGATCAATGTGCTGCCTCTGCCACCTCCATGAACCCGGTCTCCCTGCCCTCTCTGACATGCACACATCCATGTCTACTTCTCTGGCTTTTCCACACTTCCTTCTCCACTGACTGTTCAAACCCAGCCATCATCCTTGCTGCCCTGAAGTCCCTCCTCAGCCACAAAGCCTCCCAGTCCTCTTTCCCAATTCCCCGCAGGACTAGCACGGTCTGTACCCAGAGTGTAGCCCATAAGTTTGGTCTTCCAGAGTAAAAGGTAAACTCCCTGTGGGACATGACCACTCACTGCACTTCACAGATTGATGGAAACATCGGGAAAACCCTAGGGTGATGTGTCAGGAAAATGAAAACCATCTAGCTCAAAACTTTGGCTGTCACTCTGCTGGTAACTCTCCCCTGTTTCTTCGTAAAACCATCCCTCATGTGCAGACAGCACCTTACAACCGATATGGGAAACTCTTGGGAAGTACCCTATATAGCACCTGAGACGCTGGGTGCCACCTTATTCCCCGGAAGCAGCTCAGATCAAGAGAATGGGGCTGCGAATTTCAGGCCAGTTGCACCACAGCCAAGTGCGCTTTCTCCGAGCTCAGCCACATCACACAGCTGCTGGGAAGGAGGAGGCCACTGAACCCCCGTGACCGCCCCCTATTATAGGCCCTTTGGGCTTATAGATCAGATAGATTAGGGAGAAGTTTGTCTACCAACATCCTGCAGCTGTAAAATAAGATCATGACTGCATGCTACCATAGATTCCTTCTGACCCAAGCAAAACAGCAAAAGGACTCCAAACCTCATTCCTTTCCCTCCTCAGCCCACCACGCTCACAGAACCCTGGCTGCAGCTCAGCCATCTGCTCCCACTGCTGGGTGAGCTAAGCCACCGTGAGGCCCTGAGATGAGACAGGCTGGCTCACCTGAGGGCAGAGGGCTGGGAATTGTGTGGGCAAAAACTGACACTGCAAGGAGTAGTGTATCTATATACCCACAACATAATGACGGCTGACATTTATTCCCAGACCGTGTGCCAAACGCCATTCTAAACACCATACGCATGCTAACACATTTTCTCCTCACAACAATCCCATGAGGTAGGTACTATTAGCACCTATTTCTGCAGATGGGAAAACAGGCACAGAGAAGTTAAGTAACTTATCCAATATCACAGCAATAAGTAGCAGGGCCAGGATTCAAACCCAGACAGTTTGGTTTGGAGCCCAGACACTTAAAAGTGCATTGTACTGTCTCTTCAGTCTCTTAGTGTATCGTGGTTTGTTTTATTGGAATGAAAAGAGCCAAAAGAGTGGTCTCGATGAACAAGAAGAGGAAGCCCCAATTTATCCGATTCAAAACAACTTCCCTACTGGCTTCCACAAGAATCCTGGGCAAGTAGCAGTAAAAACCAACATTCTTTCCTGCCTCCCTTCATTCCTCTATTTCTTCCCTCCCTCCCTCCTTCCTTTCTGATGTCCATCCTTTCGCCTAGATCGGACAAGGGATTTTCAGACGTTTGAGATTCCGAGCAAAGGTGCCTCATCAGGCCTCACCAGTCTCTGCGTGGGGAAAGAGAAGCCCTAAGAAAATGGTCAGCCCTTCCCCCTCTGAAACAATGACCCAGCGCCCTGCTTTCTGTGTGCTTGTGCAAGATTTAATTGGACTAGAAGAGTACCACTGCTTTTTATAAGTCATTGAACATGACTGGTATAGATAGTGAAGATGAAGCTGGATAATTTGGGCTGTGACACTTTGTCGTGTACTGGCAGGAGTGCTGGCCTCCTCTGCCATCTTCCGAGAGGGACGTAGCAGTCATAATGGGATCTTTCCTTTCTCCACTGGAGGGGCGTTATCCAGGGCACTGCCCTCTGCCCCCACAGGTCCTTTATATCAGGACCGCGGACAATATATTTCTCACTGTCAAAATTAGGAAGGGCCCTACCTCTCAGGGCCAAATTAGTAGGCTTTCGAGTCATAATAGAGAGATTTTCAGGTGCTAATCTCATCTTTAATTTTATTATATTTTTTACATATTATGTTCCTCTGACA
>NW_012105453.1:959581-1024191 GCF_000951045.1 Mandrillus leucophaeus
CTACTGGGGACAGAGGAGGGAGGGGAGCAAAAACCCAGTATTACCAGCAAAGGAAAGACGTTCTCTTTGGTAGAGGAGTTGAGGGAGCAGGGGGAGCTGTGCAATGGTGTGTGATGGGGAGAGATGTTTTATTAATAGGATACCCCAATATGCTTCAAGGCTTCTCATCTGCCAGTCAGCCGAGCTGCTCCCTGAACCCAAGGAAACCTGACATGACGCATGTCCCCACAGTCCTTCAGGCCGTCCTTCCTCTGTGCTAGGGGCAGCAGCCCCAGGCTTTGCAGGTCAAAATTGGCAAACAAAGAGCTCAGTCCTGGCCTCATTTCTTATTTTGCCCCGAGATGCTCCCAGCTCTTGATGCATCGTGGGGACCATGCAGAGGACAGGCTGCACCCCTGTGGCCACTGGCAGCCTTCTCCTCTCCAATCAAGCTGATAAGAGAGCTAATTGTAAGAATGGCTCACAGGTGCCTTGGCCGGCTCTCCTGCCAGCCTCATGGATGCAATAATGGGTCTTTGTGCAGCGTGGGCCATTACTAACAAGGATAACTAAATCATTCATTTCATTAACAACGGGCTTTGGCAGATAATTGTGCAAGAGGCAATTATCAGCAATGCATGTTCCAGGAAGGAGTGTGGTCGGCTAATTTTCCACAGAGCCGCCAGGAGAAATATGAGACAAGGTTGAAACCACCACTGGGCCCTCAACCCCAGGATAGCCACTCTTTAAAGCCTGTGGCTTTATGGCTTTATGGTCAGAACTGGAGATAGAGAGAGAGAGACAGAGAGAGAGAGAGAGAGAGAACGAGTTTGCTTCTTGCACAAAGATTCCCTAGGTGACCTTGACTTTTCTCTCCTATTTAATGGAATGAGGCTCCAAATTTCATCATCCTCCATCTCTACCTCACCATAGATCTGGTCTTCATGGCCCCACCACAGCAATCTTCCTAAAACACTAATTTTTACCATGTTAGGAGGTGGAAAAAAAAACTCATTGTCTATAGCTTTCAAGTTCAGCTCAGGCTAGTGCCAAGATCCTTCTGAAAGCATGGACAGATGAAGAGGTAAACAAAAGGTGCTATATGCATACAATGGACTATTCGTTGTAGAAAAGAATGAAGTACTGATATAGGCTACAACATGGAGGAACTGTAAGACATTAAATGAAAGAAGTCACACGCACAAGACAACATATTGCATGACTCCATTTCCATGAAATGTCCAGAATAGAAAAATCTATACACACAAAAAGATGAGTGGTTACCAGGGCCCAGAGGGCAGAAGGAAGGGAATTAGGAGTGATTGCCAATGGGTATGAGGTGTTCTTGAGGTGATAAAAATGTTCTGGAATGAGATAATGACGATAGTCATATAACTCTGTTAATATACTAAAACCACTGAATTGTACAATTTAAACAGGTGAATTTTACAGTATGTGAATTAAAAAAAAAAATCTTTTCTGAACTCAAGGCGGAGGGTCAGGTGGTGCCTGCCAAGTACGGGACTTGTGGGGACAGGGGCAGTTTTCACTGGCACTAGACCATTGGCACGGTCCTGGGAACAGGGCTAAATAGTCTCCACTGAGATTTGTGTCATGCTTCCTTCAAGGAGTTCTTTGGGCCCGTTCACAAAACCAGTGCAAGATGCAAGTTAGCATGAAAAAAAAGTGCCTGATCTTTCTAACATTCCTCCTATTGGTTAGATGATCTAATTAGCTCCAAATTCTGAACAACCCTTCCCTCTATCCCTGTTCTAATTTGCAAAGGAAGGTTCTGAGGCATTCCAGAGTATTGCAGTGTGGAATAGCAGCTTTTCTCTAAGAGCAGGACCTCCAACATGCCCAATGAGCTGTTTGTTCATTTATGACCAATACTCACCCCCTCATTTCCAAATCCTGTCATCCGACCTGACTAATCACTTGCCCAGAATTAATATTTTTTCAAGCATGAATTCCTATGCTCAACTTTGTAAATTGTACAGTATTGCATAAATGTTATTTGGTATTTCTGAAACTACTACTATTATTATTCTCAAGGTATATTGGATGAAAGAAGAAAGACATATGCCATCGGGAACTGTTGCTTTGAGTTACAAGCAAGAGACATTTACAAAGGAGTAAAATCTGGTTTAGTGACTCCTGTGAGTCACTGTAGATATATTTGCTATATCATTGGTCATATTTCTCCTGAGTGCCTCTTTGATTCTGCTTCTCCATCTAGAAAGTAGGGGAAAACACCTACTGGTAGAATTCTTTTTTGTTTGCTTTTTGTTTTTTTGAGACAGAGTCTCCCCGTGTCACCCTGGCTGGAGGTGCAGTGGTGTGATCTCAGCTCACTGCAGCCTTGACCTCCCAGGCTCAGGTGACCCTCCCACCTCAGCCTCCCTAATAACTGAGGTTAATATATTTTTTTTTTTTTTTTTTTGAAACAGAGTTTTGCCCTGTTGCTCAGGCTGGTCTTGAACTCCTGCATTCAAGCAATGTGCTGGACTCTGTCTCCCAAAGTTCTGGGATCATAGGTGTGAGCAGCCACTGTGCCTGGCCAGTAGAATTCTTAAGTGATCTTATTTCCTTATTTCATTACTGCCTTTTCACAGTCAAGAAATAGTTCTGATTAGTGTTGTCTTCTCTTCCCTATTTATTTTATTTATTCTTGTTTCAGTTTCCTGTTTCCTGAACTGAATTGGGAAGGGAAGGAAAGTCATCAATAAAGCCAATTTCCTATTTCTGAATATTTCACAAGACCAGTCTGGGAAAGGAAGAAGTTCTATGTCTTGGGGCAAAGCTTAGGCTCATCTGTGGAGCTGGGGATCCCTGCAGCATCACCTGATGGGAAGGAAACGGGAGCAGGGATAGGAAAGGAGGATGGGCCAGAGCAATGAGGCTCCTGGACTCTGGCACCAGCTTGACGTCTCATTACACAACAAGGAAGATCATTTTTCTGGGTCTCAGTGTCTTTACCTGTGAAATGAAGTATCTAGCACAGGGTCCTGGTCTAGGTTCTCTAGGTTGCATGACCTCCAGGCTGTCACTGTGTCATTTCATCACAGTAACGTTGTTTACTCCACATCTACTACCCAAGAGGTGGGCTTTTCAGAGCCACTGTGAATGGTAAACAAAGCAGTTAGTTACCAATAAGTGCACTCTCTCCGGAGTTAGCACAGGGGCTCAACGCTGAGATATGTTGGGGAACTGTGGGGGAGGTAAAATGATCTCATCTTCATTGAGCTCCTCTCTGAGTAGCTCCCAGCTCCCAGTTGCTCTGGCACATTCGCCATGACACATGTCTGCTGGCCACATCCAAGGAAGGCAGGGTGGCTGGGACAGAATGCCAAAGCAGGTGGATGTGGCCTGGGGCTGCCAAGGCTTGGTCAGACTGCCTGGGGCGAAGCCAGAAAACCCAAGTCCACAGAGGTTAGGGGTTCGAGGTGGAATAACGTCACAGGATCCTTGCAAGCAGGGCCTGCGTCTTCATCTTCTTCTTGTGGCTAATGCCAGGGCTGGGCTGGGAAGAGGAGGTCTGTCCTTTGGCACAGCTGCTGAAGGCAGAGACCAGGGCATCCAATCAGAAAAGCTCTCTGGCACTACCTACTCACATTTGTGACCCACATCCTCTGCACACTCATTCTGCTCCTGCTCATAGAATCCAGAGAAATTCTCTCGAGGTCTGCTGAGGATGGTCCGAGAAGTGGCATTGGTGGGACAGGGAGGGGAGGCTCTGCAGTGGGAGAATGGCCAGGTAACGTGGCAGAATGGAGAACAGCATTGTGGGGGCCGGGGGATGGGGGGCGCACACCATGAAGCAACAAACTTGGAGAATACAGAGTGATGTAGATGGGCCTAAAATCCACAGTTGGAAAGGAAAAGGTAAAAAAAAAAAAAAAGTTAAATTGATAGGCTTATCAATTTAATTTTAGCATAACTTTAGCAATTGATTATGCCATATATGAAAATTAAATGTGCATGCATACAAAAGCATGATACACAGTTTGGAAGAATGCATACAATAAAAGAGATATATTAAGCACAGCAGAATGTTTACCTATGGGGTGAGGCATGGACATGGGAATCAAAGAGAATACATACATGCATACATACCTGCATGCGTACACACATACATACACATATGAAACAAGACAAGGTCAGTTTAGCAACTTGAGGAGTGTGATTAAACCCAAACCTCTGCACTGGAGATAAAAATAGAGAGAACGCTAGACTTGATGGCTGAAAATTATTTTTTGGAGTATGTGTCTAGAGTCAAATGACCTGAAAATCGAATGTGCTCACCATCACAGAGTCCTAGTGCCAACGTGTCTCACCCCTATGATGCTGCCTTTCTCCACTGATTACTCATAGGAAAGGAGAAATGCAAGAGGAATTTTGTGGTGTTCCTTTTGCGTGCAGCCTCCCTGCTGGGATGGCTCCCACTTAGAGTGGTAAAGTAGTGAACTGCTGAGGGGGTGTCTCCCGGCAACTGGGTGGGAAGGAATGTTTGACCAGCTCTTAGAGCCTGTACTCAGGACCAAGAAAGACTCCTCTGACCTCTTGGTTTATTATTCCTTGTTAGACCGGATTATGGGAACATTAAGATATCCCAATTAAAACTAATTTTTTGGTAAAGACCAGATTATAGGAACATTAAGATATCCCAATTAAAACTAATTTTTTGGTAAAACAACAGCAGCAAAATGAATCCTGACTGCCATATCTACAGGGACACAACCACACTGCTTTACAAAGGGCCCCTCACATCAGCACCCTGACTGGCCACTGTAGTCTGTCACCCTACTGTCCGCCAAGGGGCATGCTTCCCAGTATTCTTACTCTCATATATTTCCTGCGCACGTTGGCCATGGGCTCAGCCCTGTGACTTCCTTTGGTAAATGTGACATTAGCAAGCATAATGCAATCAGAGTTTTGATAAGCACTTGCATGTAGTAGCTTAGCCTCTCGTGGAGCTCTTGAAGCCGACAGCCATCCTATTAAAAGTTCAGTTACCCTGCTGGAGACACCACAAAGAGAGAATGATGCCTGGTCAGGCCCCAGCTGGTCCAGCCACCCCAGCAGAGATGCCAGGCATCGGAGCGAAGAAACTATTCTGGCCATCCAAGCCTTAACAGAAATCTTGCAGCAGAAAACCTGCCCTGTCCAATCCAGTCGACTCACAAAAATCATGAGAAATAATAAGATGCTGTCGCTTGAAGTTGCCAAGTTTTGGGGCGGTTTGTTACGCAGCAACAGATAATGGAAACACTGGCATACGGTAAAACAGAATAAATTAGATCAAATTATTTTTATGAGCTTATTTCCTTCTTTTTATAATAGAGCGAAAAGACTCTGACCCTTTTTTCCCAATGCCAGGTGAAAGGCATGTCAACATCCACAGCTGTGGTTCAGGGAGATGTTACTGTCCCACATTTTCAGTGGGGAGGAATCACAGTGTCTGGTCCATCACTGATCCATGAGGTCCTGGCACAGTGCTAGAAGGGAACAGGCCAAATACGGACTTTCAGTGATATGCCCAAGGTCACCTGGTTAGTAAATGGAGGAACAGGATTTCAAACCCAATCTAACCTACTGTCTGTTCAGGGCTCCCCTTGTTATATTAGGCCACTTTAATTGTTGGGGCCATTTCAGAAAAGTCCAGACATGAAAGGTCGCAGATTAAATGATTGGCTAGTGTTGTTAACTCCCCACCTGTGTCAGGAAATACGCACTAGAATGAAAATCCCATGACCGGATCAACTTACCTAGGTGTAATTTTTATGGGAGAGAGGAGGCTTTATGAGCTTTTTTCCAGCTTTATTGAGGGATAATTGACAAATAAAAATTGTATATATTTAAAGTATACAATGTAATGTTTTGATATACGTATACATTGTGAAATGATTACCACAATGAAACTAATTAACATAGTCATCACCTCGCATAGTTACTTTTGTGTGTGTGTGGTGAGAACATTTAAATTTTAGTAAACTTCAAGTATACAATACAGTATTATTACTATAGTAATTATGCTATACATTAGATCTCCAAAATTTATTAATCCTGCATAACTAAAATTAAAACATTATACTCACTAAAATATAATTCCTTATACCCTCCTTTCTTCAGCCCTTTAGTATTCTGTTTTCTGTCTCTATGAATTTGACTAGGCTAGGTACTTTATGTAAATGGAATCACACAATATTTGTCTTTTTGCGACTGGCTTATTTCACTTAGCATAATGACCTCAAGTTTGGTTCATGTTGTAGCATGTCCTTCCTTTTTAAGGCTGAAATATGTTTCAGTGCGTGAGTGACGTATATACACACACACACACGTTTACCCTCGCACACATACATATGCGTACAGTATTTTCTTTATCCACTCATCTGTTGTTGGACACTTAGGTTCCATATCTTAGCTATTGTGAGTAATGCAATGAATACACGAATACAGATAGCTCTTTGACATACTGGTTTCATTTCCTTTGGATATATACCCAGAAGAGGGTTTTCTGGATTATATGGTAGTCCTCTTTTTATTTGTGGAGAAAATTTCATATTGTCTTTCATAATGATTGTACTACTTTGCATGCTCACCAACAGTGTACAAGGGTTTCCTTTTTTCCACATCTCAGGCAATACTTAGTTTTCTTTGTTGTTGTTGTTGTTGTTTTTGACACGGAGTCTCACTCTGTCGCCCAGGCTGGAGTGCAGTGGTGCGATCTCAGCTCACTGCAACCTCCACCTCCCGGGTTCAAGCAGTTCTCCTGCCTCAGCCTCCCGGGTAGCTGGGATTACAAGCACGTGCCACCAAGCCACCAGGCTAATAACAATTAGCCACCAGGCTAATTTTTATATTTTTAGTAGCGATGAGGTTTCACCATGTTCACCAGGGTGGTTGTCTTTTTTATCATAGCCATTCTAAGGTGTAAGGTGTAAGGTAATATCCCACTGTAATTTTGATTTGCATTTCTCTCATGATAAGTGATAGTGAGCATTTTTTTTGTATATCTCTCAGTCATTTGTGTGTCTTCTTTTGAGAGATATCTATTCAAGTGCTTTACCTGTTTTCTTCATCAGGTCATTTGTTTTCTTGCTATTGAGTTGAGTTGTTTCTTTTGGGGGGGTTGCAGTTTTTTTTTTTTTTCTTTTGTTTTGTGTTGTTTTGTTTTGACAGTCTTACTCTGTCACCCAGGCTGGAGTGCAGTGGCTTGATCTTGGCTCACTGTAGCCTCTGCCTCCTGGACTCAAGTGATCCTCCCACCTCAGCCTCTCAAATAGCTGGGACTACAGGCATGCACCACCACGTCCAGCTAATTTTTGTATTTTTTGTAGAGATGGGGTTTCACCATGTTGCCCAGGCTGGTCTCAGACACCTGGACTCAAGGAATCCACCTTCCTCAGCCTCCAGAAATATTGGGTTTACAGGCATGAGCCACTGCAGCCAGTCTTAAGTTGAGTTTCTGATATAGCCTGAATATTAACGTCTTATCAGATGTATGGTTTGAAAATATTTTCTCCCACTTTATAGGTGTCTCTTTCAATCTGCCAATTATTTCTTTGCCATACAGAAGATTTTTTTTTTTGACAGAGTTTCAATCTTGTCACCCAGCCTGGAGTGCAATGGCGCAATCTCAGCTCACTGCAACCTCTGTCTCCTGGGTTCAAGCTATTCTCCTGCCTCAGCCTCCCAAGTAGCTGGGATTACAGGTGCCCACCACCAGGCCCAGCTAATTTTTGTATTTTTAGTTGAGACGGTGTTTCACCATGTTGGCCAGGCTGGTCTCAAACTCCTAACCTTAGGTGATTCACCCACCTCAGCCTCCCAAAGTGCTGGGATTACAGGCATGAGCCACTGTGCCCAGCCCAAAAGCTTTTTAGTTTTATGTAATTCCATTTATTTTTGGTTTTGTTGCCTGTGCTTTTCTGGTCACATCCAAAAAATCATTGCCCAGATGAATGTCAAAAAGCTTTGTCTCTATATTTTCTTCTAGTAGTTTCACATCTTACTTTTATGTTCTTAATGCATTTTGAGTTGATTTTTTTATATGGTGTGAGAAAATGGTTCAATTTTATTCTTCTGCATCTGAATATCCAGTTTTTCCCACACTCTTTATTGAAAAGAATATCTTTCCCCCCTTGTATATTCTTGGCAACTTTGTCAAAGAGCAATTGACTGAAAATGAATGGATTTGTTTCTGGGTTCTCTATTCTGTTCCATTGGTCTAATGTCTATTTTCACACCAGTATTATACTGTCATGAGTACTATTGCTTTGTAGAATATTTTGAAATCAGGTAGTGTGATGTCTCCATCTATTCTGCATAATGCTCTGTGTGTGCATAATTCTGCTGCTTGTGGATGGAATGCTCTGTATATGCCTGTCAGATCCATTTGGTCTATAATGTTGTTGAAGTCCACTGTTCCCTACTGACTTTCAATCTGGAAGATCTATTCATTGTTGAAAGTTAAGTATGGAAGTCTCCTGCTGTTATTGTATTCCTGTGTATTTCTCTCTTTAATTTTTAAAATATTTTCTTCATATACTTAGGTGCTCTGATGTTAGGTGCATATATATTTATCCTTGTTACATGCTTTTGATGAGTTTATCCCTTTATCATTATATATAGGATAAAACCTTTTTGTTTCTTGTGACAGTTTTTGACTTAAAGTCTAATTTATCTGATTTTAGTATAGCCACCCCTGTTCCTCTTTTCGGTTACCATTTGCATGGAATATCTTTTTCCATCTCTTTACTTTTGACCTATGTGTATCTTTAAAGCTGAAGTGACTCTCTTGTAGGCAGCATATAGTTGGACCTTTTGTTTTTCCCCAAATATGCTTAACCACTCTATTGTTAAATTAAATTAAATTTGGTCTGAGAATGCCTCTGTACTTTGAGTCCGTCTTTAATTAATTTCAACCTAAGTTAGTATGGAAACTAACTGCAAGCCTAACTTAGGAGGATAATTTTTTTTTTTTTTTTTTTTTTTTTTGAGATGGAATCTCACTCTGTTGCCCAGGCTGGAATACAGTGTTGCGATCTTGGCTCACTGTAACCTCCACCTTTTGAGTTTAAGCAATTCTCCTGCCTCAGACTCCCGAGTAGCTGGGACTACAGGCGCACACCACCACGCCTGGCTAATTTTTGTATTTTAGTAAAGATGGGGTTTCACTGTGTTGAACAGGCTGGTCTTGAACTCCTGAGCTCAGGCTGAGGTGGGCAGATTACTTAGGAGTATAATTTTATAACAGATAACTGAGTCTTAGCCAGTCTCAGCAGCTGAACTTCAATCAGTTGCCAGAGGCCAGCTGATAAGAACATGTTCAAATAAGACAAATGAAGCCGTAACCCATCAAGTTGTCTCTGCACCTCCCTTCCATTTTCTGTCCATAAATGCTACCTGACCAGGTTGCAGCCTGGAGTTTTCTGAACCTATTTGGTCTGAGGACTGACCGATTCATGAATTTTTGTTCTTTATTCAATTAAACTCTATCACATTTAATGTGTTTAATGTTTTTCTGTTAACATTATTAGACCCCAGGATCCTGGATTCATAAGGGCCAGCCTGGCACTAGGGTCCACAGTGAAATTGGTGGTCACTTCGCTCTCCTTCCTTCACGTGGAAGATATCTCTCTGTGATGCTCTGCATAGGCTTGGGGGTGTAAGGACACAGGTAATGTGAAGCTGTCCTTCCTACTGCCCTTAGTGTGTCTTTTCTAACCAGGTACTGTCATCTATCGCCCAGATTTCTGAGCTCTTCCAAAGGTATTTTCATGCACAGATGGTTGTTCAAATTCATGTTTCAGCAAAGGGGCAAGTGCCGAAAAGTCCTTTTCTGCTATCCTGCCAATGACGTCACTCCCTCATTGCCTGTTTTGATCACTGTCTTGATCTACTTCCTAGAGTCACGCCCACACATAGCAGACACTCCATAAATATTTGTTGAATGAAGGAATAAATGAATGAACAAATAAACAGGTGAGTGAAACCCTCTATCCAGGCCTGGAATGTGTCCGGTGATGACTTCTGTGTCTTGGCCTTGCTTGGGTTTGTGTTGCCTGGTGCTGCTAGGTTTCCAGGTGACCAAATATACACCATCGCTCAAAGGCAATCGAATCTGGCTGGCAAGCCTGGCCCAGAGTGGCCAATGCCTTTCCCTCTCTCGCCACTAGAGGACAGAGGCGACCCATGGATTCAGCCAACGACAGTCAGTTTTACCACCCGAGCTCCAAAGGCACCTTGGACTTCCTGCTGAACAGAAACTGACTGGCTCTGTTGTGATACCTCTAACTCAGAGGTCACCACTGAGGTCCCAAGTAGAGAAAAGGCATAAAATGCAAGTTCCGTATCCTTACCCTGGGTGTGAAGATTGAAAGAGGAGCTGGCCTCACTTCCTTGGCTGCCCCTGCAGTGGGGAGGCCCAAACTAAGGGCTCCCAGCCCTCTCCGTGTTCTGACCCAGGCAATGTCACCTTTCGGACAGACAGTCTTGCACCTCGCTCTGCAAAATGAAGAAGGCAAATGTTCCTAACCTAAACACTGCCTGAAGAAACAGGTCTGAATAGTTGAAATAGAAGAGGAGGGCCTCAGTGCATGCCCAGGAGTGTATGTGAGGTACAGGTCAGTCCAACCAACCTGTTCTGGATGCTTGTCTACATGTCTCTGCTCAGATAGACCTCCAGGCACTTCTGCAAAGTGAGTATGATGATTGCAAGTTAACATGTTAACTTGTAATGAGTGGTAAACTTGCCCACAGTGACATAGCTGGTGTGTGACCAAACCAGGGTTCTGGCACTGGGTGGACTGGCTTCATAGTTCCTGCAGTTCCCCCCATGGGACCACCAATTATACGGACACCAGGGCTTTGGAAAATGAGCAAACCCTGGCAGGGTGGAAAAGGTAGTGAAGCTCCAGGATGGATCAACACATGAAAAAGAACTTCGTTGACTATCAAAACCTCACATTGCATTCTCGCAACAAATCTACAAAGAGTGGTGGCTTATTCCCCATTCTGGAGCTGAGGAAAAATGGCAGAGCCAGATGAAATGTGTGCCCCATGCTGACCACAGGCTACTGCATCCCATTACCAGAGGATAAGTGGAGGAGCCACACTGTTCATCCATCTCCTGATTCCCCTAAAGACCAGCACATGTTCAGGCTCTTCTATTTCTGTTACTTCCATTGCTCTGGTTCCTGCCCTGCATAGGGGATGGCCATGACTTCCACTACCCTTCACCCAGCCCTCCAAGATACCCATTAGCCTGATCCTCTTAGGCCTGATGGGAAAAGATCTGAGATGCAAAAAAAAAAAAAAAAAAACCCAAGACTGTAACCCTTAAGAAATGTGCACACTCTGCTTCTCTTTCTCAGAGATTTTGGCAAGAATAACATGAGTTTCCATGGGACAAATCTCAAGCCTTTTTCTTTTTTTATTTTTCTCTTCAGCCCCTAACTCATTTCATTTCAACGCAACAAAAACGGACTTGGCTAGGCACCAGCACTGTTCTAGGCCCTAGCAGGGAGCTGCGAGGAGAGTGTCCATGAACCTGGACAGCTCAGCCCCCGATGATGCGAAGAACAGCCATGCACAGAATGCAAATGCTGGGTGCTAACGCTGCTTGCATTGGGGTACACTTTCACTTGGTAGCTTGGAGATGACCTCAATGTTAGGATGAGGCTCTACGAGGCAAAGGCTCCCAGGCCGACCGTGGGCTCCTCAGAGGGCAGAGTCACAGGGCACCTGCAGCCACAGAGTTCTCCCTTCTCTGTTGCTGCTTCTTGTTAGGAGCCAGGTTTGCGTTCCCAGGAGACACAGTGACCGTGGGGCTCCACGCCTCTGAATTGCCCAGCCTCCCTATCGGCCCACACTGCACAGAGCCAAGTTGCAGCAGGCCTGTATTCTCCCGACTAGCTGAGGGATAGGCTTCTCTCTCCCTGAGAAGACAGCCTCCCATTTCTTTATCTGAGATGTCTGCTCTGAACTGGGCTCAAGCCACCATAGTTGCTTTTCCTGCTGCAATGGCAGAAAACACTATGTAGGTGGGTGCTTCTTTCTCTACAGCACTCGGAGTCCCCCAAACTTCTCTTGTTGACAGCTGTGAGTAGGTCACGGCACTATTCTCCCTAATTAACTGGGGCAGAGGAGGAAGGCCAGGAGATTGCTGCTGTGGGTTTTGCCATGCACTATCAGCCAGATTGACAGGAGCACGTGGGTACGCACCTCCCGGGGGTTGGGTCTCATTCATCAGTTGGCAATACACAGAGGCCTCCTGCAGCGACCAAGGTGCATTTTCAGCATGGGGAATTGGCTGGCACATAGTAGGTGCTCAAAAAATGTTGCCGGATGAAGGAACTGGTGGCATGCTTGCTCAGCTTTGACAAAATAGCTCTCCAGAGCCTCCAGATATACAGGTCGCTCTTGCTCCAGAGCGTGAATACGCTGTGATCCTCTTTCTCTTGCCTCTGCAAGGGGAGCCAGAGGACTCTCTGACCCTGATAGAGGCGGCCACAGCCCCTGCTGAGGGGAACAGGGAAGAGCATGCAAATGCAAAGAGGACTGCAGAGCCTGCTGCAGCTGTAGCCACTCGCTCAGAGTGGGAAGTCCAGGCCACTCGAGGCCAGCAGCTTGTCCTCCTCTGCCCTCAGAGGCTGTGGTCATTGAATGGGTCTGGATCTTCTCCCTGGGTTGGGGAAAGGAATCAAGGTGACCCCTCAAAGTCTCTTTCAATGTGTGAGTTGGAGAGCTAAGTTCCAGGTGGCTTCTGCTGGGGCTGCCAGTAGGAGAAAAAGGAAGAATCTAGACACAGAAAAAAAGCACTCGGCTTCCTCTGTGCCTCGGACCTCCAGATCACCACCAGGACTCTGTCCTAGGACAGCAAGGTGGACCCTGAAATTCCCTGAGCATCGTTACCAGAGAGGTGAGGGGGGCACACAGCAGAACCACGGAGCCTCCAGACAGAATGCACGCCAGCGGTGCCCCTTGTGGCACTGGGCACAGCAAGCTGTATGGATCCCTTCACCAATACCGCCACCTGGGAACTGTGTTCTGGAGAAGCGGGTTCCAGAGGGAAGCACATTTTGCCTAGCCACGGATCTACCAGGATGCATAACGTTTGGGAGGAGAAGGTTACTAGCTCCTCATTCTCCCCATCCCCAAGTCAGAGAGGACGAGGGCCTGCTGAGGAAACCGGGCCAATCCACAGGGTAAAGACTGGCCCAGCTTCACGCAGGGAAGGATGTCATGGTCCTCTGTAGGGCTGGGCCACAAGTTAGCCATGTGACCTGAGCAAACCTCTTCTCAGACACCTCACTGATGGCATCAGGAAATGCTTAGGTGCCAGTCTGCTCTGGTAATTCCACAACATTTCGTGCAGCATGCCACCCATCCACGAAGACTCCACCTACAACAGGCAGCCACTTTGTAAGTCTGAAACCCATTGGCACGAGACAAATACACTTTGAATGAGGCCAAGCGAAGAGTGACTTATTATTTTAGCTATTACAAGTAAAGTGATTCTTATCCTCAGGGACTTTTTAGATTGATCATTCATGGTAAGCATCCCCCAAGGGCTGGCTCTCTCTCCTCCACGCCTCAATTGTGTCACCTCATAATTGTAGAATGTTTTGGCTAGAGGAGACCTCATTGAAGCCCTCCTGTTCAGTGCGTGTCCAGAGAGGGCAGGCACTGGGTCTAAGGTCACACAGTCGCTTCGTGGTTCAGCGGAGACCAGAGCCTAGCTCTGTGGAGTCTAGAAGCACAATTCTGATTTGTCACAGTTCTTCTTCGTCTTTTTCTAACTCCCTGTGCTGCCACTCGTACCTTCTAACCTCCACTGAAATGGCCTTTCCTCTGCCTTTCAAAAAGCCTGAGAATGGAAAAACATAAAGAGGCAGACAAATGGAAAGATGGAGAGGGAATCAAATTCACATTTTACGTGAGAAGACGTGCCGTCCGATTTCAGATCACAGTCCTCGAAAGGTGGGAACTGCATTTTCTCTACGTTCCAAGCTGCAATGACTGCACCATGGATGTGAGAGTGAATGCTTGTCAGGACATCAGCTGGTGTTTTCCCCACATCACACGTGTGCACAGGTACATACATGTGAGGCACATGGTCAGGGAGGTCACCTGTGCTTCTTCCCCAGGGAGAGACCTTCAGACCACCCTCCATGTAAGCAAAGGGTATGTGGTGATTACAGAAAGGGACGAGCTACACCTCCAAGAGCGTTTAGTAAGACTCCATTACAAACAGATTTTAGGAGGATGAAGCCCAGAGAGGTGAAGACACTTGTCTAAAGTCACAGAGGAAGTTAGTTCCTGTCTGAGGACTAAAACTCAGCTTTTCAGACTTGAAGTCCCGCAGTTGGGTGGCAAGGGGGAAGTGGGGATGGTTAATGGGTACAAAAAATAGTTAGAAAGAATGAGTAAGATCTAGTATTTGATACCACAACAGAGTGACTGTAGTCAATATTAATTCAATTGTACATTTTAAAATAACTAAAAGTATAATTAGATTGTTTGTAACACAAAGGATAAATGCTTGAGGTGATGGATACCCCATTTTACCCTGACCTGTAACCACTACGCGTTGTATACTACATCAAGGGCACTCCATAAACATATACACCGGCTATGTACACACAAAAATAAAAAACAAAATAAAAATAAATCTGTATGTGGTATCACACACACACATGCACGCACGCACAAAGGACCCCTATTCCAAGGCGAACAAAGACTCATAGCAGTCAAGCCCAGCAAGATGCGCTCTCTGTAGTGGGAACTGAACGACCCGCAGGGAGGACACCTGTCCAAAGGTAGGGCCCACACCTGAAACCCATCAATTCAATCACGCATGGTGAGGCATGCCCAAGGCCTGCAAGATATCAATGTATTTAAAAGACTCATCTTTACATTGGCAGGAGGCTGGGCAGTCTGGGGTCTCCTGAACAAGAAAGGGGACAGAAAGAAGAGAGGGGGAAGTCAGTCCTGAAGATCAAATTTGCTGTCTTGGCAACTCCAAGGAGGGTGGGGGTCACAGTCTTCCCAGCCCTACTCCTTCCTTCTAGAGCAACTGGAGAGACAGGGAAATTCCTGCCTTTAGAGATCTGTGGGAGGAGCTGAGGGCAATGAGATGATGCTGCTGTGGCTGCTCCTTGGCATTTGTTTTCTGTTCACGAATAAACTTCTCTCGGTCCCCTGAGGAAGGGTGGATTTGGGGGGAAGGACATGGAGTCTCTCGGAATCTTTTGCATCCAGGGATGTGAGTGGGTTTTTATATTTAGCAGATGACTCACCTCCAAGCACATTAGTCACTCTACCTCCCAGCTCCATCCTGGCAGGCTGGGTGCTGGGGATCGCAGTGGGGTGAGATCAGACAGGAGATTGGGAGAAAGAGCAAGAGAGCTCAAGGGAGGCAAGAGAACGGGAGACTAATGCGAAAGGAAGTACGATTAGCGCCCCGAAGCAGAAGGCGCAGGGAAACAGGGCGGCCAAGTCATGCTCAGCAGAGAAGTTCCAGGGAAGTTCTGGCTCAGTCTTGCCCCAAGCACCTCACCATGGGGGAAGGAGAGAAGAGAAGGGCAAGATCCAGAGTGCCTGACCCAGCTGCCTATAAACCCTCCAGGGGTCCCCTCTTGGCGATGCAGGTAGCTCACCAGCCTGGACCCCATCCATTGGCCAGCTCTGGCCGTGACAGACAGCCAGGGCAGGGGTTTTCAGCGAGTGCCACCAGAATGTGCTGGGGACAAGAGCCTGGGCAGAGCAGAAAAAGAGAACATCCGTGAAGGATGCTCTGTGCCATGAGAGAGGAAGGACCGCAGAGGAAGGAGGAGCATATGGGGTTTAAGGCAAAGGCTCTCAAGTGTGGACCCTGGGCCCTCTGGGTCAGAAGACTGTGGAGAGGGTGTGAGCAATGAAGACTCTAGCCCCATTCCAGGTCTGCGCCCTCCTCTGGGGGGGTCCAAAGAACCTGCTCTTCACTGCGCCCCAGGGCATTCTCAGGCACATTCGGATGCAAAGCCCTCAGGTCTGGAGTGGGAAGCCTGCATCCCAGTGCTTCAATTCCTAAAGTGTGGGATAAAGGCCATTGGTATTCTTGACTGTACCTCAGTTTACCATTCAAAAGATGAGATGCCCACTTCAAGGACTGTTCTAATTAAAAAAAACAAAAACAAAAAACAGGAAAGGGATATAAGGTTGGCTTGTATTTTATGCTTCTTAACTGCGTCAGAACTGGTTTGGGCCGTCGTAGAAGAACACACCTGGCTGGATCCCACAGCTCTGGAAAGGACAAAGGTCACCCCAAAGCAAGCTCCCTTTCTTTCTCACTGACCTGCAAGGCGGCTGCCATTACCCAGTGGTCAAGGAGAGGAGATGGAGGCCAGCCGAGAGGTAAGTCACTTGTCCATGACTGGATGGCCAACACCTACAGCAGGACTTGAAATCAAGCCCAGAGCCCGTGGTTTTGTCTTGTTTTCACTTCTCCAAACTGTCACTTCACTTTGTCACCAGGATCCTCTGGGTCACTTAACAGACCTACCAGCTTCTTGCCAATATAGTCAGAGTGTTGATTTCTCCCTCACAACTTTCCCCTTTTCCTTCTCCCATTTCTCCATTGTGGACCTAATTTTTAAAAGGCTGCATTTGGCTCTCTGTATGGAATTCTTCCCCCCTTGATTTTTGGCCCATTTCCTTCCATTCTAGTGCCCGTGTGGTCCAAGGCTATATGAATTTCAACTCGGAGGAGCTGGGCTCACCCTTTCTCCACTTCCCTGCCACCCGCTGTACACTGCCTTGCCCAGTGGGCCCACAGGTGTTTAAGTCTGTTTTCCCGGAAGCTTGATTAGGGTTCTTGTTGACATCCTTGGCTTTCCTGGGTTCTGGGCTCTCTGAGGACAGGGATTGTGTCTTCTTATTTTTCTGCCTCCCTCATAACTTAGTGTAAAGCTTTGTACCTGGAGAAATCATCCTTGTTGGCAGGTAGCTTAGCCGTGAAAAGGAGCCTCCCGGAAGTGCCCCGGCATAGGCCTGCACCTCTCACCTTGAGAAGCAGAAAGCCAGTTCCGCCCCTTGACTTTCCTGCAAGTCTGCAAGTCTTTGCTGCCTCCTGCTCTCCGTAGAGGTGACTTGGTTGAGCAACTTGCCAAGCCAGAGACCTGGGATGCGTGCTACAGGCAAGAAGCTCCAATACAAATTGAAAAGTACAGTCCCTGCCCTCATGCAAGTGTATGCAACATGCAATCCTCTCTCTTCTCTCTCTCTCTCTCTCAATGCTCAACTTCCCACCAACTAAACTGCAAGCTCCTTGAGAATAGGGCTATGGGCTTCCTTTTAATCCACTCGTGAGCTCTGAACCTCCATCCCAGCACACACATTCTGCTGGTGCTGAGTACTCCGCTAGCCCCTTTCCATCCCCTCCCACATCTGCTTCATGCTTATTTGCTTATGTCTCTTGAGGGTGAATTTGGCTCTCCGCATGGGATTCTCCTCCCCTTGATTCTTCGTCCATTTGCCTCTATTCTAGTGCCCATGTCATCCAAGGCTACATGAAGCTCATCTTGAAAGACCTGGGCCCATGCCTTCTCCACTGCCTCACCACCCGCTATACCCTGCCATGCCTGATCAGCCCACAGGCACGAGTCTGTTTTCCCTGAAGTTTAGTTAGAGTTCTGGCTGACATTCTTGGTTTTCCTGGACTCTGGGCTCTCTGAGGACAGGGATTGTGTCTTCTCATTTGTGTCATCTCCCTTGAGAAAAGCAAAAAAGCATGAACCAGATGTGGGAGGGGACGGAAAGGGACTAGTGGAGTCCTTGGAGAACCCAGTTTCACATTCCTGGTCTCTAGCCTCAGTTATTCTATCTAGAAAATGGAGAAAATAGCATCGACATCACACAAGCAGTTGGAAGGGTTACATGAGATAACCCCTATTGAAAGTGACTAACAAAGTTCTGGCTCATAAAACACATTCATAAAATGGCAACATAAGCTAAATTAACTTTGTGCTAGTGCAAGCTATGCACATATCAGAAAATGAAGGGGGTGCATTAAAAATAACAACTCCCCACCATGTGCCAGACACCACACTAGACGCTTTGGCCACGTCACCCTGTAACATTCACATGAATCCTGTTTCACAGAAGAAGAAGTTGAAGCTTAGAGAGGATAAGTTACCCACCGAAAGGCACACAGCTAGCAAGTGGCCAAGCCCTGCTCCAAAAGGATGCTTGTCTTTCCCCAAAGTTGGAGCTCATTCCTTTAAGCAACAGTGCTTCAGACCGTCTGGGAGATGTAGAGGAGATAAGACTTTTTCGAATAGGATTTTGAAGAAGGCTGTGGGAGGCTAAAGGAGGAAAGACAGACAGCAGAGCTACAATGCAGCTTTGGGCACTCTTCACTGGAGAGAGGAGGCTGAGCTGTACACCGTAGTCACAGGCGAAGCAGAAGCCATGTCAAGGCTGAGTGTATCCCGCAGGTGATGAGGAGAGGACTCTAACAGGAACAAGCACCGGTTGTGCCCAGGAAAGCCCGTGGGTGTCAGAGATTCCACTGGCCGGGAGCCTAGGTAGGGTGGGGTCCTGGGGACAGCAAGAGCGGCTGCAGTGGTTCAGCCTGTACCATGTGCGCATGTGAGCGTGAGCTGTGTGCTCCAGATAAGGTAGCTATTTCATGTCATGTGAAGTCCTTGGGACAAAAGGCATCATGACCCTTCTTTCTAACAAACACGAGTTCCTTGGATCCAAGATTTAACAGGGAAAGAATAATCCCCTCTCCCACCAACTTCCTTAAAAACTCCTTCCCCAGCCGGGCGTGGTGGCTCACACCTGTAATCCCAGCACTTTGGGAGGCTGAGGCAGGCGCATCACCTGAGGTCAGGAGATCAAGACCAGCCTGGCCAACATGGTGAAACCCTGTCTCTCCTAAAAAAAAATACAAAAATTAGCCGAGCGTGGTGGCACATGCCTGTAGTCCCAGCTACTCAGGAGACTGAGGCAGGAGAATCGCTTGAACCCAGGAGGCGGAGGTTGCAGTGAGCCGAGATGGTGCCACTGCACTCCAACCTAGCGACAGAGCAAGACTCCGTCTCAAAAACAAAAACACCAAACAAACAACAACAAAAAAACTCCTTCCCCAGCTTTAAAAATTGTTGCTGCTGGAAGACCTAGCACATGCAATTGGGATTTCTCCTACTGAAATTAACGTCATGAAATACACAAGGAGAAAACAGATTTCCAGCTAACTTCTTTCCTGGTCTATGGCCTCCTGGATCTTGGCCGGCTGGTCACCGGGCACTGGCAGTTACGGCCTGGTAAGAACAGTGATTTTTTTCATGATGCCTCTTGCATTCTCCAACAGACTCTGGGGTCCCCTAGAGGAGCTGGGGACACAGTGCTTCTCTGTGATCTCCAATGTGCCCAGCAGAGCACTTGGCATGTCATAGGCATTTAATTATATTTATTGAGAGTCTGTTATGAGGATTGCCATTTAGTGTTTCCAGATGCAGTGGAAGACAGTGCAACACTTTCCTATCATTCATTGTTATTTACTAATTCGTGATTAATTAATAATTGAAAAGCCAACGGTGAAAGCGGAACAGGCCAGGGAGACTGGGAGCTGGGTATTTCTTAGTTCTCTGTCTTCTGTGTTTTATCCCTCATATAACTTGTTAGTGGAAAATGCCAGAGCCTGCTTTTAGGATGCCCTGAATAAGAGAAAAGGAAGGAAAGGAGCTTCAGCAGTCTCGGTTTTCTTCTATCCAGTAGACTCTGAGGTTTTGGTTGTACATTGTGGCTTGGCAAATACAAAGCCAGTCGGATACCATTCTGCTCTTAGAAATGTGGTAGGGCTCCAATTCTCGGGAGCCACTGTCCCTCCTATTGCAAAGACTTTGCCACCCTCATCTCAATATTCCTCTCCTAGGATTCGTCTGAAAGTTAACCAGAAAAAAAAGGAGATGTACCTGCCTGAGGTTGAGAAGGTAGCTTCCCAATGACACTTTCTGCCAATGTCTTCGTTCTTCCTTTATTCTTTTCTGAGATGGACTCTCACTCTGCTCCCCAGGCTGGAGTGCCGTGGCATGATCTCAGCTCACTACAGCCTCCACCTCCCAGGTTCGAGCCATTTTCGTGCCTCAGCTTCCCAAATTGCTGGAATTACAGGCGCCTGCCACCACACCCAGCAAATTTTTTGTATTTTTAGTAGAGACAGGGTTTCACCATGTTGGCCAGGCTGGTTAAGTTTGCATCTAGCTATCTTTGAGGCCAAGTACTGCCATCCATATGTTTATGATTTGCTAACCATTCTTCAAAATGTTATTTGCCTTAAAAGCCACAAGAAGCCTAAGATGCACAAGAAACATTTTTTATTTGCTTCTTTAAGTTTCTCTTTATTTAATAACAGGGAATTCTGCCAGAAATAACCAACCCCCACTGTATTGAGTGCAGAATGGACCCCATGTAGCTCGAGGACCAGGCAGCCTGCTGCAAGATCTTGGGCAGGGAGTCTAATTCTGCCTCCCCTGTTGCTCTCCTGTGTGGTTGGGGCAAAAGTCCCCAATGTTTCAACTCCCACATTCCTTCTATGGTCCAGCAGAGCCTGGGGACAGCCAAAGGGATCCCTTACCCCATGCTGACACCATAGACCTACATATACCACTTATGCCAGTTCTCCATGGAGAAACTTTGCATCGCTACATCAGATGTGGATTGTTCTCACTAGACTCCACGTTATTAATACGGAAATATCAGCTGTGGCATCAGAATTCAGTTTTCAAAAAAGACTGCCCTGAGGAGATTCTACATTTGACTCAATTTCCATTTCCTGCATCTTTTATCATTATATGTTACTCTGGCACTCTCTGCAATAATAGAAGCCAAAAAAACATATCTGCCATATACAGGATACCATTAAGCTCCAGATCTTTACCTACAATGCTTATAACTTCCATAGTAGCTCTACAAGGTAAACATAGTCATCTCCATTTCTGCAGGCTAGTAAATAAAACCAAGGTTAATAAAAGGTAAGCCAGGTGTCAGAAAACACGTGGCCCGTAAGTGCCACTCAAAGCTGAAATCCAATGTCAGATTGTCTCATTCCAAAATCCACATCATTTATGCCTTAATGAGTCTCTACTCTCAGCTACAATGAGCCTTTATCATTCAAAGGCAGATTCGTTTACTTATGATATTTGCCAAGGCTGGAAAAAGGGCTAATGCCTATAGGAAGGTTTTCAGTAGCATTGTGCAACCGAAAAAAAAAAAGGGGAGGATGTTCTGGTTAACTTTCAGACATCCAGGAAAGTGCATTAGTCAGAATAGCACAGCGACTGAAGAATTCAAACGCAGCTTCACGAGATGTGACAGCTATGTGGGTTGTCACAAGGGGAATTTCAGAGGGTTAGAGGCTGCTTGTACCTGCTCAAAGCTGTTTTCTGTCTTTCTATCTTTTCTTTTTTTCTGAAGTTTTGGGCTCTCAAAGGCATATGCATGTGAGTGAGTGTGTGCACATGACTCGTACACATGTGAGCAAGCATCCATGCATGAATATGTGTGTATGTGAGCAAGTGTGCATGTGAATGAGTGTGTGCATGTGAGTGTGTGTGCATGGATGTACATGCACGTGAATGAGTCTGTATGCATGTGAATGCCTGTATGTGAGTAGACGTGTGTGACAGATTTGTGTGCATGTGAATGTGTGCACATGTGAGTGTGTGCACCCACACAGGAGATGAAGGGTGGTGATGATGAGAGCAGAATCTCAGGCATAATCTAGTCATGTGATTGCTTTAACCAAGGACCAAAAAAAATGGATCACATTGCAAAGGACTAACAGGGTGGATTAGGTAAACCATTAAGCAAGTAATGTTTTTCTTGGCAACTGAATAGCATGGCGCTAAAAACAAACATAAATTGACTTATACCTATATCATTGGCTGTGCAAACAGGCGTGGCTGCAATTATACATATATAACTAAGAATGGAATGAGGGATGGGTTGTTTTTCTTTCAGAAAGGGACACCACAGACCTTTTGTTTGCAGCATGGCTCTCAGCTGGTGAACCCATTTAATTAGTTAAACACTCTCGGGATGGCCTTTCAGATTGCTTTCCTACAGCTTGGCCTGTCCACGTAACGCCAGTTTCTCTGCTAAACAACCAGGCCTGTTAATCTCAGCTTTGTTCCATGTGCCTTTACTACTCCAAGTGAGGACTCAGTCACGTACGGGGGTTGGAGGATGGAAGCCCCCATGTCACAGCCACTGAAGCTCATCTCAAAAAGTTACATGGCAACTACTATGTCCTTTTGTTCTGTTTCCCAAAATCAGGTGCGGGTCAGACAGACAGATGGGTGTATGAATGAACAAATGGAAAACACGAAGCAATAACAGAAAGATGTGCACAGGGTGCCTCCTCTATACCAGGAACAGGGATGGGCATTTCTATATAAGTGATCTATCTGCTTATGACCTAGAAGTCCAGCACTCAGGTCTCTGCAAGGAAGTAACACCCTATTATCTGTACACAATTCCTGGTTAAAAAAAAAAAACAAACCCAGCCAGAAATATTATATTTCGGGAAGAAAGCATAAGGAATGGTGAGGTATCTACTCTTTTGGGCATTCGAAGTTCATCCCATATCAGATTAAACGCTGAAAGCACTAGCCTCTCAGGAGCTTTGTGGAGCCGCCGTCACTAAACTGCAGTTTAATGCTATGCACTCGGCTTTCATCAAGATTTGTTGTGAAATCCACTTCTGCGTTTGTTGTGAGATTGTAGTTGAAATTATCCCCTTTGTTCTTCAAAGCCACACATAAAAAAAATTGTGTTATATAATTTTCTTCTCTTTCTCTTTTTACCTTGGCTGGCAAGAAGCTCAGAGACAAACGTGATGATCAATTATAGTGACAAGATTGGCCTGCAGCATTAGCATAACTTTCAGTCTTGATATACAAATATATAGAAATAGATTTACACTTATACCTATAACTTTATTCATGTATCATCTATATCCTTAGTTGTGAACTATCTCAGATCCTTGTTGGGGAAAGAGGCAGTAGATAAGTAAAAATAAATGAAAAAAAAAAGCATCGTATTTATATAATGTTAGCATGTCTACTTCTAATAGAGGCTGAGAAGAACAAAACTCTTCAAACAAGACTAATCTTTAATGCATTTACATGTGGTCTGGGAATCAAATTCATTTGTCTACACACTGTCTTGCACACTCAGCCACAGATACACACATCCATCCTGGCACCCATAATGACCCACAGAGGCACACTCACAGTGGCACTACTCTCTAATTTGTACGGCTACCTGCATCTTCAATACTCTCTGGTTCAGCCCTAAAGTTTGGCAAAACCAAGACTTAGCATGCAGATAGATGAGCAGATCATTGACTTGCATATAGTCAAGATTTAACTGGTTTTGTTTAGCCTGAATCTTGAATTTGTGCCTGTGGTGGTTGCTGTCTTTGGTGTGTTTACTACTAGACTTCCGGGACCTGACTTCTCTTCCTGGTCATCCAGGGTTAGGTGGAAAAAAACAAGCATTTCATAAAAATTTGGGATGCTGGTTAATATTTTCTGAATACCCACTATGTTCTAATCCTCGTATGGTTAAAGGCTTGGTTACATGCATCTTCCAAGAGGGAAAACTGAGGACAGAGAGGTTAGCTCACTTCCAAAGGTCGCATAGCCAAAACCCAGGATCTTCTGATTCCACAACCTGTGCCCTTTCTCCTGCCTGACTCTAACTCCGGGGTGATGTCAAAGATGTCCAGTAGGGAATGAAAATGAAGACGACCCTGGCTTTTTCTCTCCTTCACCTGCTGTATCACCACCACTTACTAAAACCACCTTGATGCCGGGGGTAGAAAGACTTGACGACAGCGTCACAGGCAGGTGACAAAGCTGCAGGTAGGTGAAACAAACAGCAAGTTACAAGGAGTCCTCTTCTTAAGGGGAGAAATTTAAGCCCTAGTACTTTGCTCTAAGGCATGTAATTCTGGTAAAGTCTCAGCCTGGTTACCTGTGTTTCTGGCTCTCCCAAGTCCCTCCCAGACCCCTAGGCACTTGTCTACATTTCTGAATCTCAGCATGATTAACATTTTGAGCTGGATAATTCTTGCTTGCGGGGGCTGTCCTGTACATTGTAGGAGATTTAACAGCTTTCCTGGCCTCTACCCACAGATGCCAGTAGCACCTGCCCCAGCTGTGACAAAATGTCTTCAGACATTGCCAAATATGCTCTAGGAACAAAATCACACCAGGCTGAGAACCACAGACTAGGGGAACTCTTGTAGAGTGGGGCTGCAGATAGGCAGAGGCAGAAAGGGGCAGCCTGAGAAGGCTGGACTACTTTGGTCACTCAGGTGGCCAAGAGAGGCCTCTGGACTGGAAGGGGGTTCAAGGAGCCATGTCACTGACCACTGCCAGTCTCTCAGCCTGTCTGTCTGGGATAACCCTCCACCAGTCCCCGCTCTGAGGCTGGAGAAATGGGATGGGAATCAATGGTCAGGGCCTTCCCATGTCCTAGGTGTTTTGCAGTTTGGGTCTCTGTGATTTTGAATTTATGACAAATAGGCCAACCTGCACTAACGTGTTCTTTTTTCCTTGGCTGTGTGGAGGACTGGCTGAGCTGATGAGTGGTAAAAATCAACAAGGTGGCAAAGCAGTGAGTTCTGCTGCTCCTTTGCCCCCAAGGAGCCACTTGTTAAAGCTCCTGAGCAGCATCCACGTCCCTGCAGCACTTGTCACGCAGGCTGCGGGTGAGCACGACCTCACGCTGAGCACAGACCCCACGGAACTCCAGATCACGCTTTTCAGATGCTTCCCAAAGACAGCGTGTAAGAATCTCTGTCATCTGCTTTCTCATGAATTCAGAATACCTTGCTCTCCCCAGACCCTGTTGGCCTTAATAAATGCAGCTGGAAGGTGGGGTTAAGGCTAGAACCATGTGCCCCACCTTCCCAGTGAGGCCATGCCCCTGGGGAGTGAGGCTGACCTGATCCCAGGAAACCTGGACCCTGCACGGCAGGGTCTGCTGGGGATTAGGTCCTGGGCTCATCAGCTGAACCCGACCCTCCAGTCGCCTTCAACTCCCCTGGCACAAATAAAATACACTCTTCTTCCATGCCTCGTCTTTACCTGTTCCACTCCCAGACAGATGCCTCAAGATTTTTCTCTTTAAAGAAATTCAATTTTGAAAAGTCACACCTGAGTCTTAAACCTCCTTGCTTTGGAGAGAACCCGACAATCTTGAGTGTGACTTTGCTCTCCATGTGTGAGCTGTACTGCAGCAGCAGCTTCCCCAGGGCTGGCTAGAAATGCACAACCTCAGGCCCCACCCAGACCATTGGAATCAGTCTGCCTTTTAACAAGACCCCCGAGTGATTTGGTGCACAGTCACATCTGAGAAGCACTGTGTTCCCCCAGAAGCGGACAGCACTCTCCCCAAGGCCCCTGATAGTGGTGAATAACCTCTTCAGGATTTCCTCCCCCTCCTCTGGTCACCTGACCTGTGTGTCCTAATGGTAGATGTCCACAGAAGAGGTTACCTTCACCACCCTTACCCCTGTTCAAACAGCGTCTCGATCCCGGCAGCCGGGAAGACCTTTCTCGTGCCAGCCGTCCATCTCTCCTATCGTAATCGTGGCTGGATTATGCTTGCTGTAACCTCAGCACGTCACTATTTCAACAACACTTCATTTGCTTAATGACAGTGAGTCCCTGGCTGTTTTATGGCTCATTTCTGGTTGTTTTCAGAGAAGAAACCTGAGGTCCTTAATCGTAGGGGCAGCGATGTGTACCGGTTCCCGGACACACAGCTGGAGACAGAGCAGGCAAGAAATGAAAGTCAACTAGTGGAGGGGCTTGAGGCCCTTGTCTCTTCACCTTTCGACCCGTAGCCTCTGCCTCCAAAGAAGAGGCCTGGAAATCTCCAGGAACAATGGCTCAAGCTGTGCCTGAGATTACAATACACAGGCTCCATTTTGTTGCCTGGGGAAGCCAAGAGCTCAGGGAAGGATGGAAGGTGGACGGCTGCCAGGCAGGCAGGAGGAGGCTCTGTGGTCTGTTCCTGGATGCCAGCCTCCTCCTCCCACCTTAGGGTTGAGTGGGCCACAGGCTGCTGGAGGGGGTTCCAGCTTTCCGCAGGCAGCGCTCCCCAAGGCCAGGTAGCAACGCACTCCTGTAGGCCCTGTGCTCTGAGCCTTAGTTATTCTCAACAGAGCTTAATGATCCCCAACGGCAAAATGGGTGGGAACAACCCAGATCTTTACAATAATGTAAATATCTTTCAAATATTCCCACTTGAGAGAGCTGGAACGATAAGTGAGGAAAAATACGAATCCGCTCCTTCCAGCGCTCAGGTGGGCTCCTCACGGCCCTGTCTCAGGCGGAACTTCCAGCTTCCTGAGGTGTTGTTCGCTGGAGTGCCTCCCTGTTAAATCTGCCTTCGGGAGCCCTGCCAATGTTTTAACGACCAGCTCAAATTCAAACTCATTGAGGCCACCTTCCCAGGCTCTCCTGTGAGAATTAATTAAACTTTCCCCTGCCCCGGGCACTTGATTTGTAAGCCTGGTGGAGCCCTTTTGTGGTTCTTGCTGCTATTTGCATTGTATGATGGAGTCAGTATCGTGATGCTGGAGTCAGCCAGATGTGGGTTAAATACTAGCTCTCTATCAGCCAGCCGCAGTGGCTCATGCCTATAATCCCAGCACTTTGGGAGGCCAAGGTGGGTGGATCATGAGGTCAGGAAATTGAGACCATCCTGGCCGACATAGGGAAACCCCATCTCTACTAAAAATACAAAAAATTAGCCAGGCATGGTGACACACACCTGTAGTCTCAGCTACTTGGGAGGCTGAGGCAAGAGAATCCTTTGAACCCGGGAACCAGAGGTTGCAGTGAGCCGAGATCACGCCCTTGCACTCCAGCCTGGGCAACAGAGCAAGATTTTTTCTCAAAACAAACAAACAAACAAAACCCCAGCTCTATTACACACTAGCTCAATGCCTTGGGCAGGTGACTCAACCTCTGTAAGACTCAGGTTACCCAACCACCAAAATGGGTATAGTGGTAAGAGTGCCTATCTCCTAGGAGTGAGGGGGAATAAACAAGGTGATGCCTGCCAAGGGCTTTGTGCACTCACTGCCTGACACAAAATGTGAGCTCACTCAGGAACTGTGGACCATGCTGCTGATTCTGGAGCCTGGCTGTATTGCCACTCTGATGGCGATTAACCACCACGGCCACTAGACTGAGCTTCTGGAGGGACAGAGTCATTTAAAAACCACCTTTGACCCTGCAGTGTCTAATCAAGTGTCTCTCACACAAGAACTGACCACATCTTCTTTTTCAGGAACTGTTTCTCACAGTTCCTCTTTAAATGAGACAATATCGTTAAATGAGATAATAACGTAAATAAGACCAATTAGCACAGAGCCTCTCAACAAGAAGCTCAAGAAATTTGAATATACCTTTCCTAAACAAAAAAAGAAAGTTTATTCTATGGAAGCTTCAACAGCTTGAATTAAGGTTGCTAATCCGAAAGGTTTAAAGGTTATGGGATGGGGAGTCCAGGAACTGAAAAGTGATTTCTGAAGAGACCATAACTTTATAACTATGAGGAATGAATTAACTGATTGAGGCAACTGATTGAACTGGAATGGATTCAAATCAAGTCTTCCGTGTCCTGGTCTTGCCCTCATAATGCCTGCAGAAATGACAAATGGAGATAAATCAGGAACCTGACATGCTGTCGGGAGGGTTGCAATAGCAGTGATATGAAAGCGCCTGGAGAGTGTATGAACCCAGAAAGGGCCAAGCCTAACCCCAGAGAAGGGGCTTTAAGGGCTCTGGAGGAATCAAGTTATGTCAAGGACCCCAGGAGATGAGCATGGGGGAGAAACTGATTACTCATGTCTCTTTCCAAATCAATGCCTTCCCCACAAATAACCTTCCCCAGGTTATGAGATCTGTGGTGCCTAGAGGAGGAAAGAAACACTGGTTTCTGCTCTATGCCATGAGGAAAGCTAAGCTGAAATCAAAGCAGCAGCTGACTGCACGAGCCGGCATGCACACATCCCCACGCACAGCCAGGCTCCAGAATCAGTCCCGGCTGCTCTCTCCTCGCAGACAAATATTCCAAGCTGCGGTGCTTGCTGTCAATAAAAATAAACAGTTTCATGACAGCATAAGAGGAAAGCGTGGCTGGCAGATAGGGGAACAACAGCTTGGAGAGAAGTCAGGTGTGTTGCTCTCTCCTTTCCCCTCTCCCTCCCCAGGGGCCTCACTGCCTGCCATCATCTGCCACTGCAAACAACGTGTTCAGCAGCGTGCAGCTGTGAGCACATCCTCCAAGAGAAGGCATCTGCTACCCGAAGATACCTTCAGGTATGCCTGAGGAGAGGAAGATGCTTTCTGAAATCTAGACCTCTTGGGTCAAAGTTCTAGATCTGTTTGGTTGAACATGACCCTGGATAGGTCACTGAATTCTCTGGGTCACAGTTTCCACCTGTGGAATAGAACATGGGGAGAGGCACAGGAGATAGAAGCGATAGCTCTGGGACAGAGAACAGGTAACCACTCAGTCAACAGCCATTGCTTTGCGAGCATTAGAGATAACAGTCATGATGTGGACTTTCCACATTATAACTGTGCATATGTTGACTGGATGCTCACTGAAACCATCTCCTATTCCTGGCACACAGCTGAACTACACTTCTCAGCCTCCCTGCATCTAGACGTGATCTGGGATTGTTCTCACCAATGGGATATGAGCAGAAATGATGTGCGTCACTCCCTGGCTGAGGCACTTAAGAGTGGGTGTGTTTTCTCCATTCTTTCTGCCACGAGATGGACCCCCCTACACTCCCGTGTAACTGCAGAGAGAGTCACCCAACTCGTATTAGGTTGTGATGACACTGAGACATGAACTTTTCTTGTATTAGACTACTGAGATCCAGAGGTTGCCTATCAGAGCAGCTGGGGTTACTTACCCTGATGGGTTATAAGCACGACCCTCCATTCTATGAAGGATAAATAAATGGCACTCCATGACAGTGACGTTTGGTGAAAATATTACCGAGATACAAGGTAAGAGACCGAACTTCTAGCCTAAGATCAAAAACTATCAAACTCTTGGTTTTGAGCAAGTCACTTTCTCCTTCTGGCCCTCAGTTTCTGATTTCCACAAGGAGAGAGTAGAACTACATGGCCACCATGATCCCCCACTGCTCTGAGACATCTGCAATGTGAAGCCAAGGGGGCTCAGACCCACCGATGAATCCATCCCCCGTCACTGAAGTGCACCTAATGATGTGTGCCAGGTCTGAAGTGTGCTGGCCTTTGCTGGACAGCACTGCTCATTATTACCAGACAGCCCTTAATAGCCCCTGCTCGTGCAGTACATGAGAATGGCAGAGATACGGTAAACCCCAAGTACTCAGTGGTTGCTCAGCCAATGTCTGCTGAGCAGTTGCTCATTGATAGCCGAGGCAGCAGATGAAATGAAAGTGAAATTTCTCAAGATTCTTCACTACACCTCCCCCATCTCTCCCGAGTCCCCTCTGTCAGGCTACCATACTGCATGATTCCAGGCTGCGCCATTCATACCACGGTCAGGATTGCGCACCTCTCCTGGAGTTGTGCAGTACACAGCTGGTGCGGCATTGGATGGTGGCCTTGGCTCCTCTGTGTCCTCAATGAACACACCATGCATTCCCACACCTCCTTGCTTTTGTCTGTGTGGCTCCTGTTGCCTAGAATAACTTCTCTCTCTTCTCCAACTGCGAAGCTCCAGTGTTCTTTCAAGGCCTGCTTGAAACATTTCCTTCTCTGGAAACCTTTCCCTGGTTGTCACTACTTGCCGAAAAATTGTTTATTCCCCCTTGGTAGTATCACCCATTTTGCCACTTGGTTAGTCATTTACACGTTTGCCTCCCCTACTGGACAGTCGGCTTCTCAAGCACTATGACCTTGTCTTTTCTACTTAAGTTCCCGGTACCCCAACAGCGCCAGGTTTATGAAAAATTTTCAGGGAATATCAACACATTGAATGAACAAAGCTTTCTTTTTCTTACTGCCCTGGGTCATATACAGAGATACACATGCACAAAAAAAATGTGTTTTGAAAAGAAAAAGCATGAAATGTAAAAACCTAAAACTATTCAGAACCCCTCCCCCTGACCAAAAAAAAAAAAAAAAAAAGAAAGGCAAAGGTGGCTGCTGATATTGGTGCTTTGAGATGAGAGCAGGAGTCTGCTGCTTTTCTTGAACAAATAAAGGATTGGGGTCAGAAAGGTGTTGCCCAGCTCCCCTAAAAGAGGCCTCATGGTGGGATTAAGTCAGGTGGTGAAACTTCCTAGGGCATCAAACCATGGGCCCCCAAGGCAGGGGTCCACATTGAAACGTGGTCTTTATAGTTCCCCATTGACACATGGAGGCTATGTCTCTACAAGTTGACAGGTGCAGCCATCCCTCTGAATTATTTTGGTGGAGTTGCCCATCCTCAGGGACCCGGAGAGTGAACGTGAGGGCCAGTAATAGACCATGAAATGCATATGAGTGGAGGAGAAAAGGATGGTTAGCTTAGGTCTCCATCAAAGTGTTGCTGGTGAGGTCAATGGCAGAATAGGCAAGTTCTTGGGAGTGGTGAAAGATGGGAATGAGGGTGATGGAGACCATGCACTGTCTAAGCAGGCAATAATGCCAAAGAGCATCCAAGAGTTCTATTCCCCCTGCTCCAGAGGGACCCAGGCAACTTCCAAAAAGCAGGCAAGGGGAGAATGCCCATGCCCTCTCACGGATCCTGTGTGGCAGCTGTAATCATCAAGAGAACAGTTTCTGAGTGAGGGCTGCAATGGTGGGTGGTTTGTGAACAGATCTCTGATAGTTTGCATAATCATGTCTATACACTTCTGTCCCCAATCACTGATTTACTTTTGCTCAGCCTCACTGCTGCCTCAACCATTACTGAGATATTGAGCTTCCCAATTTTTCCAGGAGGCTTAACTGCCACCCACGCACCCACCCAAACCCCAAAGTCAGTGAGTAAGTGAGGTAAGCTGGATTTGGAGATCCTCTGGGCCAGCGGAGTTGATAAGCATGTCAACAGTCAAGAACTTCTCTTCTAGAAATGTTACGTGAGTCTCACCTTATGACACAAACTTTGCTAATTAGGCCAACCCCATTCCCACGTCACCAAACTATCCCTGTAGACCTCACAGGCTGCACCTGCTCTTTCAAGAACCTCGCTGCAGCGCCCTCTGGTGGTCATGGCCAATTGCACAGCTACACACTGGCTGACTTGTGTTGGTTACCTAACTTGCCTCTCCCAGTAGACTATGAGCTCCCTGGGATAGGAGCTCAAAGTCACTGACTATCTCAGTGTCCCCAGAGTCTACACAAGGCCTAGTCACTGACTATCTCAGTGTCCCCAGAGTCTACACAAGGCCTGTGTAGTAAACAAACTAACCTTTCCCAAAAAGAGGTTTGGTTCTGTCCTCCACTTCTTGGAGGTGATCTCTAAGCCCTTGGAATATCATGACTGATAGGACTATCTTTGTTGCTTGAGACCTTGGGCCAGGCAGAGTAACAATGTGATTTATGGTGCAGGTTCTGAACCACAGCAGCAATGTGCTGGAAGGTGGACACTTTGAATCATGTGGTATCAGCTTGCCTTCCTGAGGGACTGGAGACAGAGGTGAGCCACACGGGAAGTCAACCACTTAGGCGATGGAGCTCCAGTAAAAACTGTGGACCTCAAGGCCCAAGTGAGATTCCCTATCAGGCAATACTGATATGTATTGTCACACATTGGTGGCACGAGAGTGACTCCATGGAGAGAACAACTGGGATCTTCACATATATTTTTTTTTAATTTAAGACTGAGTCTTGCTCTGTCGCTCAGGCTAGAGTGTAGTGCTGTGGTCTCGGCTCACTGCAACCTCCGCCTCCCGAGTTCAAGCAATTCTCCTGCCTCAGCCTCCCAAGTAGCAGGGACTATAGGTGTCTTCCACCACACCCAGCTAGTTTTTGTATTTTTTTAGTAGAGATGGGGTTTCACTATGTTGGCCAGGCTAGTCTCGAACTCCTGACCTCAGATGATCTGCTCGCCTCTGCCTCCCAAAGTGCTGGGATTACAGGCGTGAGCCACTGTGCCCAGCTGTATCTCCACATTTTGAATTGTTCCTAGACTCCACCCTATGTGCTTCTTCCCTTGGCTGATTTCAACATTTATTTTCCCTGGAACAAATTATATTCAGGAGTATAGCATCTTTCAGCAAGTTCTGTGAATCATTTTAGCAAATGATTAAACCTAAGGATAGTCTTGGGGACTCCTGAACCTGCAACTGGTATCAGAAGCGACAGCAGTCCTGTGTGGGCTGTGCTCCCTTTAAAGTTGTACAGCCTTCCATATAATCAGAGATAAGAAAGGTCTATCCACTGAGTTTCCCCTTCCATGAGCAATTTTACTGGGAAGTCTCACTTAACCCAGGGAAGTTGGACAATAGATGCTTTGAGTGGCTAAGGATAATTATGGGGGCTTTCAATCCCCAGATTCTTACCAGGGTCTCAAGACCTCATCAGAGAGCAGTTTCCCTAGAAACTTCTAAATCTGCTTTCTGACTGTAAAGCATTTGCAGATGCACTCCTCATCTCAGGCCTGTCGTCAGTAGTCCTCAACTTTGGAGACCACAGATGACAGCATTCTCAGAAGCTGAGAACCTAACACTGAGGGTCGTAGGCAGAAGACTATTCCATCCTGAGCAAAGATTACTCTAATGCTCCCTCTCATTTGAGGAATAAGAATATTAATACTATCATAATGATAGTAGCAGCGAAATTGACTGTGCACGTTTTACATGCCAAGAACAATTCCAAGTCCTTGGCATTCATTATCTTACTGAATCTTCACAGCTCTATGAAGTGGGCATATTGTTATTCTTGTTCCACTGATGAGAAAACTAAGTGGCTGAGAAATGATTAAATTGCTCAAGGTCACAGATCAAGTAAATGGCGGAACTAAGATTCCAGCCAAGGCATTTTGACTCTGGGGCCGTGGTCATAACACTATCCATGTCCAAGCACTAGACTCTGGAATGCCTGACATCTTTTCTAGACGGACATGTCTGAATGGTCTCTGTCAAACTATAAGCCTCTTGAGGGCAACTATTAGCCCCTTTCAACGCTGAAGTCAGAGCTTGTGCCAATTCAAATAAAGCTAATTTAGAGATAATCTCATGGCACTAAACCAGGTATGCTCTTTTAGACATGATATCTCACTGATCCCCCAACAATGCCATGAGTTGGTATTCACTCCATGACATAGATTGAGGAAGCTGAGTCTGCTTTGAAAATTTGAACTCCCAAATGTTCTAGTTCCTCTCAAATTAAATAACACACGTGTATTTAGTATCTTTGATATATTAGGTCAAACCCTAAAATACTTTCAATATGTGACTATTTTTGACCACCCAAAATGACAGTTTCATATGGTTTAACCTAAAATAATATGCCAAGCTAAGTACAACTGGCAACAGCTGATGAACAGGAGTAACTGGAAATGTTTGGTCAATGAGTGGTCCATCACGGTCAACTGTAGGTACTCCCCAGTGTTTAATCACCTACATATTATCTCTTTGAAAACACTGATAGCTCCTGAGGCTGCAATGGTTATTTGAGTTCGCCCTGTGAGCAAGTGACATTCCAAGGAAGGGTTAACATAAGATGAATGCTAATGTTTAAGAGTCCAGGAGAAGGGGCACAGTGTACGGTGTGGTTCATTTAAACTCTTATAAATAACCCAGAGACCCAGGTTAGGGTTTTCAGTTCTGCCTGTGAATATCTATGTGACATTTAGCAAGTGGCTTAACATCTCTGAACTTCAAACTAAAAAAAATAGAAATGCCACTTTGCTCACAGGACAGCTGTAAGAAATAACTGACATTGAGGATGTGGAAAGATCTTGTAAGCTGTAAAGTGCTGTACAAACCTTCTGTGGCTTAAGTCCTCTCTGTGCTGAACAATCTTAGGGCATGTCGTTACTTGGAGGAAGTCACTGCCGATGCTCCATCTGCATGTGTCCACCTGACCCAGTTTTTGATGGTAACTTTTCAGGAAACCCTTGCATTCAAGTACCACATTGCCTGGTCATTTGTCCAGCACACCTGGTGTCCCATTGTGTATGTGCTGAGCAGGACTCAGGGCAGCCCAGAGGAATCACAGGGAATGAACCCAGAGCCGAGCACTGCAGCCTCCACTTCCTCCCCTCGCACCCCTGTGCTGGGAGAAGAGAACAGGGTGGAAACACAGAAATCCGCACCCCTCCTCCCTGGCCTCAGTCCTAGGGGAGATAGAAGTAAAGAACCAGCCCAGTCTCCAGGAGCCAAAGGAACAGCTTGCACTGCCTGAGCAGGCTGGTGCCAGGAGGGGATCTGAGTCACTCTGACAGCAGCAGGGGCGCAGTGCCAGCCCATCCAAGGGGCCTCCTGCCCCTCCCCTCGGGCACTCTGCTAGGGCACTGACACTGTGGCAGAGAAACACAGCTCCCAAGCAGAGGGCTCCAGCCTGGCTTTTAGGGACTCACAGAGGCAAAGACCTCCTTTTCTTGGGTCACCAACTTGTGATGCAGAGGTTCCTGGCTGCTCTCTCAATCTCAGGCACCTGTATGCTGAGGCCAAATGGCCAGGCACCTCCCCACCTCACTCACCTTCAGTGGATCCCATTGTCCGCAGGACAGAAGTGGCACCTCTTAGCCTGGCACTCGCAGCCCCTGTAAACAAGCTCAGATCTGCCTTCCCAGCCCTGTCTGCCACTGCTCCCTTTAGAGAATCCCTTGAGTCAGCCAATCTGATTTACACATGGGCTCCTACCCCACCACAAACACGCTCACACACACGACTTCTTTATTCCCTATGGCCCATTTTGCTCATGTTCTCCCCCTTCCTTTGAAGTCTTACCCATGCTTGAAGACCTAGCTCGTATGTCACCTTCACCGAAAGCTTACTTCCCTGACTATCCATCCACTCAACTGATGTTTGTGAAGCACCTACTACGTGACTGGGACTGTTTGGGATGCTGAATATAATGGGGTGCAAAAAGACTGGATCTTGTTCTTACGGGATTCCCATTCCAATGGGAAATTACAGAAAATAAACAAGTAAGTAAAAAAATGAGACTCAGTCAGAGATAAGTAATGTAAGGAGAGTCAGCCAGGGTGACGTGTAGAGAGTGAGTGACCAACAGGGACGCAGCACTCGGCAGTCTCTCGGACAAGGTGCTACTTGAGCTGAGATCTGGAGGACAAGGACTCTGTCGTCCAAGAGTGAACAGAAGAGCATTCTAGTTGAGTCTAACAAGGAAGAAGGAGCGATCACTAAGCCCTCTGACCTGGCCTGTGACTTAGTCAGGGTGATCCACCGCTTGAGAAACTAGTTTCTCTGTCTGCAGAATGAAAGGACTTCCACAAAGGCTTGACCTCGGCCACCGTGTACGTGCCCTCAGCCCCGGGGCCTTGTCTCCCCCATCTGCTGCCCACCCCAGTTGTTGCCAAAGTCTTGCTCGGTGCCAGCCACCCAAGGCAGGCACTCTCCACCACTTCCTTTAAAATGCTTCAGGAGAGAGTCCCATTTTCTCTCATTTTCCTCTTTCATTTCAGCTGCGATATAAAGGACCGTCTACCCTGAGGTACTGAAGTCATCCTCCCCCAGTCCATGAAGAGCAGTAGTACACTCTCCCTTTCTGCAGGCTGCCTGGGATCCTGCTGTGATCGTGCCTGGAAGCAGAGGCCATCATGAATCACCTGTTTCCAGGCGGTTTTCAAGCTAAGTAACATGCCAGCGACGCCACACAGAAGGCTCCCGTGTGTTTTCTTTCTACGCCACCACAATCCTGAATGATGGGTCCTCCACCCGTGGAAAGACTCATGCTGAGGGACAGCACGGGAGAACAGGACGGCACCACTACGCCAGGACGCATGCAGGCAAATGGCACGTTGTAGGACGGGAGGCACCAGCCCTCTCCCTTCCCCAGCCTTCAGGGCAGCCTGGGAAGAGACGGAGCCTCTGTTCTGGGAGCTTGCCTCTGGTACCCCGACTCAATTTCAAACCTCTGCAGAGGGAAGCAACAGCTCCTTTCAGTGGTCACAGCTCAGAGTCCAGACACTCAGCCCGATCAGTCACTCCTTGGGTGACCTTGAATGTGACACTTAACCATGCTGAGCCTCAGGTATGCCATCTGCGAAATGGGTTGAAATAGTCCTGTCCAGTTCACCTTACTGGAAATGCATGAATGTAATTGAGCCCTTAAATGTTTGAGATGACCACTTACCATCTACCTATGAAATCAGAAGAGTTCCTGGGCCACATAAAATCAGGCTGGAAGAGATCGTTGTTAAATAAAAATTAAGCCCCTAACACAGCTCTGGGGCCCCTAGCTTCCCAGAGAATTGTGTATGGTAACAGCGAAAAGAGCAGGAGACACACAGGCTCCAGTTCTGCTTCTTCCCTGTGCACTTTTTAAGCATCAGCCTCCTTATTAGTATAGTGCCAACATTAATGTCCAGCTCACAGGTGCATCTAGCCAGCAAGGGGACCAGAACAAGGGATGTACCCTGTAAGTGTTAGCTAGTAATACCATTATTTAACTCATCTAAGCCCTGCCATTGACCGGGGGCAAACAGAGCTGGGGATTACCCTAACCTGGTTAACTATTTTCCAGCTTGCCTGATAACAAAACTCTATCTAGTGCAGGGCTCGGTGGCACGCACCTGTAATCCGAAGCTACTCACGAGGCTCAAGCAGGCAGATCACATAAGCCTGGCAACATTGAGACCAGCCTGGGCAACATAGCAAGACCTCATCTCCAAAATTAATTAATAATTAATTAATTAAAAGTTAAAAATTAAAATTTAAAAATTAGCCAGGTGCAGTGGTGCACACCTGTGCTCCCAGCTACTCAGGAGGCTGAGGCAAAAGGATTGCTTGAGTGTGGGGGTTCGGGGTTGCAGTGAGCCATGGTCATGCCACGGCACGCCAGCCTGGGTGATAAAGATTTCATCTCTAAAATAATAAACTGCAACAAAAGCTCTACCTAAGGGCTTGCGTTTTCCTAGAGCATCTCAGACTCCTTTTCATTATGTTATCACTCATCTTCCCCAGCTCTGAGAAGGCAGAGGAAACGGCTTTTATGCCGCGGCACAGAGCAGTTAGGGGACTTCATCAGTTTCAGGGCAAGCTGAGGTAGCAGTAAGAGAACCCATGTTTCCTAATTCTGACTACCATGTGCTGCAGCACTCAAAACAGAGAGACGGCGCTCAGGCCCAGAAGGACTCCGCCCAGCCTGGAGCTGCACTGGCTGCTGGCAGCCGCTTTCTCCAGGAGCAGGACTCAAGGGTCTGGGAGCTCAAGGCACAGAAGTTGCTTCTGGGTCCTGGCGCTGCCAGGCCTCGGCCTCCCTGCCAGCCCTGCAGCACTGCTGTTCCCATCCTGGAGAGGCCAAGGAAGGCAGTTACGAAAGCAAACTCTTCTAGATTTCAAGGTCTCTCAGTTTTAAATCCATGACCTTCCATGCACTTTAAATACTGCTCTCCATTTCACAGAAGGCTTTATGTAAGTGGGTGGAGGGGCTGTGCCTGCCAGCCTGCCAGTCTGTGTGTCTCGCCTTCAGGAGCTCCTGCGAAAGGTCACCTCGCCACAGACGCCTTCAATGGCTAACGCTTGCCATGTGCTAGCAACGCCTTCCTTTTTCTTTTAATTTCATTCATTTTGCTTTTAAAATATCAATATGTCTTGTGAGTTTATTCACCCTCTTAGCTCAACCCTAACATGCTGGATACACAGGGGCTGTATAAAGGTGCAGATCTGGGAGTGACCAGTAATCAGAGGCAGGAGATGAAAGCAGAAAAAGAGTGGTCAGAGAGGCGGGAGAACCAGGAATGGGCTCACCACCAACATGGGGAACGGAGGCTCAAAACAAAGGGCACCACCCAACTCAACTCCACTCAGCTCAGCAACCATGGTTTTAGACCTGCTTTTCCCAGCAATGTTCTAGGCTAGCAATTCCAACACAACCATCATGGGAGCTAAATATGTACTTTAAAATGTTCTCATAGTCACATTAAAAAGGTAAAAAGATACAGGTAAAATTAAGTTTAATAACATATTCTAGTTAACCCAGTATATCCAAAATATAATCACGTTAAATGTAATTTACTGAAAATTATTCATGAGATATTTTACATTTTTGTACTAAATATTTGAAACTCATGTATATTTCACACTTACGGCACATCTCAATTCAGAATAGCCACGTGTCTGATGTGAATGCCCCTGGTGGATAGTGGTTGTCACACCAGGCAGCCCTAGGTACTGGTTATTCTAGGAACTGGGAATCCAAAGTGAGGGAGGTATCGTCCTGGCCTTTGAGGAGCACAGAGCAACCATACAGGCAATCTCAGGCAAACATGGCAAGAAGAGTGGGCTGTGGTACCCACAGGGTCTCTGGGACACACATGAAGGGTGATAAAATCAGCCTAACCTGGAGGAAGCTCAGGAAATCTCTTGGTTCAAGCACATCAGAAGAGCAGAGGGGTGGGGACGTGATTGCTGAGAACGGGCCAAGGCATGTGGCAATCAGGAGGACAGGCCAGATCCTGCTGGGGAATGAGGCTGACACCAGATTGCAAGGGGTTAAGAATCAGTGAGTGGGGAGAAAGTGTAAGCAGATGGCTATGAAGTGAGACCAAAGGACAAGATAAGGCAGTGGTTCGCAGGAACGGCAATCGTTATAACCATGATCATTAACTGAAGTACCTGCTCTGGGCCTGGCTAGAGAAGGTGTCTCATTTTGATTTTAGGAGGGGAAATTGAACACATACGTTTATAGAAATGGAAGAAGGGTCCAGCCACATAGGAACGTTGGGAAAATGCAGGGGAGAGAAAGATTCTGATGAAGAAACATAACAGAAGAATCCTGAAGGAACAAGCTCAAAGTTTCTCAGATGGAGGAGCCATCCTCAGGCTGTGGGGTGGAAAAGCAGAGACACTTGTTCATGGAGGCAGGAGGAAAAAAAAAAACGGAGGAGAATGGGGAATGAAGAGTCTCTTTAAGGTGGGAGAGGAGGGAAGCTGTTTTCAGAGCCTGATCATGTCACTCCAGCCAAAAATGCTTCATGACTCCTTGATAATAAGAAATAACAAGCAAATTCCTTAATAAGACATGTCGGATGTCCACCACCTATCTCCCAGCCCGTTTTCCGTGTCTCGGGTCAGACTTTAGTCACATGGTGCTACAACCTTATCTCCTCCTCTTTCACCCCCGGTACCCTCACATATCTTCTTCCCTTAACACTCACCTGTATCCACTAGTCCAGAAACTGCATTATTTATCAAAATCTAAAGACTCATGAAACCTTACTTCGTCTACAAAGTCCGCCTTGATCTTTTCCTAGGGGAATAAGCTCTCATTCTCTTTGCTGCCACACGCCTCTACTCTGGCAACTACCACTGCATGTCAGGAGTGGGGGTCCCGCCAACAGATGAACAACTTGAGGCCAGGGTCCACATTTTAGCCTTTATTATGTCCTCCAGGCTCTCTTACAGGGCTTAATATATATTTAATAAATGCAACCTCCAGGAGGACTGGGACCCTGTGTTTTTGTGCACCACTGTAAACCGACCTTGGGGTTCCAACCCTGAAGTAGGCACACACTGGATGTTAGACAAATATTTCTTGAATAGGAGGATGGATGAATGAATGGAAGGAGGGAGGGAGGGGTAGATAGATGGATGGATAGACAAAATACTTAGACCAAATACTTAAATCTTCAACAATAGAGATGATATCATAAAATTATTTTGTATTCTTCAGCAGCACATAGTATGTGTATCATTTGGATATTTGACCCCTCCAAATCTCATGTTAAAGTTCGATCCCCAGTGTTGGAGGTGGAGTCTAGTGGGAGGTGTTTGGGTGATGGGGCCAGATCCCTCATAAATGGTTTGGTGCCTTCCCCACTGTAATATATAATACATAAGATCTCACTCTATTAGTTCATGTGAGAGCTGGTTATTTAAAAGAGCATCGCACTTCTCCTTTCTCTCTCTCTTGCTCCCTCTCTCACCATGTGACACACCAGTTTTCCTTCCCCTTCTGCCATGAATGGAAGCTTCCTGAAGCTCTCACCAGAAGCAGATACCGGTGCCATATTCCTTGCACAGCCTGCAGAACTGTGAGCCAAATAAATCCCTTTGCTTTATAACTTACCCAGTCTCAGGTACTCCTTTACAGCAGCACAAACCAGTATGGGCCTCTATCCACAGGAGCATTTAAATAATTCTATTGACTGGGTATGTATTGATGATAACAATACCCTGAACTTCTATATTACTTTTTCTCCCAGGAGAAGATCCAACACTTTAGAATAGAGATTGCAAATTGGTGGATTGAATTGTTTTTATTTTGAGTCTCTGTACATGTCCTGAACCCTCCAGTTTACCTCACTATTACCCTACACCTCAATAACACTTATTCTAATAACATTGCCTATATGGTCCCAAAGATATATAAGTATTAGATTGGTGCAAAAGAAACTGCAGTTTTTCCATTCAAAGTGATGGCCAAAACTGCAACTACTTTTGCACCAACCTAAATATTTAGAAACCGGTGCATCCTCTCTACAGAGGAGGAAACAGAAGGATGCGAGGCTTAAGTAGCTTGATCGAATCTAACAGAAGTCCTTGGAAGAGCAAAGTCCATGTCCAGCTCTTCTTTCCTTCAGCACTACAAAACTGCTCTGTGGGACCCAGCTACAGGTCAGTATTTTCCAAAGTTTTAGCATAATTGGTTTCTCTAGGTCAGCTTCCCTTACACAGCCTAAGATGCAGGTAAATTCTTAGTACCTAGTAAACCCCAATAACCTCAGTGGTAGCCTTTCCCAAAGAAGAGACACCTTTACAGAACAAATGGCTGCTTTTCCAAATAGACAGCTCCTGTTCACTTTTGGATACTCATGGAGGATAAGGGGCTGACTAAACACATCCATAGATTGGAGTAAACCATTATGATAGTTCCCAATAACTTTGTAATTTTGCCTTCAGAGAAGCCTGAGCCTTCAGTGATAAAAATCCTGACCCTGCCTAACCAAGTCAAATATCCCCACTCCATCCCGGGGCAGCAGCAGTCGTGGATCCCCAGCCTCATCCACGTCTTTGATTTGAATATAGAGGTTCACATTCCACTCTCTCCCTGATTCTCTGTTCCTACTATGGGGCATCAGTGTCCTTTCTCATCTTGACCAGGTTTCTGAGTGCTCTATTAAGGATGCACTCAATACCCACACAAAGTGCCTCTGGTAGAAACAGAAAAAAACACCACATAACCAGTGTAAACCTCAGATGTGGCCTGATGAGTTACCAAGATGCTCTGACCAAAGATTCCAGCTTAATTCCAAGTAGGAACATTTCTATTCGTCAAAGAGCCTGGAGAGCCCAAGAATGGTTAAGTAACATGGGAGAGAGAAAAAGAAGTGCTTGGCAACGGGAAGATTGTGGGTTAATGAAAAGAAGCTCATCGGGTCAGGAGGTGGTTGCTGGAGTCGCTGTAGAGACAGCACTCCTTAGAGTGGAGGGCACTTAGGCCATCACCTACTGTACTCCTGAGAACAAGTCTTTTAAAGAGACGAGCTTTGTCAGTCTGGGACCTCCATTTGTAAACATTTCTTGAGCACTTTTAACAGATCTTGGAACGTGCTAGGTTCTGTAGAGGATGCAGTGATGAATACATCATGATTCTGTCACTCAGAGAACTTACCATCTCATAAAGAAGATAGAACATGTAGGCACATACCTACAGTCCAAGGCACTGTGTGATATGAATGCTACAGCCTCACTGCAGAGGGGGCATGGAGGAGGGAAAAGCAGGTTTCATCCTATAGGGCTGCAGTTCTGACGATCTGGAATTAAATCATCTTTTCCATGAAGGTTAGGAAAAAAGGAGTGAGGGACAACCTTTGAGGAGATGACTCATGCTGCAAAATGATCTGATGTCGACTCAATGCATAAATACATCTTAAAATTTTCTTTTTAGGAACCAAGGTAAAGGAAATGCATGCATCCAGGAAGTAATTAATATTGAACTGAGGCAAATATTGACCTAGGGCAGGTAACAGAACACCCAGAAGTGTGCAGATAAATAAGCAAGGGTGATAGAGACTGGAGAATTGACCGGAAGACTAATGGGTTCCTAATATTGCTTATTTGGATTTACAAGTTAGTGGAAATCACACCAATTACAGTTTCAAAGAAAGAGCCAATAAGTGACCTGCTCTTTCTTTTATTAGCCCTCTATTCAAGGAACTCAGAGTACTCCACATTTTTATCTTGGGAGCTCCACAACCAAACTCAATGCTAGGAATGTAGTAGGTGATCAATGAACATTGAATGAATGAATGAATGAGTGGAAGCATAAATGAATAGGCTAATGGGTGAACATAAATAAGAACATAAATGTGGGTTCCAGTGGTTCTCAAACTCATTAATTTTTATTGAGCTTTCAGCCAAAATATTTGATGTCTCTGAGCCCTAGTTTCCTCATTGGCAACATGGAGTTGATCATAAAGACTTGATTCCAAGGACCCTTGTGAGGATTACATGACATGGGAAAATGCTGTGTAATTTAGGAAGAAAAAATTTCTGCCTAAATTGATATTGCATTTACACAATAAGGAACACACATTATTGAAAAACTAGAGTCACCCTCATGCCACCTCTATCCTGTTTGCTTGTCTGGGAACTGTCTGACCAGATTCTTTACTGGACAAGAATGTGCCACCACTACTACTTCCTATACAGGAGAGTGACAAAATTCCTGCTGAAAATCCATAACCAGAGATGTCAGCATGGCCGCTCTTGTCACGTGGAGCTGAGGAGTTTCTTAGCCTGCTACTTACAGGCAGGACATTTCGTTATCCCTGCTCTGGGTTTTCTGAGTCCTAGAATTAAGATGTCAGTTGGAGATCCCGGCTTTGTTCACATGGAAAATCTGCTGATTTATCAACCACTTCTACACACACACACTCAGGCACACACTGCTGACACCTGCCTGCTCCTGCAACATAACTGGGCCATGTGGTGACAATATTAATTAGAAAATTGCTACTGAAGAATGAATCTGCAAAACTCTCCACCTGCTTGCCCATGACACTTGGTTAGCACACAACAAAAAGCCAACAGGGTCTGACAGGTCCAAATAGTATGGTTGTAGTTTTCTTCAGGGCCGCAGTTCCAGAAGAAATACCAAGGATACAGAGAGAGACCTGGATAGACTTCTGGGATGGAACCTGGCCTCCAGACCCTTCTTTTCAAGACAGGCATTGTCTGGAGCTTGGGCATGAAACCCTAAGCTTGACATTCAGGGCTCGCCAGCAGTTTTATCGGGGAAGGAGTGGCAGGGTGAGTTCTCCGGCATTCAGGCCTGGCGTTCACGGGAGCTGGGTACAAACCCCAGGTCTGCCTTGAGCTAGCTCTGCGATCGCGAACTATTTAATTTTCTCCTGAACTTCTTTCCATACCATATGAACAGTATTGCCTTCCCTGGAGACCTGTTGTGAGAATTAAATAAAATTACATATACATGTAACCTCTCTACGTTAGCTATTGTCCCTTTCCCTGCTTTCATAAGTTCTGACCATGCCAACCAACTCACTACTATCCGTAGAAGAGCTGCTTTCTCACAGTTATGCTCTGCTCCAATATATACCATCACCTGAAACGCCCTCCCCTTTCCCACTTACCCAAATTAGACTCAGCCCAGAAGTCTCAGCCACATCCTCTCTCTCTGTAAAATGCTCCAAGACCTCCCAGCTGAATATGATTGCTCCTTTCTCTGAAATGTCACAGCAATATGGCTAGTGATCTTTCCAATGTGAGTGGCAGAATCCCCTGAGGGTTGCAATTGTTTTTTGTACATCTTGGTACTGCATTTTAGAGCGAGTTGCATAGCCTATTATTTATTGGACCATGTCCTAAGCCGTTCTTTACAGAACTTAACATATTGCTAGTGATCAAATCTGTTTTCCCAGCAGAGGATCTTCAGAACAATCCCTCTGCCTACTCTAAAAAATAATCTTGTCTATGCCTAGTAGTGGTAGAAAAGTCACTTTAAGAAAAATACATTCTGAAGTGGACAATATACTCACCTGGTCACATAGTATGCATTGGGTCCTGCCGTGTGGCAGAATCCATGCCTATCTCTGCAATCATTTAAAATTACTGCTCAGCTCGTGAGCTGTTTTCCAAGTTATACCTGCATCAGAATCCTTGAAGGAGCTCATCCAAAATGCATCCTGCGGATATCAACTTCAGAACCCCCAAACCAGAGTCTCAAGAGCTGGTGCCTATAATCTGCATTTTAACAAGGTCCCTTAGCGAGTCTCAGGACCGTTAATGTTTAAGAACCAAGGCTCTAGGCCAGAGATCTTACAATGGTTATGTTGCTCTAAAAGTGCACCAGCCCTTGCAAATAACTGACCCAATGTCTGAAGAAGAGAAAAAAAAAAATGAGCAAGTAGTTGTGACGTACTTCCTATGAGGATGAGTAGAAGGAAGAGGGATTATGGCGCCTGAGTAGATGGTTACGGAGGTCCCGACTGAACCTTCTCATAACCCTGATAAATTTCATAAAGAATTTAGTAGTCACAGTTCTCATCTCTGCAAGGATCATGGCGAGGACTGTGAACATAACATTTAGAACAAGTGGATTGCGTTAGTGTCCCAGGGTCATAAAAAGGAAGAGTCAGTTACAGAGAACCGAGAACTGTTTTTGAACCACTAGCTTCCATCTGAAGGTCACTGAAGGTCAAACTACATATAGACAAGGAGATGGATTTCCATAGGTTCCTTTCTCCTCTGAGATTTAGGAAGTACAATTTTAAGCTAAGGTAAAGAACAGTTGACTTTTCCAGAAAAAAAATGGCTTTAAAGGAATTAAAACTGGAAGTGGAGTGCTGGAAGGAGCAATGGACCAAGAACTCAGCTACTCATGACCTTGAGCAAGCAGACTTTTCTACTTGCTCTGAGCATGGCATCACGGAAAGGGTACTAGACACGGAGTCAAAAGACTGGGGCTTGGGTCCTTGTTTTTCTTTCTGCAAATGTGAAATTCTGGCTACATCCCTTAGCACTTGGAGTTTCAGTCTCCTCATCTATAAAACTGTGATAATACCTACCATGCTCATCTCACAGAATTATTATAAAACGCCAAGTAAGAAAACATGTATGCAAGTACTTTGTAATCAAGAAATTCTTTTGTGAAAGTACTTAATTCAGTGATAAGCGTAGTACTATGGGCATTCACTTCCTGCTGTATTTGTCAAGTTCCTTCTTGAATTAGATGGAAACAATTAGGGCAGGATTCATGTTATACGAAAATTGTGTTTCTTTCTGAACCCTCATATACTAAGCCAGTTGATAGAGGTTTGTTTTTGTTTTTGTTTTTTGCTGGAGGAAGTGTGGTAAGGTACAGTACATAGCTTGAATCTGTAGGATTTGGCCTGTGGATTTCCTTCCTCTGCCAGCCATTTATACAAATCAAAGGGCAATGGCTAGTGGAAGAGGGGGCCTCTGAGACTCTAGTGGGGAGTGGACATGCCACCTTGTTTTGTTCCATGTTGATTCCGGAAACCATATGTCTAGTTGGAGAAATCAATACCGTCTGTATTTGTTACAAACTCATTAAGTTCTTCTCATTTACAATTTAGAGAGTGTCCAAGTCCTCTGCCTCTTCTGACCAGGGATAAATCCACAGACCTTTCCTTGATTCCCTAGTGATGGGAATGAGCCCAGGCAAGAGAAGGTGAGTCCATGGAGCTGAGAGTGTGTGTTCCCTACCCAGGACATAGGAGTCTTGTTCTCATTCTTGGAGTCATCTCTGACTTGTGGCCAGAAGTCTTAATTTTCTAAAGTATAAAATGAAACTAACCACTTACAACTTAACTTCAAAGAAAAATGTCTTGTTATCTTTATTACATTATTATGATCATTATTACTATTACTACTATTGTTATTATGAATCGCATTTTAAGCCTGTAATATGTGCTAGGTAGAATAGCTTTATACACATTATTTTATTCCATCTTTACAACACTTAGAGGTAGGCACTCTTATAATCCCCTTATTGTAGATGGATAACTGAGATACGGAGAGATTAAGGAGCGGGAGAGCCTAAAGCAAAGGAACCAGGACTCAAACCCAGGTATTCAACTTCTATACAATATGTCGCCTCATCTGCAGAAAAAGTGATGAAACAAAGACTGCCTTTGCAGTGGGGAGAATGAGCTTTTGCTCTCAAAATAAATGAGTAACCATATATATTTACATTTCAGCTTTTCCTTCATCAGTGGAGAAATAGTGGGAAGAGGAGAAGATGCCCTCCCTAAGGTTGTCAGGGGTTGGGGGGAAGGAGGGACGTGGCTTATCCATGGTCCATACTTCTTTCCCAATAGATGCTTTATCACACACGTTTTAAGAAAAGTCCACTTTTATTCAGTTGAGGAATGACATAAATTAACCAAATCTGGGGAGTTGCTTTTTCCTAGATTATTATATTGTATATCATGTCACCAAAAAAGAAAATATTTTTAAGTGGTTCAATTCAGTTAAGGCAAAACAAACAGCAGCTTGTCACACCTGTGAAGACTAAAACCTGCATTTTTAAGGGGTTTTCTCTCATTAATTCGTTCATCCACATAACCCTGCTGGTAGACAGTTACATAAAACAAAGTCTAAAGAGGTATTACGTCCTGTTCAGGTTTTACTCACAGGGTCTACTGCAGCCAAGAAAAAAATCCAAAGTGCCTCCACTGTCGTTCCTTTTCTTCTTCTCCTTCTCTTGCATTACATTTCCAGAGCCCCCACTGTTCCTCCCACTGATCGTCACGATGATAACTGTAGGCATCATTGTACCCTTTGGCGGTCTCTGCCTCCAAAGGAGAGGCCATGGGGTGGAGCATGATGGAAAGCAAAGGCTTTGAGCCAAGCTATTCTACTCCAAATTCTGCTGTACCACTTCAGGCTGAGTGACTCTGGGAAAGAAACGTAAACCGTCTGAACTCTAGCTCTCTCAGCTGCAAAATGGGCATCTCATAAGGTTGTGGTGAGGATTAAAAGAGAAGAAAATCTACCAGTACCTGAACCCAAAAGGCAACAGAACGGAGAAGCAAAGAGCATGGAGACATAAAATGGAATTAGGGCTCTGCTACATGCAAACCCCTACAACCTAGAGCAAGCGATTTAATCTAAACCTCGGTTTTCCCATCTGTAAAATGGCACCAGTGATAATGCCCACAGTGCTAAGCAGCCTCTCTGGAGCATTGTGAGAATGAGCTCTCTCCTGTCTTCGTGACACGAGGAAACAGAGGCTGAACTGAGCAGGGAGCCTGGAAGAAGGACCTGAGCAGGTGTCATTCAGCCCCTTCAGGGTTTTCCGTTTCAGACTTTCCTGGAGACAGAAGTGATACACTCAGTGCACATCTGCTGGGCTCCTACCTGATGTCCAGCCCTGTGTTAGGCTCTGGGGAAATAGCAGGAAATCAAAGTCCTAAACAAATATGCATTTACAAATGCATACTATAATGGCAAGCAGTGACAAGTGACGTAAGTGAGATAAAGGAAAAGATTGTGATGCAGAGGACAGCTACTTTAGAGAGTGGTCAGGGGAGGTGTCTCCGAGGAGGCAGCAGCTGAGCAGTGACTTGGATACAATGATGTGGCAAAGATCCTGGAGGAGAATGCACCAAAGAGAGAACAGCCTGTGCAAAGGCCCTGAGGCAAGAGTGAGCTTGGAGTGCCCACACAACCCCAAGAAGGGCACAGTGGCTGAAGCAGTGTGAATGAGGGTGGGGTGAGAGGACAGGAGGAGATAAGATCAGGGAAGTAGGCAGTGGCCATCATGAAGAGCCTCCAAGACAAAGGTGAAGGGCTTAGATTTTGCTTCTAATGGCAAACCATGAGCAGTTTGGAGTGGAGGAGTAAAATAAGGTGAAGGGTAGTTTTAAACCATCACTCTGGCTGCTGCGCGGAGGAACTATGGTGGTGAGCAGGGGAGCAAAGAGAGCAGCTGGGAAGGTGTCGAGGTTGGCCAAACAAAAAACGAGGATGGCTAGGATCAGGTCAGAGTAGCAGAGGGCTGAGGAATGGTTTACGTGAGATAGATATGGCAGGACAGAGAGGCTGGAAGGCTGTCAGCTCCAGCAGGTGGGTGCCAAGTTGTGCCACTTCCTTCAGTGGGGACCCTGGGAAGGAGCAGATTGGGTTCTGGATTTGTTGGTGTGGGCCAAGGGCATAGAGGCCCCACCTCCTCTTCCATGTGGCAAGAGACTCCACCCTATGCGAGAGGCCAGCTGTATTCACCCCCACCTCCGACCACATGGCCAAATTGAATTCAGAGCTAAAAACCGCAGAACACCTCATTGTGACCACAGGTCAAGTCTTGTTCTCCAGTTTTACTTTATCACTAAAAAATGCTAATAATTTGATCCCCATCTTTCCAACAATGAGATCCTACTTCTCCATTGGTCCAAACTGGAAAGGAAAGATCATTTCGAAGTTCCCTAAGACCAGAAAACCAGAATCCAAAAATATACATATTGTCCTAAAAACTCTCTGTCAGATAAATAAGCCATATGTTTTCACTGTATATAACCCCAGGAGAGGAGATACATTAAAATATTGAGGTTTGCAACCTGTAGCCTGAGTTAATAAATAAGGAACCTGTAAAAATATTTGTATACCAAGTACTTCTGCAAATTAAATTAACAACATGTCCCTTCCAGCTCTGTATTTATCTCTACTCCTTCCAAACGGGCTGGGAATTTCATGGTAAGAAGGAAGTCTGGTCATGAGGATGTGCCCTAGAGGCCCCAGCCACAGAGAAAGCTTCTCGCCTCCTCTCTTCAGGCTTGGGCCAGCTAATCCAATCACCCACTGACAGTTCAGTACCCGAGGAGAATAACATCTATCAGCAGAGAGAGATCTAATCCGAAACAGGAATCTAATCAAAAGGTGGGAAAAAATGGAACACTGATAAGAGTTGACATTTATTGACACAGGCACTGTGCTGAGAGCTGTATAATCATCTTGTATCATCCACACATGCTATGAGGCAGGTACTCTTATCTTGCATCTTACAGAAAGGAAAGTCGAAGCTTAGAGAAATTAAGCAACCTGCCCAAGATCGCACGGTTAGTCGGGGACAGTATCTGCAGCTGAACCCAGGCAGTCCCGTTTCAGAGTCTAAGCCCTTAGCCCCCCTCCCTCCCAGCATCGCCTTCTAGAAGGCTCTGCCCCAGCAGTCACTCAGCAGAACGTCGCTGCTGCCTCTGCACTGATACATGTCCACCCCCACCCGACTGTCAGTCTCTATTTTGCACAGAGACAGGTGGGTCTTGACAAATGAAAAATGATTTTGCAATTAGACAGTGTCAGGACCAATTGCCTGCTGTGAGGAGAGCAGATCGTGTGGCTTAGGCCTGCATTGAGTATGACAAAGCCCTGGTGTGACTCACAGGCACACTAGGAGGGGGGCCTGAAAGCAGAAGCTCGGGGAGGCTGCCTATCAGTGTCCCAGCCAGGATATGCCTCCAAACACTCCTAGCTCCGTACAGACGGCTGAACTCGAGCCCAGCCCAGCGATCAGACACATGGGTCCTGGCCCTCAAGCCCCAGACTGAAACAGACCCTGCGCAAGCGAGAACCAAATGCAGTTTGAAAAGACACACCAGCAGATCCTGCTCTGTGCTTAGATGATGTAGCCGGTCTCCAGGATGGGTTTGGGAAAGAGAGCAGATCACGGAAACTTAAAGGGCAGATCATTCCAAGCATATTTCTTTTTGGCATTAGGAAGTATTACATGGTTTTTCCTTATTTTCTTCTTTTAATTGGAGATTAACTTTGCTTTTCAGATTATACCTCAAAAACCCAAGTCTGGCTGAGTCTTTCCTCTGTTTAAAATTCTTCGAGGGCTCCCCATTGCCACAGGGGAAGCTGTCATTACCCAGCCTCTGCTCTCCAGCTCTACCCAGCAAAATGGACCACTGGAGCTATATTTTTGGTCTTCCCAGAATGCCCTGTCTTCCCCCACTTTTTCAGGGAATAAAAATCCTTTTTTCCTGAGGAGAATCTTCCCTCCGTGGTACGAGAGTGCTGACTCTGTGCCTTCACTTGCCCAAGGATAGGCGTGGGCTCAGAACTTGCCACAGCATGTCCTTCCTCGCCCCATGGCTAAGAGGACCAGTGACCCCAGCAGCATCATGTTTTCATGAGAGTTGTCATCTGGGGACCGGGACAGAAGCACCTGTCTTTCTCTAGATTCACGAGTTAAATGGAACACATGAGCCTAAAACTCCAGGAACGACTCCCCTTCCTCCGCTTCCCCACCTCTCTCACCCCACTTTTCATAACGGAGAAAGCCTGCCTAGGAAGTAGGAGCCTAGGAGGCAGCAAGCTCAGACAGTCAGAGAGGCAGAAACCTGAGGGTTACATGTGGGTGCCTGAAGCCAGCCACACCTGCAGCCTCTGGACCTTTTACATATTGGAGAAAACAAATTTCTTTTTTTCATTTTTCTCCTCTTTAACTCCTTTACGTTTAGTTTCTATTATTTGCAATAAAAAAGAATTTTTAGTTCTTCAACCTTGTCACTCCCATGCTCAGTGGTGCCCCTGCATGCACTGTTCCTGCTGCCTACAGTGTCTGTACTGACTGTGTCCCCCAGATCTAGCCAAGAGTCAAATCAAGGGCCTCTGCCTCTAAGAAGCCTTCTGTCCCTGCCGTTCTGCTGACTGCTGGGAAGCTGTGTCACTGCAGACCTTTCTCACTAAGCAGTCATCCCCGGTAAGTGCAGATATCTCCTCCCTCAGACTCTGTGCTCCCTGAGACAGCACTGTGTTCATCAGATCCTTAGTCCTAAACGGAGCCCAGGAAGGAAGAGCTACCAGCACCCAGAGGGACAGCTACGTGGAAAGAGCAACCCCTCAGGAGCTGTAGCCTCAGGGGAGAAATATGGCCAACCAGCAATGACCGGTGGGCAGGGCCAGGGAATCAGACCCAGTACCAGGCTCCTGCTGCCTGGCTGCAGGCAAGGTGGCCCAGGGCTGGCTCTGTACCACAGCAGACAGAGGAGCCCAGAGAGTGAATCTAGAGAAGTAAGGAGAAGATACCCAGCCCCCGAGCCTCCTCTCTAGAAGGGATAAGAAGGCCTCCAAAGGGGAGATGGAGGGACTCTCAGACCATTAGGTACCCCAGGCCGATTCACCTCCTTCGAAGATATTTATTTTATTAAACGCTCCTTAATTACCTCATTTGAGTGTCGTATTTGTTTCCCACCCACACTCTGACTGATACATCTAGATATTACAGGGTTCCCTCCCCAGCCCACCCAGCTGAGACACCTCACTTGGAAGAGACATGGCTGGTGATGCTCAAGGCGGGGCATAGGAGGCAGAATACTGAGAGCTGATTGAACCAGGAAGAAGGAGAAGCCTCAGTGGCCTGCACAACATCACATAGCAACAGAGCTAAGAATAGACCTCCGGCCTCCTGCCACCCACCCAACCGGAGCCTCCCCTCCATTCGTGCATGAGAGCACACAACAGGGGACTCTCACTAAGAGACCCCTTCTTCCATCCCACGGGAAGCTACTACATCTCATTAAGCTAATGAATATTGTTCCTGAACACAGGGTTATTTGGGGGTGCCTTTTAGAGGCAGAAGGAAAATCTGAGCAAAACAAGCAAATCTGCTGTTCCAAAGGAAAGCTGCAATCCCAAGCCTGCCTTGGGCAGCAGTGGGCCTAGGAGGGGCACAAGTTGGCTCAAGGGCCTCTGCCTCTAAGAAGGCAGAATCACGGATACAATCAGCAGCTGCCCAGCAGCCCTGACAGCCGGGGCCTGCAGTCCATGCTCAGTGAGGTGCCCCTGCAGCCGCACCTCCCCGGCTCTCTGCGGCACCAACACTGCAGAAGGCATGCTGGGCTGGGAACCCGAGGGCTGGGCTCCTGTCCAGCTCTGCCACTAGCTAGCTGCGTGACTTTGAGCAGCCCACTTTCCTTTTCTGGGCCAAAATTTTCTCCTCTGTAAAAGGAAGTCTTGGAATTCCGGCCTCTGAGAGGACTTCCATCTCTCCCTCTCTATGGTTTTACGACATCCCAGCCGTGTTTCTCAGCACTGAAGGTGCGACGGTCCTTTCCAATGCAGACTGAAAGCTGCATGGCAGAATGTTTTGTATTCCTGGGCTGGCACTGACATCACGGTGACATCCCCAAACCTTTCTACTCATTTTCACTTGCTCCCCTCCAGGAGGGCAGCTCTGCCCTAGATAAAGACCTCATCCAGAAGGGACAGAGAGGTTTGGGAGGCAATGTCACTTTTCTCTACAACTCCTTGGCCCCTCCTTCAAGAAAAGTAAGAATGCCTTTACATCACTCCAGGAAAATGCCCAAATAATTCAGTTCTATTGGAACAGGTTGAATGTTTATGCCCCCTAAGAATTTGTGTGTTGAAACCTAATCCCCTGTGTGATGGTATTTGGAGCTCGGGCATCTGGGCAGTGGTTAGGTCATGAGGGTGGAATCCTCATGATGGAGATTAGAGCAGTTATAAAAGAGATCACAGAGAGCTCTCTCACCTCTTCCTCCACGGGAGGACACAGCGGGAAGACGGCCATCTATGAACCAGGAAGCGGGCATGTACCAGAACTCTACCATGCTGGCACCCTGATCTAGGACTTCCTAGCCTCCAAAACTGTGAGAAATAAATTCACAAGTCATCGTATTTTATTATAGCAGCCCGAACAGACTAAGGTACCTACGCAGGCAGGTTATCTCAGGAAGTTGGAGTGAGTGGGGTAGTGAGGTCTATATTTTGGATTTAATCCCCAAGGAAAAAAGAATTTGATTCCATAGCATCCAAAGACATTACTAACACCAGTCAACAAAATGTGATCTGTGGTTCCCGAGGAGGGTGGATGTAGAACATTACTCATCAATCAATCCAACTGTAAAAACACTAACTCAAAGACCTAAAGACTAGAACTAAAAAGATATTTCCTCCCTAGAGCATTCCATACTTTTTCAAATGACTTCATATGCATTTTCCAAATGGAGCCCTGCTGTGAAGGAGGGAGGGCTGTTCTTGCCAGCCTTGTTTGGAAGTTGGCATGTGTCCAAGTTCCTACCAGAACCTTAGCCTTGTGAATCCCAGCTTTTGGCTTGCGCATGGTTTGAAGGAGAACCACAAAGGAGAAGAACAGCCAGGTTGTGGTGGGAAGCTGGGGAGCAGGCCTTGTAACTTGTAACTGAAATTTGACTCAAATGGAATACCCCCTATAGCTCTGGCCTGCAGAGGGACAGACTAGACCGGACAAGGGCAGACTGCAGACAGCCAACCTCATGTCATGTCATAGCACAAGAGGATCAGTGGCTCAGCAAAGTTGGACTTGAAAAGAAGGAGTGGGCATGCGTGGGAGTGGTAATGGAGATGCAAGATTACCTGAGCCTGTTTGAGGAGCTCCCTGGTGAGGTGTGGGACCCTGTACAAAATCAGATCTGCATGAGATAGGATTGGGAAGGAAGAAGGACAGGACTTAAATTGCATTTAGTCATCTCTGGTGTGTCCAGGTAGGAATAGAAGCTACCACTGAGAAGCTCTTACCAGTGGAATTACATTTGGGGGCCATTAGGAAAGAACGAATTCTTAGGAGGAGCCCTAGGTGGAAGCTCCCCCTTCTCGAAGCCCGAACACCATTGCCTCCCCAGCCTACCCCATGCCTCCATAGTTATGGCCACTCAGATCTGAAAGTTTGGGGTTATAGCCCTGAACCTCTCTCGGACTCCAACTTTAGCCCCAAGATTATTGACTGACCTACTCTACCTCATTCTTCCTTTTGACAAAATCTCTGCAGTTCAACATAGACAGATAACACAAAGAAAGAAGAGTGATGTCCATGGAGTCAGTGAGCTTGTGATGAAGCCACAGCTAGCATGCATCATCGCTTCAGTCATCAAAAATTCATTAAGTGCCCATCTGCAAAAGGCACTATATTAATTCCCCTAAAAGGAGATTGTCAATATGGCTTCCTTGTGCCCTGCCAAGTTTTTATTAATGTGCTTATTAGGTGAGAAACATCTACTTCCCTGTGTTTAAAGAGGAGACTGAGAAAATACAGGAATCCTAGCTTCCTTCTTGCTCCATAAGGCAAACTTTCAAATAATAAGCAGATCCACAGCAGATGGACTGGTTTTTAGCACTCCTGAGGGGGAGAGGATGGAGCCAGTCTGTCTCTGTGTCTCTCTAAATCTAGAGAGAACGTGAGCCAGCATGAGCGTGAGCATGTCCGCCTGTGCGTGTGTGAGAACTACAGGGAGAAAGAAAAGGGAGAGGGCTGAAGGAAGGAAAGGAGGGGAGAGGAAGGAGGGCCCAGAAAGGAGAAAAAAGAAACAGCAACCACCCAGAATGGAGTAAAAGAATCACGAGGACAAGGAGGCCAAACAAGGGAGAAGTCAGACATGGAATGGGTGGGGAGAGCAAAAGGGGGGAAAAAAGCCAGGAAACAAAGCAAAAAAAAACAAACAAAAAAATAAATTGTTAACACAGGAATTCATTGATTTCGAATCCATAACTAGACACTTAATTGGTTATTTGAATTGAGCACTTTATAAAAGGAGACTGTCAGAAAAGCCAGCTCATTAAAGGCTGCTGGCAAGATTCAGGACACCAGGGACTCACTTCCGTCCCTGCTACCAGCCGGCAAGGTGGCCCAGCTGAGCACCTCTCATTCTGAAACATCTATAAAATAAAGGAGTCAGACTAGCGGAGGTGGACACTTCTTTACAATTCTCACCATCTAAGAGGCTATGAACAAATGAAACTATCAGACACCTCAGGTCTTTAAAGAAACCACAGACAGTGAGATGCCTCTGTGGCCAAGTTTGCCCCGGCTGTCCCTGGCCAGGATGGAACTGGTTCTGACCACAGTCAGGCTCCTACTGTCAGGCGGAGTCCCAAAGACCAGGCTTTGGGGACACTAGGTGGCAGTGCCCCTGTGCCAGTCCTCGCCTTGTGTCCCCCACTGCGCCAACACATGCTGTCCGTGGAGAGTTCTCTTCCCAGCAGACAGATGACCTCCACCTCCCCTCCCAGGCTCCCCTGCCCATGCTTTCTCTAGAAGATGCCAGGTCTCCCTGCCTCCAGCAAGGCTGCACTGTGTTGTTTGTGTGTGTTGCTTTGAGAGCTCTTGTTTTGGCTTTTCTCCTTGTGACTTTTCCCTACTACCCTCCTATCCTAAATGCAGTCAAAATGCTCAGATGCTGCCCATGAACAGTTCTGATGAGCATGCACTGTCATTTTCATACTATCTAACTGGTTGCCCTTGCTTACCCAGATCATTCCTAGAGAAGGCACTGTATGATAATTATGAATGACTCTGGAGCCAGACTGCCTGGATTTGAATCCTTGCTCATCAATTCACTAGTTGTGTAACCTTGAGCTAATTACATAAGCTCTGTGTCTCGGCTTTCTTTTTCATCTGTAAAATGGGGATGTTAATAATAAGACCTACCTTTCCCGGCCACTGTGAAGATCAAGGGACTGGCCTGTAAAGCTTAAGGATGGTGCCTGTCATATGCTAAGTGATTAATAAAAGGCTGCCGTGACCACGAAATTCTGACACCTTTTGTGTCCCAAGGTAACACCACCAAAGATACTATTCCCAGCCTCCTCTTTGTGTCATAAGCCAAGACCGCTTACATCACCGTGGATCGTGATAACTGATACCTCAACTTGTCCTCTCTTCTGTGCTCAAATTCCTTGCATTGACCTCAAACTTTAGCCTAACTCCACAAACAAGCTGACATGAATTAAATGCAGATCATTGAAATTCCCCTGTACCTTTCTTGTCAGCAGGCAGCCACCATGCTCTCCTCTGCTTAGTTCCCGGTGGAAAAGTGAGTCATACGTGTCTTCTCTAACAAGGGTTCACATTTTGCTATAATCCATTGTTACTCTGCGTATTTTTCCTCCCTCTGCTCTCTGCCTGAGATTTTCTGGCTGCTTTCTTTCACAAGATCTTTTCACATACCACATAGCTGAAGCTCTGCTTCCTTTTACATTTTGTTAACCCTTCCAGGGATCCACCCTAAAAAAGAGGAGAACGGCAGCCAGCTTCCGGCTATGGGTTCTGAGTGAGCTGGGCTTGGCATCCCAGGTCGTTATCAACTATCCTGGTTGACACTGCAGAGTATACCTGTTCCTGTGGAAATGGAGGCCCTTGAGTCCTCTTACTAAACAACTTTAGCTACCTCAGGCTGGCGATGGTAATGGACCTGGCCTTTCTTCCAGCTTCTAATCTCTCCTTCACATGGTGGGCAGAGGAGAATTGTAAAATCACAGAAGACCTCCTATCACCTGCATGTCAAAACCCCTCTGGCCCATGTAGTCCTTCAAGATCTGCCTGTTGATGGCCTCTCTTGACTCATCCCCTTCTGTTTTCCCTCCTCTCTCTTCCAGTCTCGCTTCCCCAACCCTCTACATCTTACCCATGTGGGCGTCTCCAACATCGGCAACTCTGCAAAAGTAGCAGGGTCTCTTCCACTGTTGGCCTTGATACACGCTCTCCCCTCTTCCCAGGACATCTGCCAGAGGCACTCCGAGTGTGTTTTGGCTTTGCACCTCCTCTGAGAGGCCGTCTTGGTCCCCTTCGTCCTGCCCACCCACCCCGCCTCACAGCAGCCCAGGTGGGCAGCTCTCCCCTGCTTTCCCCTGGCGCCTGTGTGCACCCCTGTTCTCCATATCACAGTAAATTGGAGCTGTTCTCCTTGTATTCTCTACTCCAGGTAGAACTTTCTGAGGGCAGAGGATGTCTTGTCCATCTGTAAAGTCTCAGGGTCCCCCACAGTCACTGATACACAATGAAGAATTTCCTGAGGTGAGTCAAAATGGAACTGAGTTGAATACAAATAAACAGAGCTGGATTTTTCTGCTGGCCTAAGAACTAGTAGAAGAACATCTTAGGCAAAGCAAACCTCCAAGAAATGGGAGTCAGCAGGCCCTGACAGGAACGTACAACACCTGACTCTCTGCCGTGCCGTTCCGCTTCCTTGCTCCCTGGTGGCTTAAGGAGCTGCAGATGCTGAGACTGAGTAGGCTCTACATTGCTAAGAGCTCCCTGCTTAGGGATAGGCATGAATAAATATAGTGAAGGAGAAAATAAAATGCCAATCTCAACTCATATTTGACGTATCCTAGATATTATTAGCCTCGTGTAAGCTTCTGTGGGCCAGTAGAAGGTCTAGGCTTCTCTGCAAGTCTGAGTTAAGATGAGGAGTTTGGGATGCTAGGCAGCTTTAGAGGGTCTGTGAGTCTGCTGACTCTCTGCAAACTACCCCCCGCCACCCATGGCTCTTTGTTTCTCTACTTCCTCATCTTTATTTGGCTTTTCCTTCCTGGCTAGATGCAATAACTGGTGCTACAGAAGCCTCTAAGTGCTTCCTTCTGTGTCCTACTTATTCCTTTGGGTCTCTGATATGCCAAAATCCCCCTACCAAAAAGGATGACCAGATGCCAGTGGATGTCAGTCAAACGAGTATGTTAGGATATCAAGGACCTCACATAGACAAAATCAGGCACACACACATACACACACACACACACACACACACACACACCCCTAAACATTTCAGAAACAAAAAACACGCAGTAAATGTTCCCAAGGTATGCAAATTTCCCTAGATATGTGACTGTGAGAGTCCCATCCCATAAATCATCTAGACAGGAAAAGGGCTTGGGAAGTAAAAAAGGTGCTAAAGCCTCAGAAAACCTGCACAGTGAAATTCTAAGAAACTGCTGATGCTGCTTCTAGTGCTGGCTCCCGAGGACCCAGCAAATGTTAGACTGCAGCATCCTAAAGCCAAGGGAAGCCACGGGGCAAAAGTCTCTGCCTTGCAAGAGGCTGATATAGAGAGAGGTGGGTTTCTCCTAAAGTGTGAGAGGCCACTGCCTTGGTCTAAAAGAGGATGAATAGAGCATCTGAAGCCGGAGCTCACTAAAATGGGCTTGATAAATCAGTTGTGACTTGGAGGAAAGAATGTCAGGCAGGCAGAAAACTGGCCATGGTCGCTAGCAAGCAGCGACAAGTGAGGCAAAGAATGGTAAGGAATGTCACACAGAGTGAACAGGCAGAGCACATTTCTCCCTGCCACAGGCCCTAGCCCCGGAATCCAGGGTCCCCTCCAGGGTTCACGATGGGCTCCACTTAAGATCACGATTGGCCTGTTAGGATGGAGAAATGTGTGAGAGACTGAGATCTGAGCTCTGCTGCAGTAACAACACCTGAGAATGCTGGAGGTTTCATGGCATCTCCACTTCCAACGTGTCTTTCCTTGCTCCAAGCCTCATTGGGTAACTATTATGCATAGTTAACATTTATCAAGTGATTACTTGTGCCAAGCACTGTGTTAAGTAATTTATCTTTATCTCATGTGTTCCTCATGAGAACCCTAAGGTCACATAACAAGTGTTAGAGCAAAGATTAGAACCCAATTTGGACCGACTTCAAAGCCTGCACTCTTAACCAGTAGGGGTGAGGAAAAAAAAAAAAAAAGTAGCCCATCAGGAAAGGTGATACTAATGAGCTACCAGCAGGAAGACATGCACTCCAGGAGGAAGTGTGTACAAAATTCGCCAAATTTTCTAACTTTTGCCGACTAAAAACGTTTACAGAAAAGTTGGCCTGGGGAAGGGCACAGACTGTGGTCATGGAACAGAATTGTTCCCCAAATGAAGAAAACTGGCCCACCACACAGGATGCAAGTAGTGTGGCCAGGATGTTTGGAAATAAACCCTTGGCTGGAAGTAGAAGACATAAGGTTGGAGAGAAGGTGGATAGGAAAGAGAAAAATGTCTTTGTCCTTCTTTCTTTTTCATTAACACTGCAGAGAAAGTATATCCAATCATTTCCTCCCTTCCTTGTCACAAACATGGGGCAGAGACCACAAAAAAATCAAACCCTTCTGGAAGATCTTTTCCAAGGGAAATAATCTCAGTCACAGAACTTTGGCAGGCAGGAGAGATCTGGAGGAACATCAAGAAAGATCTAAGGATAATGATATTGGTCAGCAAATTAAACACAGCATCACAATCCAACAAGGCAGCAAAATTCACTGCTAATGTGACTTGCAGAGTTTCCTCAGCCAAGGTACCAATCATACCGGAGGTTAGACAAGTGTTGAACTGCTTGCTCAGAACTCTGACGGGTCATAGTCACAGTGCAGCATGCAATGTGAGTCTTGGCTTTGGAAAGCTCTTAACCAACAGTCAATGATCCCGGGAAGAAAAGAGATGGGACTGGGGCTGAAGAGGAGATGTACGTGGGAGGGTCAGCAACCATTTAAATGGCTACTAACAGATATGGGTACATAGTGGGTGAGGTGAGCAAGAAAAACAGAGGCTGAATGTTGAAGAAAAAAGAGCAGTAGTGAAAATGCTTATCCAGAGGGATACATAAAGACTAAGGCAAGAGAGTCTCAGGCTGCCAAGACTCACTAGAGTCTTGAGATGCCATTCACTCATTGCCTGTTTTGGGCTCAAGGTCATAACCAGGCATCCCCGACAGGTAAGTACTGTTTTACTTCCATAAAGCTTTTCCATGAAAGTGATTTAAACCTCTTCTCAGAACCTTAGGCTAATTTCTTATCATTCATATACACACAGAAATGTCTTCTTGGATTGAACCCAAATCCTTCCTCCTCAACTTAAACCATTTCTTTTTCTACTGCTTCTAAAAAGGATAATAATTTCTTAGAATCCTTCATGTAGGACACAGTTTCACTCTTGAAGGCTAACAAATGACCATTCAATGTTCACTTTTTCAAACTAAACTATCCTCATTTCTCAGCATTCTTTCATAATTTTCATCTTCTAGCTGTCTACTCATTTTTTTTTGTTTTTTGGCGGAAAAAAAATCAAAGAGCTACGAAGGAACTTTAAAATCATTTAGTTCATACCTCTGCCATTAAGGAACAAGCCATGTGACCAACAAATGAGCCATCACATCCTTGTAAGCCAAGGTTTCTCAACCTCTGCACTACTGGCATTTTGAACCAGATCATTCTTTGGGGATAGGGGTGCTTGACATAGTAGAATGTTTAGCAGCATCTCTGGTCTCTACTCACCAGATGGCAGGAGTACCACCCCAGTTATTATAACCAAAAAATGTCTCCATATAATGTCAGATATCCCCTGGAGGGTAAAATCAGACCAGCTGAGGCTGTATCTAGTCCAATCTCTGTATTTCCCGTGATTGTGGATCTTCTAGGTACACCACAGGGTCAGAGCTACCAGGGCGAATCCACCCAGAGCACGTCCTGCAATTCCAGCGCAGTGCACTCCTGAAAGTACTTGGCTGCCACACGGGATCCTTGCCTTCCTCCAACAAGACTGGCTGGAGACAAACCAGACAGGCTAGCATGGTGCTAAGTGCTAATAAGAGAACCAAATGGAGATTTTTTTTTCACCTCAGCAGGAGTGCAGAGCCAGAATAATCATTCTCTTTCAGGGAGCTCATGTTCTCCAGAAACAAGAGAAAAGGAACACAAACTCACTTGAGAAGAATGTATGTGTCAAAGGCAGGGGCCAAGCTCTTCCCAGCTTTGCCTGCTACTTGGCTCAGCCTGGAGCTCCATGCCACAAATGCTACCTTAGTGTAGCTTTTAGCTGTAAAGGTGCTTCATGTCCAGCATTTACTAGAATCAAATTGTTCATCAGAGTCTTTGTGAGCACTTTCAGTGCCATCAGTTGGCTTCCATCAGTCTCCATGAGCTGCACAGTATAAAACTACAAAAGCTTGGGTGCAGGTGGCTTTGAAGAGCAGTCAAAGGACCAAGTCCCTGTCCTGGAGATGTTTGCAGTCTTAGTAGATGGCACCCCAAGAAAAACAACAACAAATCAGTGTGCACTGTACAAAAACCATACCATGGCTGGGATCACTGCACTCTCCGTCGATGACAGGAGTGGAGAGACAGGAATTCTGACCTTCACATCTCACCCACTCGGTTACCTACAAGATTGCCAGTTAAGAGCATTGTATCTCAGAAGAAACCCAAGACTTAAAGATCAGATGGAGCCCAGTCCTATTCCTCCATCTGATGCTAAGATAATACACATGTTATTGTTACTATTAGCAAATGTTAATTCTGATTAGTAAAGTGCTTTTTTTCCTAAATATTATAATAACCATTAAGAATTTCCCACTTGGGTCATTCATCTAAATAAAGTAGGGAAGAGCTGGGTTAATTACCACTTTGCAATTTAAGGCTCTCAGGAACAAGGGTGATTCCCTTTTCAGGATGAGTGAATCGGTGGTCTAGATGTCTCATATTTTGCTTCTTAACCTAAAAGATTTTGCTCCCTCCATGTGGATATCTCACTTGACGCATGTGTTTGTGGACTGTAAATTAACATACTTTTGTTATTACCAGGGGGTAATAATTGCCAAGTCTGAGCAAGTGGCTAGTCCCAGTGCAAACCCCAGTTTCATGTGAATTTCTTCCAGCCTTAGATCCTTCAGTATTGGTTTGAGGAAGCCTTTTAAAATATATCTAAAATAATGTTTACAAATATATTTTATATTTTCATTAAAATATAAAATAAATTTGCAATCACTTCCCTAGTGGGAAAATTAATCCATGTTTTTGCTTCATTTACAATTTAATCACCAAACAGTGTTTTGCAAACTATCATTTGGTGATGATGAGCCTGCTTAGCCTTAATGAGCTTTGGGAAATCTTAAGTTTTTTTTTTAAATATAGTAACTTTACTTTAAAGTAGTACACCAACAGAACATAAGGTTTAGAAAAGAGAGAAAAACACCTCTAGTCCCACCACCCCAACGAAACACCCCTTCTGTGGTGAATGACAGTTTTTAAATGATGGATGCTCAGCCACTGAGAGACGCTTACCCAATCAGAATTTCAGCAGGAAGGCTGGATACTTAGGTCACCTGAGAGAATCAAAGCATGCAATAGCCCAATTTGGAAGATGCATTTTGAAGGAGTTTAGGAAAAATTCGTGGCCGTCCCATCTGTTTAGCCTATATAGCACAGTAAGGAAGTTTCTCCCACCTCTGCTCCAGACCCCAGCTGCCTCTGCCTCCTCTCTCTTCCCCCATCCAATCTTTCCTCCATTCTCTCCCCCAGGTCCCTTTAATGCTGTCTCCCTCCTGCCACCGCACCCAGGGTTGGTATTGGGGCGCACCCAGGAGCCAGCCTTCACCTCTGCCTGCTGCTGTTGCCATCATCATGGCTGAGAGAGCACAAACCGCGGCGGCGGACCACAGAGTCCCCAGGCCACTTTGCAGGACAGCCCTTCTGTTATTGTTTTGTAAAATAATGCCTTGCGAAATAATACCTTGCAAAAGTCCCTTCTATACAGCACAGAATGGAGATGTGGCCACCATTTAGCTACCTAGTGCATTAAAACAACTCTTAGGGATAATGGAATCATCTGTAGTTAGAGCACAGGATACAGGTAAGAGTTGAGAGGCCTGTGGTCCACTAAATCCACAAAGATAACCAGATCTGATGCTTTAATCCAAAAACATCCTTCCCCACAATATCAAGACTGGTGTTTTCCAAGTCTTTTTTCAGTCCCGCACACATATGTGAATTGACTGAGTCGAAGTTAGATAAATGGAGGCAAAGAAATACCCCGGCATCCACCCAGGTCTCCATCCTCAGTCGTAGCGAAAAACCCCGTCTCAAACGTACGAATTTTGTTCCTCCTTCCCTTGTCTTTCTTCCCCCTTCCCTTGTCTTTCTTCCCAGGGTCCTCTGTCCACCGTGCTTCATTCCACAAATTCAAAAGGATAATATTCACAGTTTTGCCTCATTTACAATTTAATCACCAAGCAGTGTTTTGTAAACTATCATTTGGTGATGATGAGCCTGCTTAGCCTTAATGAGCTTTGGGAAAACTTAAATTTGGTTTTTTTAAAAAACGTAGTTATTTCTTTTTAAATTAATACACCAACAGTACATAAGGTTTAGGAAAAAGAGGAAAACACCCACAGTCCCACCACCGTAACACCATAGCTGGAGGGATGAGCATTTTTTAATGAGAGGTATTCAGTAGCTGAGGAATGCTTATCCCATCAGAATTTCAGGAAGAGGGCTGATAATCAGATTCACGGAGGATGTCTTTTAGAATCAAGGGTGTTTCATTCCACACACAAGCAGAGACCCCATGCCCCCACCACTGCTATGGAACAAAGTCAGTATTCCCAAAATGGGTTTGGGATGATTGTTTCAGGCTGGTTGCCCACATAGAGCCAATATATTTCTCTCTCTCAATCTCTCTCTCTCTCTCTCTCTAACCAAAATACCATCTGACTTTTTTACTCTGAAAACAGTGGGAATCCCAACGTGTAAATACAATGTATGCCTAAAAATACTTGTGGATTTAAAGGAGCAAATCATCTGATATTTTAATAAATGAAATATTATCATTCAGCTCCCTTAATTTCATCTGAGGATGAAAAAAGATATCACGTTTGATTGAGGTTTCCATGGTTTTATTTCTTCAAAAAATGTTCTCAGATATAGCCCCCCTTGTCGCCAACTGGCATCTCTGAGTATATTTTCCAAACCCTCCTAGCTGTATGCTCCTTCTCTGAAAATATCACAGACCCTGTGTTCTCGGAGATCTCCAAAAGTTGCCTCTGCTGGTTCCTGACTAATCATCCAATCATGGTATTTTTCACATAGGCAGGAAAAAAAGGAAGGAGGGAAGGGGAGGGAAGGGGAGAGGAGGGGAGGGGAGGGGAAAGGGAGAGAGGAAAGGATAAGAACCCCCCTTCCTCTCCTCTCCCTCCACCAGAAAACCTTCTAGACTTTTATACCATCCTTTTTTTAAATTAATCAATTAATTTTCAGGTGGAGTCTCACTCTGTCACCCAGGGTGGAGTGCAGTGGCACGATCTAGGCTCACTGCAACCTCCGCCTCCTGGGTTCAGGCAATTCTCCTGCCTCAGCCTCCCGAGTAGCTAGGATTATAAGCCTGCACCACCACATCCAGCTAATTTTTGTATTTTCAGAAGAGATGGGTTTTCACTATGTTGGCCAGGCTGGTCTCAAACTCCTGACCTCAGGTGATCCACCCGACTTGGCCTCCGAAAGTGCTGGGATTACAGGCATGGGCCACCACGCCAGCCTATACCACTTTTTTTAATCCATCGTTTTAGTCTTGCGGCTACTCAAGGCAGCAGGCACAGATTTAGGGACTGGAAGCTCTAGTCTAACATCCTACTTTTCAGATGAGAAAACACTTTTCAGACCAGCCCCCTAACCACCCATGGTCTCCGTCAACACCTCCTGTGTCTAGACTCCACTATTCTTCCTGTTTCACCCTTCTAACTCGCATTCTCCCCACAGTCTCAATGTACCCTCACTTGGCTTAATTAATCCAAACTCAACAGACAGAATGCTGAGCTTGCTAGACTGTACTTGCAGCAAGTCCCCCCCCAGGCACTAGCAAGGAGGCTTCTCCGGCCTGGCGCGCTCAGTAAGTCTGTTTATCCCAGGGC
>NW_012105453.1:1024241-1040417 GCF_000951045.1 Mandrillus leucophaeus
AGGAAAGGATAAGAACCCCCCCTTCCTCTCCTCTCCCTCCACCTGAAAACCTTCTAGACTTTTATACCATCTTTTTTTTAAATTAATTAATTAATTAATTTTGAGGTGGAGTCTCACTCTGTCGCCCAGGGTAGAGTGCAGTGGCACGATCTAGGCTCACTGCAACCTCTGCCTCTTGGGTTCAGGCAATTCTCCTGCCTCAGCCTCCCGAGTAGCTAGGATTACAAGCCTGCACCACCACACCCAGCTAATTTTTGTATTTTCAGAAGAGATGGGTTTTCACTATGTTGGCCAGGCTGGTCTCAAACTCCTGACCTCAGGTGATCTACCCGACTTGGCCTCCCAAAGTGCCGGGATTACAGGCATGGGCCACCACGCCAGCCTATACTACTTTTTTTTTATCCATCGTTTTAGTCTTGCGGCTACTCAAGGCAGCAGGCACAGATTTAGGGACTGGAAGCTCTAGTCTAACATCCTACTTTTCAGATGAGGAAACACTTTTCAGAGCAGCCCCCTAACCACCCATGGTCTCTGTCAACACCTCCTGTGTCTGGACTCCACTATTCTTGCTGTTTCACCCTTCTAACTCGCATTCTCCCCACAGTCTCAATGTACCCTCACTTGGCTTAATTAATCCAAACTCAACAGACAGAATGCTGAGCTTGCTAGACTGTACTTGCAGCAAGTCTCCCCCCAGGCACTAGCAAGGAGGCTTCTCCGGCCTGGCGCGCTCAGTAAGTCTGTTTATCCCAGGGCCCCAGCCGGAAAGGGTCCAATGAGTGACAACTGGGGCAGATTTGCAAAGCCTGTCACTTGAGCCCAGGGCTCACAGTAAATAGGAAGCCTGTGTTAATCTACTTTAAAAGTCTCGTAGCAGGCACATTTGGTGTTATTTTTTTATCTGGAATTGGAATCAGCAGGCTGCGGGGGAGCGTAGGTCAAATGGAAGTAATGTGTCCCATCACTCTGCCTGCTCAGAGCCCCGGGAAGCCCAGGGTCCCGTGGGAAGGGAGCATCATTTCTCAGGCCAGTCTTCAGTGTTATTGATCTCTAATAAAAAAAAAAGGCGACTCTGCAGTCCAAAAGAATGACAGCAGAGCTGCAAAGGGTCGCATCACCGCCTTTCCTCTTGCTGCCTTTGCATTAAGCACGGCCAGGTGCTTTTCCCAAAGGCCCAATTGGAAGGAACGAAGGGGAGAAGCAGCTCTGATTATAAAGAGAGGAGGAGAAACTAGGAGCTGAGTAACTCGGCCTGGCAGAGAGATACTGAAAAGAATCAGTTGATGACAAAACCTCCTCTCAGCTTGCTAAGTGTTCCCACACCCATGAAGCCCCTGAGACGGGGACAGCCAAAGCCCCCTGCTTTTATTGGGGTTTCACAGCTACACGGAAGGCCTGTGTGGCACCCAGTCTGTGATATGACAGGAAGCACTCCCCAGGCAGGGGCAGAGCACGTTTGACCCTGCACCAGTGATGGGAAGAAGGGTTCCGGAGAGACCTTCCAGGCCTTCTTGGCCTTCTCCAACCGCTGTGTTCCCCAGCCCCCACAGGTGACCTCCATGGGCAACTGCTCCCTCTGAAGGAGCCACCACCAAACCAAGTCCTGAGTCAAACAATCCTCATCTTCACTCTCTATGGGAATCCCAGGATGCATAGGAAAAGTTCATCAGAAGCCATGGAATCGTGACTCCCATCCTCTGAATACTGGCCATGGGCCTGCAGCATGTTCGGTGCTTCATATCTGATATGGCTTGGAGGTGTGTCCCCTCCAAATCTCATGTTGAAATGTGATCTCCAGTGTTGAAGATGGGGCCTAGTGGGAGGTGTCTGGGTCATGGGGTGGATCCCTCATGATCATATTGGTGCCCTCCCTGCGGTCATAGGTGACTTCTTACTGTTAGCTTATGCAAGAGTTGGTTGTTTAAAGGAGCCCGGCACCTCTTCCTCTCTCTCGCTCCCTTTCTCACCATGTGACACATCTACTCCCCTTTCACCTTCTGCCTTGACTAAAAGCTTCCTGAGGTCTCCCCAGAAGCCAAGCAGATCCAAGTGCCATGCTTATATAGCCTGCAGAACTGGGAGCCAAATAAACCCCTTTTCTTTGTAAATTACCCAGCCTCAGGTATTTCTTTACAGCCACACAAAATGGACTAATACAATATCCTTCACATTGTTCTATCCCACAGTGTCCTGTGAGGTAGAAGTTAACAGCCCTAGTGAATTAAAAAAGGTACCACTGGGTGTGGTGGCTCACCCCCGTAATCCCAGCACTTAGGGACGCCCAGGCGGGCAGATTACGAGGTCAGGAGTTTGAGACCAGCCTGACCAACAGGGTGAAACCACTCTCTACTAAAAATACAAAAATTAGCCAGGCGTGGTGGCAGGTGCCTCTAATCCCAGCTACTCGGGAGGCTGAGGAAGGAGAATTGCTTGAACGGGGAGGTGGAGGTTGCAGTGAGCCAAGATCGCACCACTGCACTCCAGCCTGGGTGACACAGCGAGACTCCATCTCAAAATAAATAAATAAATAAATAAATAAATAAATAAATAAATAAATAAATTTTTAAAAGGTAGCAAAAATTAAGTAATGTGCTCATGGTCAAATGCAAAAACAAACAAACAAAAAACCACCAAATTCCTTTTCCATAGAGGAGCACTATAAGAAATAACGCCATGACCCACTAGGATAGCTTAATTTTTTTTAACTAAAAAAATGAAAATACGCATGGGTGAAGGTGGACAGAAATTTGAACTGTTGTATATCACCAATGAGGCAGCCACTTGGGAGTCAGTTTGGCAGTTCCCCAACATACTAGGCATAGAGAGTTATCATATGACCCAGCAATTCCACTCCTAAGAACATAAAGACAACTAAAAACATAAGGGCAAATGAAAACGTATGCACACACACTCACAGCGTTATTATTCATGTAACCAAAAGGTAGAGGCAACCCAAATGTGCAGTCGTCAAGTGATGAATGGATACACGAAATGAAGTAAAAAGGAATCAAATACTAATACATGCTACAAGGATGAACCTTGAGACAAAGGGCCACATATGATACAATTCTATTTACACAAAATGTCCAGAATAGGCAAATCCCCAAAGACAAACAGTAGATTAGTTGTTGCTGAGGTCTGAGGACAGGGGTAGACTGGTGATTGCTAGTGGGTACACGGTTTTCACAGAAGGTGATGAAAATGTGGAATGAGGTAGTGGGGATGGTTGTACAACCTTGTTACTATACTAACAACCACAGATTGCACACTTTAAAAGGTGAATTTTATGGCATGTGAAATATATATATATACATAAAAAACATTTTAATAGAAGAGTGAGGAAAAAAAGTGCTCAGATTTGAGTTATCTTTAGGGTCCCTTCTAATCTAAAAAAGCAACGTCACACAGCACTATAGGATGCTATGAGAGCACTCCTGTATTCATTTCAATGAGTGCCACTAGGTATCCAGCCAGCAGCTGGAAATACTAAGCGATCAAGGTAAATGTGACCCCAAAACTTTCAGCACTCATAGTCCAGGAATGAAGGCAAAAGAAACTATACAAAAGTGCAATAATAAGAGATACATGAGGTGCCATAAAAATGCAAACACAGGCATCTAATCCCCATAGGGAAGAGGATCAAGAAAGGTCTCAAGAGGAAGTGATGTTTTACCTGAGTCTTGAAAGATGAATAGCAACTAGCTGGGCATTCCTTGCAGAAGGAATAGCTGTCATGCACCTAGCATCAAGCAGGCACTTATCTTTATGTATTGAGGGACTGAATGCACAGCTTCAGCAAACACCCTAAAGGCCCCATCTTCAACACTGGAGATCACATTTCAACATGAGATTTGGAGGGGACACACCTCCAAGCCATATCAGATATGAAACACCCTAAAGGAAGAGCAGAACACATGAGAGAGGCAATAAACTCTCAGTGACTGAATCCTAAAATGTTAAGGCCTCAGGTGAGTGGAGAGAGAGGAGGCTATTCAGGTGAAATGAGGACGTAACTGTGTTGGGAGGAGTGTGGGCTTCATCCCAAGGACTATAGGCAGCCATGGAAGAGTTTCAGCTACTAACTCTGGTAAGGGCTTTCTGTAAGACTAGATATAATCAAAGAAGAGAAAGCAAAACCCCTTTGGAAAGTCTATGTGGGCTTGGAAGTAATCCCAGACCTGCTGGATAAAATGAGGCAGACAAAATTAAGGCCTCCAAGAGGACCAGGCCAGCCCTTCACTAGAGCAAGAAGAAGGACACGGAAGCCCAGAATATCAGGCTGCAGAAAAGCCAGGTCATTTCCCAGGAAGCTGGGAACATCCACACTGCTTTACCCACCCTGAGTTGTCAGGCTGCAGAAGACTGACATTGTAAGGTGGCTCTTCTGGGACACCCTGTGTCCTCTCAACAGTCTTATACTGTGTGGTGAGCAGCAGTGCCCATGGAGGGCAATGGTCTCATGGTAGCAACTGGTAAAGTCATGATGTCTCAGCCAATGGGAGAGATTTGGGGGGCAAAACCCCTGGACAGCAGAAAGGAACCTGACATTTACTACTCATCTACTAAGTGCCAAGCAAGATGCTTCCCTTTTCGCAGTCAATACTAACCACATTCTCTCTAGGAAGATATTTGTTATTTTCATTTTACAGATGAGAAGGCTGAGAACGAAGAGCTAATTCCAGGGTGAGGAACCAGGCTCACATGGAAACTAGAAACCTCTGACTCCAATTCCCATGCCTTCACTTTTTTTGTTTTGTTTTCAGAACTCAGGGCCTGAGAGTAGAGTACAACACACCCCACAGTTCACAGTATGCTTCAGTCAAGAAGCATTGCAAGGCACTTCTTTTGTGCTGTTATTTTTTATTTTTTCCCCTTCCTCCCTGATCCTGACCCCTATTTCCTTCGTCTCAGCCTCCCGATAGAACCCATTCTAATGTGATAGGCATGTGTTCTTGGATAAATAGGAATTCTCGAAGAAGACACAGTGTTCCAATGGTGGTCTGTGCATTTTCACTTTCCGCTAGTAAATGTGTGTTATAGAGCTCACGCTTAACTCAGGCCAATGCCTTTACAGAACCATCCATTGCTTCATGGGCAATGCTCATGAACCAGAGGTGGCTTGTCCATTCCCACAGCAATGACACTTAAGTTGCGTCCAGCTGCCAACTTTCACAAACAATGCTGTGATGGGCATCCTCGTCCCGTCTCCAGACAGACCTGTGCAAGAGCTGTTCTGAGGTCGGCCCATAGAGGTGGGGCTGTGGGGTCATGAGTGTATGCTGAAGCCAATTACTGCTCAAATGGCCTACACTGATCTTCAGTTCCACCAAGTGAGCTTCTGTTTCCCTACATCCTCACAAATAAAAAATATTGTCCCATTTTAAAATGGTTTCTAATAATGATCAGACCAAAGCAACCTCTCGTTTTAAAAAAATAGCATATATTTGATTAATTATACAATGCATTTCTCCAAACATTTACTAGACATTAACTTGTTTTATACATTCCACCACTTCTTTCTTTCTTTTTTCTTTCTCTTTCTTTCTTTCTTTCTTTCCTTTTTCTTTCTTTTCTTTCTTTCTCTTTCTTTCTCTCTCCCCTTCTCTCTTTCTCTCTTTCTTTCTTTCAGATGGAGTCTGACTCTGTCCCCCAGGCTGGAGTGCAATGGTACAATCTCGGCTCACTGCAATCTCTGCCTCCTGGGTTCAAGCGATTCTCCTGCCTCAGTCTCACGAGTAGCTGGGATTACAGGCACCCGCCACCACACCCAGCTAGTTTTTGTATTTTTTGTAGAGACGGGGTTTCACCATGTTGGTCAGGCTGGTCTAGAACTCCTGACCTCAGGTGATCCACCCACCTCAGCCTCCCAAAGTGCTGGGATTACAGGCATGAGCCACTGCATCTGACCTCATTCCACTTCTTTCTACTGACTTCTTAATGCTCTCTGGTGATTTTAGATGCTGAAAATAGCATCCTTATGTCTTGTCAGTGGTCTGTTAGTCTTTTAACTCAGCATAAGATCATTTACACCCTATGCTTTCCCCATAACCAAGCCTGCCTGTTGTTACTTATACAGTAATGAAAGCAATACAGGTTCAGAAGCCAGTTGCCATAGGTTTTGATCCTTTGGATTTTGAGAATAAAGTGTAATATTTGCCAAGTGTGACTTACTGGCTCTTCTGAGGTCCTTCAGATGACTTTTGCAAGTCCATGTCAATATCCTGTCTGCCTTTATGTTTCTGCTCAGCCTATCAGTAGAGAACCAGAGCATGAGAGGCAAGTATAGATAAACAGCATCTAACATTCTCCCCAAAACTACCTATCTTTAGAAAAGTTTTTAAGTGCCTTTATTGTTAGAAAAGCCTTAAGTTCCTCCAAAGTTATCCATTAGTATTATTTGGGGGAAATACACCTGTGGTTGCTCCATAGGTGGGTGCCTGCACTGCATACGTAGGTGTGTCTGTGGGGATGCTTTGGTTGCGTGTGTGTGGGCAAAGAAGAACTAGGAAAGCACTAGACTAGGAGTTCAAGATCTAGTCCTGACTGGGGCCTGCTGACTGTGTGTCCTTGAAAAAGCCATCTCTGAGCTTCAGTTTTCACATCTGCAAAATCATGATCCAATGTAGGTGGCCAGATAAGAACATCGGATTAAAAAAATACTTGCCAAATCTGAACATGTTATTTAATCCTTTTAAAGGAAAAGTATTAATTCTCCACTGTATGTAGTGTCCGAAGTGGGTCAGAAACCTTCTCCAGGTTGCATTCATCTAGAAAGACAGGAATAAAGTTAGCCTGATTTTGGTGAGGCAAGAGGGGAGGAAGCACCCAAGGAAGCTTGTCTTCTTACTCCCTCAGTAATGAAGCAGAAAATACATCTTTTCTGGACCCAAAGGGGAGGCCTGCAGGGTCACATCTGGATGATGCAGCCACCACAGCAACCTCACAAAGACAAGACTCAGAACTGGGAGCAGCAGCAGCAAATGAGAACCAGCCCCTTCTACCCTAGGTTCCAAAGACACAGCAGTCTCCTGGCTTTCGATGGGCAGCTCTGAGCTCTTGCTCAGTTTGGCCATCACCTGCAGCATCCCTTGGATCCCCGCCTGGGCCCTTATCACTTGCCTCTCTCCTCAGTGATCACATCCACCCTTAAGGCTTTGCGTGTCACCTACGTGCTGAGGATTTCCAAATCTGATGTCCAGTGTGCACCATTCTCACTTCCTATCCACCTTCGTAACTGCTAGTCACACATTTCTCATGGGTACACCACAACTTCCAAAAGCCAGCTCGGCTTCTCCTCATCAGACGTGTTCATCCTCCTGTGTGCTATCTGTCAGAATTTAGCACTATTTCTTTGCAGCCACCCAAGCCAGGAGCCTGGGAGCTATCCGTGATGTTTCCCACTCCCCTGCCCCACACCTTAATCAATCCATCACCAGCTCCTGTTCATTTCACCTCCTAATAGGCCCAGATCTGTCCATTTCTCTTCATGCCCCTGCCACAAGGCTAACCAAAACCCCCACCACTCCTGTCTGACAGCACAACAATGTCCTTCTAGTCTCCACCTGACAATCCGTCCACCACACTGCAGCAGAACGAATGATCTTTCCAAAACATAAATTTCCTCATGGTATTATCTGGTAGCCTCTTCTTGCCCTTAGCATAAATCCCTCCAGAGCCCTTCACGATGCGGTACCCACCTTCCTCTCCAGCTTCCATGCACACCACATGCCCATCCCTCAAACCCCTGGCTCTTTTTACCCAGGCCATACCAGCTGCTCAGCATGTGTTAGGGTGGAGAAAGTGTAGTGCTTGCCTTGGCCCCAGAACCTCCACACCTGCAGCTTCTTCAGCCTGAAATACTCTCCTACGGTGCCTCGCCCGACTGTCTCTAGTAGGCCATCAGATTCCAGCTTAGATGCCCTTTCCCCTGGAGAGATGCCTTTGTGCTCCCAGAAGAAGTTAAGTACACCTATTATGTGCTCCTAGTGTATTCTCCTATATACAACACAATGGCCTTATCTACATTTGTTTCATGTCAGTTTTTCCCATTATACTGCAAGTTCAGAAAAAGCAAGAACACCATCCCTCTTGCTCATCACTGTATCCTCAGTGACTGGCACAAAAAAGGCTCTCAGTAAAGACTTGCTGAATGAATGAAAAGGGGAAGGTAGGTGCCCCAGTACACTAGCAGGAGGAGTAACATAGAATCCCAGCTACCTACTGTGTCTTGCTGAGTCTTATCCTCATCTAGGAAATCTAATTATTTCAAGGTTACCAAATAGAATAGGTCCATTCTATCTTTGTAAAACAAAGTCAAATGCTACTCCTTGACTCATCGTTTTCCAATGGTTTCCTGTCTTAAACTAAAAGCCACCAATGGTTTCCTGCCTTAAAGTAAAAGCCAAAGTCCTTAAAATGACCTTCAGATCCAACCTAACCTATCCCCCTCCTATTAGACTGTTGTTGGAACAGGCTAGGCCCATGGCCATCTCAGCTCCCTTGCACTTGCTGTGCCCTCTGCCTGGAACGTGCACCTCCATGTATCTGCAGGGCTCGCTGCCTTACTATTGTTGGTCTTCATCTAAATATCACCATCTTAGTGTTGCTTTTCCTGGAGTCTCTATTTAAAATTAGAATCCCCTGATATTCCTTTTTGTCCTTCTCTGCCTTATTGTGCTTCATGGCACTGTCTAAAACCCTATATGTTTTACTTATTTACTCTTCATTGTCTACCTCTTCCCACAAGAATAGAAGCTCCTTAATAGTAGAGATTGCTTGGCCTGTATCATTCACTGCAGTATCCCTGACATGTAGAACAGCCAGAGTAAGAAAATATTGGGGGAGTGAATGAACGAATGCCCTCTCGTGTGCATGCCTGACCACTGCACGTCACGTTTGGCTGTGTTTTGCCTTTGGCTTCCACAGCCTCCTGTGCATCCTTCCTAGGAGTCCCTTTCGAACATTTCACCATCTGCCGTGTCTGCAACAGATTATGCGAGTGATTGAGAGTTTGAGCTGAATATAATCTATCAGTCTTATTTCCCACCCCCACACCTGCTCTAACTGCTCCCGATTTAGCAAGTGCCATTATATAGAGAGGCTAATTATAGGGGAGTGTAACAAAAGCAGCTTCATGTTGAAATAGCATTCACGTGTGCCCTCCTGAGAGGCAGTCAAACGTATATGGCAGACTGGGAATGTCACAGGATATGCACGAGACAGTTGGGTTTCAACTGAGCATCACTAAATAGAACTGAGAAGCCAATCAAACCGCGTCAGTCTAGAGAAGGGCATGGAGAACGTCTTCTTAAAATACAGAGATGTTTTCCGGGGACCCACCAGGAACCCGGTCCTCCTTAGTCATGTAGTCATGTCTTCATCCTATAGATGTGAGTCTATACAAAAATAGCTCACGATTTAGAAGAGACAGGCTTGTAAACAGACAAATTACCTGACAACATGAAAGTGTTACTGGAGAAACATGTGAAGCAACTCAGTCTGCCTGTGTGAGTCAAAAAGCTTCCATCAAGGAAGTGACATGTGAGCAGCGTCTTGAAGGAGAGCTAAGAATTATCTAGGAAGAGATGGGCGTCAAGGCAAAGGCGTGTGGCATAAGAGGGCCTGTGTGATGCCAGAGGCAGTGTCTCAGCAAGTATGAGAAGCTCAGTATGGCAAGAGCTCAGAGCTGCAAAGATGCAGCAATTGAGAGTTGCTGAGGACCACAGGGAAGTTTTAGTTGAGGAGTTTGATTAACCGTCCGCCACTTCAGAAATGGAAGAGGAGCCGGTTTGAGGGCAATATGGTGAGCGGCACTGTACATTCCTCCCCGTGGAAACAGGGGCCTGAGGAGAGGGGTGGATAGAAACGTCCCCTTCCCACCTCCACATCCAGTTCTGGGAAAACTGAAGAGACTGGGCTGAGTGGGCAAGAGTGACTAAAAAGAAATCATAAATGCTTCCACTCTCCAAATAGCTTTTCTCCTCACATTCTCAAATTAGATTCATTTGAGTTAACAAATGCCTCTTTAATGTGAAAGTACTAAAAGTCATTCTCATCTAATTGTGACTTAATCAATCAATCACTCCACAAAGACTGGTAAATATCTACTCTGAATAAAATTGAGAGTGGAGGAAATTAACTCTTTGTCAAAGGAGGCCCGAGGAAGGAGAGAATGCTCTCGAGCCCAGGTCTGGTGTGTGGGGGGAACACTATGGGTGGCTGCTACAAGTAATTTAAATGTCGCAGCCTGGGACTAGGACATCAAGTAGTCCGCAGGAGGACAGGAAGAACATCCTAAGCCAGTAGGAAAAGAGCAAAGGCATTTTCAAGGGGGTGGCGAGGGCAGACGCCTTCCTCCAACCTCATGCGACCTTCACTCTTTCTCTATCCCTCCTGCTCTACCAAGATTCTTCTAAACACTATCAACACCTCCTCGCTTCCTATTCAATCCTCAACTCAATGCAGTTGGTCCTCTCAACCATTCTCCCAATACTGCTCCCAACAACGTCACTATTAATCTTCCAGGTGAAAAATCCATGGGAAGGAATGTAGTCTTTTCTTTCTTCTTCTTCTTCTTCTTCTTTTTTTTTTTTTTTCTTTTGAGACAGAGTCTTGCTCTGTCACCCAGAATGCAATGACATGATCTTGGCTCATGGCAACCTCTGCCTCCCAGGTTCAAGCGATTCTCCTGCCTCAGCCTCCCGAGTAGCTGGGATTACAGGCACATGCCACCATGCCTAGCTAATTTTTGGTTTTTTTTTTTAGTAGAGACGGGGTTTCACCATGTTGGCCATGCTGGTCTTGAACTCCTGACCTCATGATCCACCCGCCTGTAATCCCACCCAAAGTGCTGGGATTACAGGCATGAGCCACCAGTCCGGCCAGGAATGGAGTCTTAAGCTTGCAAGCTGCCCCCTTGCCTGCTGTATTTCCATATTTCAGTACCCTGGAGAGTATTTTTTTACCTTTAGTCTTGGCCCTCTGCAGTCTGTTTTCCAAATAGCAATCAGAGGAATTATAAAATGTGAAGCTGAAGTTGTTAGTCCCCTGTTTAAAATCTTCCCTCTTCCATTGCTGTGGAGTCAAGTCTAACATCTAAAGTGTGGCCGGCAAAGCTCCACACAGTTGACCACAGTCTGCTTCCTGCCCCCTTTGCTGGTCTCTGTGCTCCATGCTCACGGGCCTCCTGTGGCACTGGAACTCCCCAGCACTCTGTCTGTCTGCTGGGCCCCACCACATGCTGTTCCCACTGCTTGCAATGTCCTTCCTGATCTTTGCCCGGCTAAGGCTCATTTATCCTTCAGATCTCAGTCTGGAAGTCACTTCTTGCAGTTTAGAAGACTTCTTGGACCTTGACTCCTGGCTAGGTTCCCCCGTTATGTACTGTCAGGAGACCCTGTATTTGTCCTACCATAGCATTTACCCTACAATACTGAAATCCAGGATGACTTCTCTGGGTCTTCATCCAGTCTATGATCTCCTTAGGTGCAAGGAGCTCCAAGCTAAGGGTACAGCACAGTAGAGATCTCAGTGTTTCTGAATAAATTAGTTAATTATTTTCATGTCTCCATTAACCAATCACCATAGTCTCCCACTGCCTAATATCCTGTTTATAGATGAAGCAAGGGTCCCGCATGTGGAAACCTTGAGCTCAACACATAAAGAGACAATAGAGGAAAGTACCTGAGTGGAAGATCTAGGCCAGTCCACCTGGCTAACTAGCTATGTGATCTTCGGCCAGTTACTTAAGTTTTGTTTGTCTGCACTTCCTCTTAACAAAATGGGGAAGACTATAGTGCCATGGTTAGGAATGGACTAGTAGTGCTGCTAAGTGTTTAACAACTAACTCTTGAAGAAATAAAAAAGGGTCTGGAGTGGTAGCCAATTTCCCATGGTGTAAACACTCCCACCATAGTCAATTTTAAGCTACCAGCTTGACATCACTGATCATGGAGTTTTTCTACCATATGGATAAAATAGATGTAAAGAATCTCAAGACTATAGATAATGATAAAATGGAATAAATAATTGGGAGCTGAGGAGCTATAAATATTGCCTTATTTTTAATATAATTTCTTTTATTTGAAGTTTATTAAATTTATTTTTTTATAATGGCTATGTTTTACAACAGGCTTGCAAAATTCCTGAAAATTTAACAATTGAATCTCTCAAGTTGAGAATATTAGGCTCCAGCACAGCACTGGGTGGTGTGTGTGTGGTGAAGAAGAGACATTGATCAAAATTCTGCTCCTCAACCCATGCCTGAGTGGGCAGGTTCAGCTCGCGGAGATGAAGAGGAAGAGGATGGTCCACTTGGGTTTTAAGTCTAAGTCATGTTCTATAGTAACATTTGGCAAGGCCTTGGGTAATAAGCTGTTATTGTCACCCGTATTTGGCCCAGTGCTCTTTGTTTATGCCTTACCTTCCGCAAGCACTCTGGAGAAGCAAAGGGGTGACGAAACTCAAACCTTGGCCTTAACAATTGCAAACTAGCATCAAATAGTACATCATCTCTTTGAAGACTGCTGGTCTATGTTATGTATCATGTCTTATTTTAGCGTATCTTTATGATATTAGTCAATGTTTATTATATATTAAACATATGAATCAAGTTTTGATCATTTCTTACAATGATTTGTGCATCTGTGATATCACATTTTTCAGCATGAATAATATTTCAGAAGCTTCTATTGAAGGTCTATCAATACACTGTAAGTAAAAGAGAGTTTCTTAGTTCAATGGGTTTGGGAAATGCTGCATCATAGTTATCTATGATGATAACATCGCTACATCATAGTTATCTCCATGGACTGTAAGAATTATCTTTTCTGGCTGGGTGCGGTGACTCACGCCTGTAATCCCAGCACTTTGGGAGGCCGAGGCAGGTGAATCACAAGGTCAGGAGTTCAAGACCAGCCTGGCCAAGATGGTGAAACCCTGTCTCTACTAAAAATACAAAAAAAAAAAAAATTAGCCAGGTGTGGTGGCGGGCGCCTGTAATCCCAGCTACTCGGAAGGCTGAGGAAGAGAATTTCTTGAACTCAGGAGGTGGAGGTTGCAGTGAGCCAAGATCGCGCCACTGCCCAGCCTGGGGCACAGAGCTAGACTCTGTCAAAAAATAAAAAATAAAAAAATATCTTTTCTACTCAAGGCTGCCTCCCCAAACGAGAAAGCTATGCCATATTGGGTGTTTTCCACCTTTCTTTTTGACCTTACTCTAAATACTGAAACCTAACCCTGTCTGAAATATTCAGCAGCCCACTTCCCTCTCACAAAGAATGGATTTCAATAGGGTGAGAATCCAAGAGAAACTTTTTAATTGTACAGCAAAATGTTTACTCTGCCACCAACCTGCCCTGTAGCTTAAGTGTATGGCTACCTTTTCTATCAACAGCTGGGCTTCTATGTGTTCGGCACTCAATATACCATCCCAGTACAGTCAAAAACCTGCAGGTGACCATTAATCTTTGAGACAGACAATGTAGGGGACATGATAACAATTTGATCTAATTTTCCAAGCTCTATCACTGCATGCACTTAAATTATCAAAATCACGAAACAAAAACAAACACCTATGTACCTGAACTGCTTTATTTTACCCAAGTAGAAATGCTTTGCGTAATTACAATTTAATATGCCATCAGCCTTATTTGAACATTAATATAAAATATAGTTGTGTGAGGTAAAAATTCTACGTCTGTTGTAAAAGCACTATTAAAATACGAAAAGAAATTATACTGTCATAAAAATCATATATTAAATTGCTCTTAGAGCTTGGTATAAGAAAAAATATTACATCGTCTCACCTAAATGCATAGCATGCTTATTTTACTAGATGATGAGAGCTGTGTGACTCATGTTTCCTCTCTCTCCTGGGCTGCCAGTAATCTCAAAGGTAAAGCATGTGCGCAACTGAAAGAAAGACCTTTAACTCTGGCTTTCTTGTATAATGATCTCTGCTCCCATCATGACATGGTCATTTCATCTTCGGTTTTAAAGTTCTATTGAACAAGTAGCTTTTATTGTATACTCCTCCATATTATGTTTGGAAGGAGTCCAAAACTGAATAATTAATAAATGAACAAACGTGGCTCAGAAGGTTTGGCTTAGTCAGCTTGTACTACGTCATCACTACGTCTACGTAAGTGCCAGCAAACATTATTCTATGAGCACATGAAATGTCCATATCATTACCATCAAAAGAAGTTGTCCATTTTGACACAATCAGACACATGGAAAAACGAGCGAAAAAACTTACAATCAAATTCACAAAGAATTGAAAAAGTTTGGCTAAGAAACGAATTTCAGTCTTCCTCCCTCAAACACTGCAAGAAGTGCCTAGAAGTAACATTTGATTCAATCTCCCCACTTTCCTCCCCCTCACCCAATCATAAAAAAGCATAGCGGAATATCAGAAGCATGGGGTCTGAATAATTCTTCACAAAGTGAAGAATTGGATTGGCCATGATAAGCAATACAAATTCAACTATGCTTCGGAATTGTAAGACTGAGCTGAAAAATGCAAATGGCGATCCTCCACAAGAATTCTCTTGGTCTACTTTGTCTTGAGAGCTGGAAGGATACCAAGAAATTGGGACTGGGAATAAAAGGGAAACTGAGACCCAGAGAGAGGAAGTAACTTTCCCAGGATCATATTGCCTATTAGTGAAAAAAACAGTAGTAGAACCCTGGTACACAGAGTCCCACCAGACTTTGTTCTACTGAACCTACTCATTCCACCAATATCATACTTATGAACTTAATTTTCTACCTTTCCCCTAGTATCTTCATTCCCAAGCAAAAAGAAGGGATGGAATGATAATCACATGTATATGCCTGTCAACCATCACTCTCAGTTGAGAACACCAAAATGAGATTGAAACAATGTGTATATCACATATAAGTGATGTAAATGTCCTAGGTGTCAGAGTGACTGAAAGGAATGGAGAGAATTCATGGACACGGTGATCTGAAGAAAGATTATAAAGTTTACATACACTTACACTTTCCTTTCAAGCTTTAGATGAGTGGTTTAAGCACTGTGTAAGTCTAGAGGAAAAATTACACCAAAGCCCCATTCTAACTCTGGCAACCCTCCCATCAGAGGCACAGGAGCTGCCAGCCCACAGGAGTGCTGAGGGTTATGAAAGGAAGTATGCAGAGGTCAGATAAACAAAGTCAAGGCGAAGTGAGGACAAAACACATTCTATTTTGTCAATGACAATCATTGACACTTTTTAAAACCATTACCTTTGATTAAATTTACCTGCTACAATTTTAAAGTAGAAAAGTAGGACAGAAAGATTTCAGAAGGAGAAATCGTTTGATATTTAGTTCAGAAAATATTAGGATAACCAGTCGTTCATTCATTCGTTCATTCATGTGTTCCCTGATTCATTCATTCATGCAGCATCAAGCCGTTTGCAGGGGGTTACACATGTGTATACAACGTGGCTGTTTCCGAGAAGGACATTACAACGTTATAAGGGAGAAAGATACACACAAATAATTATTATGTGTTGCGTACCACAAAAAGAGGTAAATATAGTGGTGTGGGAGTTCAGAGAATAGAGAAAAGATACTTGGCTGAACTTAGTTTGAAGATTTGTTTCAACCAAACAGGCATTTTAAAGAAAGAACAAAGAAAAAGCTTATTTCCATTTTATGGGATATCCGTGCCGGAACTACAATATGCAGTTTGGGCAACTGAAACTTAAGAGAGGCAGAAAATGCATGGTCATTCTGAAATGATCAGTGCCCACAGGTAAGAAGCAGAGCGATCTGTAACAATAACATGTCTCAGTGCTTACTGGGTTAGGGTGGGCTCCAGTCCCGTGACTGATATCTTTTCAGGACATTGGAAATTTGGACACAAATGCACTGTGGGAAGACGTTCATGTGAAGACAAAGAGATTGGAGCTATGCAGCCATAAGCCACGGAGCGCCAAGGATTGTTGGCCACTGCTAGAAACTAGAAGAGGCAGGAATGACTCCTCTGTCTGCTGCGAGAGCCTGGCTTTGCTAACTCCTTGATTTCAGACTTCCAACCCCCAGAATTGTGAGGAAATAAATTTATATTGTTTTAAGGAAAAAGAAGAAGAAGAAGAAGAAGAAGAAGAAGAAGAAGAAGAAGAAGAAGAAGAAGAAGAAGAAGAAGAAGAAGAAGAAGAACAGGAG
>NW_012105453.1:1040467-1062237 GCF_000951045.1 Mandrillus leucophaeus
AAGAAGAAGAAGAAGAAGAAAAAAAGAAGAAGAAGAAGAAGAAGAAGAAGAAGAAGAAGAAGAAGAAGAAGAAGAAGAAGAAGAAGAAGAAGAAATGCTCTAAGACCCAATGTAAACATTTCCCCCTCTCAGAGGTTCTCTAGATGTTCCTTTCAGAACCAGGATTTCCTCTTCTGGGCTCCCCTAGCTTGTTCTTGGCTTCCTCTGCTCCTAGTGTTCTTGGCTTATCCCACTGCCCATGGTCATGTCTGTCTGTCTCACTGCACCAAGCTCCTTGTGGACCTCAGGAATGCACCTTATCTGTTTTTCCACTGCCAGAGTTTAGAATACCAGTCAAATACAATTCGTCCCGAGAACGGACCAAGAGAATGTATTCCTCACCCAGCGTTTGGGGGTCAGGTTACTATGAGCCTATTTTTAAGCCACAAGAAAATGAGTGAGTGTGTGTGCTTCTGCAAGTGGCTCCACATCCATTCTAGGCTTGATGAAAGCTGCTGGCATCTCTCTGGCAGATTAACAGGCTACACTTGCCACTTTCTTGGCGTCTGGGTCCCATATCAACTCTCAGGGTACTGTCTATTTTTTTCCCTGGAAATAATCGAAAAATAAAAATCTGTCCCCAAGCATTTGTATTCTTTCTTCCCCAAATTCCTTACATCTCATGAAAGTACTCTTCCACTGAACAAAAGCTCTCCTAGGGATTACAAGATCGCTGGAAAGTGCAGGATTCTCTGTCTTTCTTGTAAAACAGCTGCAAGTTGGCTTGGATATAAGCACTGCCACATGGATTAGAAACAGTTGAAAGGATTGTAAACAAAGGGTAATGATAAATAGTTATGTGGCAACCGGGTGGGAGGTGTTTAGTGGGGTGCTCCTTGGATTGGTGATGGGCCCAGTTTCCCTTAACATCTTTATTAATGATGAGGTAGGAGGGGAAACCACTAACAGCACATTCATTAAAGGCAGGAGGATGCTAAATTGGGAGGTGTTGCAAACACACAAAGGACAAAGAAAAAGCACAAGATTGGGATGGTGGAGACAATCTCAGCAAAGGAGAGCAGGAGAGGATTCAACTGGGTGAAGGGACCCAATTCACCCGCAGAAGCCATCGGGTCCTCAACACAGGACAAAGCTTGCATCCGTAGTCATTCATGTACAGGAAATAATTTTTTTTCAAAAAACTCAGATGTTTCTATAATACGATGACATAATATGCTTTTTCTCTGGCGGGGGTCGGGGGGGGTTGTACTAGTTTAATCCTGGAAACATTAAAAGAGTTAATCTGCTTTTATGAGCCTTGAAAAGCAGAAGGCCAAAATGGAAAACCCCACATAATTCCTGGACCTGAGTGAGAACAGAAAGACGAAAAGCAGTCTCAGCTGTACTCTGAACAGTCATAGTCTGGAGTCTGAGAGAGAATATTTCAACCCTGCTGGGACTTCTAGTTTCTAGTATCAGATTTGCCATGAATTTAAAGTCATTTTTGAAGGTTCGCCTCCTTTTCTGGGCTTGTTTCATTATCTTTTCCAGAAAGGTCTTCCTGTCTTCCAGAAATGTCTCCCTTTCCCAGGAATGCTTAAAGAAGTGTAGTTATTCATCCCATTATGTAATTTTTAATTTAATGTATAAAGGCATGAAATTTACTAGGAAGACCTCTACGAGTAGCGTGAAGGAGAGAAATCTGTTTCCTGCCCACAGGAATAACAGATGGAGAACTATTTACCTTATTTGCAAAAGTCAAATGGTAAATCTGGAAGGATAAAATAAAGCTAAAGACTTTAGAACATTAAGCTCCTTGAAGAAAGCTGTTGTATAAATAATATATTATAAGCACTTAAAATTCTTACCTGCTTGCAAAAATTTCCTTGGGTCTTCCCCACAGCATCCAACATAGCAAAATATTCTTTCTTCATTCAGGACTCACTGAACACCTACCATGTGCCAAATATAAGTCCTACTCTGGTGGAATTCAGGGTAGTAGCGGTGACAGAGACAAATAAGAATTCACATTCAAATGTATTTTTCAAATCATTGTGGGATATACAGTGGTGGTGATGTCTGAGCTGGGTCTTTATGGATCCAGTGAGAATAAAAGTGGGAGGGCAAAACAAGGTCCGACAAAGGTCAATGCATGCAAAGATGTAATAACAATGCATAGGACGTTACTACAACGTTTAGAAATGCTGGGTGGTTCTGTGAGTTTGAAATAAATACAGGATGCACAAAGTGAAGTTGCAGAAGATGATATCGTGCAATGAAACTTACTCGAGTGCTACCTACTTCAGAGAGCAAGAAGGAAGTGTATCCCTGCCATAGGGGTAGTTTTCCTGGGTTAGATTTGTAGGGTCCTTCTTTACCATGCTAAGGAGATTGAGCTTTATCCTCTATATAATAGGGAAGCATTAATATTTTTAAAGCAGAGAATAATGACACCCAAAAAAGTGGGTCAATCTTCTATTTCTGCTAAAATTTTTGTTTAACCAAAGCCTGATTTTATTTATAAGTGCAAATGCTTAGGCTGATAAAATGATGTCTGATATGCTAAAAAAAATTCAATGTTTAATATTACAATATACAACACAGGTAAAATACACAATCATGTACAAACTTGCAGTAGGAAGACCTCAACAAATTTATTTTTTAAATGAGCTTTTACAAATTTCAAACATTTCTGTCTACAAAAACAAATGCATTTTAGATTTGGCTTAAACGAATGTTCCTGACATCGCACTAATAACCATTGTGTCAAGATAGGCTGACTTAACATGGACACATGAATAAAATACATTAATTACAATTTTCACCATCTTTCTAAGCTTGCATCAGATCACTTATTTTCGTATCATTATGAGACCACATAAACTAAATCCCAGCTGGAGAATCGGGATTCCTGACTTTTATCTCTTTTAGCATCTGGCTTTATGACCTTCGGCAGTTAGACATTTTCTATTGTTCTGCCCTTCCTCATCTAAAAAATCAAGTTTATGATACATCGATATAATAATAAAAAGCTGGATTTGTAAACAAATAACTGTCAAGTTCTTTGAGTAACACACCCAGAAAAGATAGGAAAGGACGGCATTAAGGTGGTTCAAATATGAAACAAGTGAAAGACAGAGATTACTTTTAAGGTTCAGGTCAACTCTGAGATTCTATGACTCTATGACATGTATCCAAGTCATTGTTAGTATCAGATCTGGTTGTCATTGGCTTACAGGCAAGGTCCAAATAACAATTTTAGCTTCTCTCGATGTAAAGATCTCAGTGCTACCATGGAAATAGAAGTTGTCTCTTAACACTTCACACACATGCACACACACACAAAAGATCAGCTACGAAATCTACAGGACACTTGAACATAGCACCTTAATAAATGGGGAGTTTCTGAGTTCAGATTTTGCTTCTGAGTGAGTTTTAAAAAACCCCTCAAAAACCCTTCTACGTTACAGTGAGCACCTTTGTGAGGCCGCCACTGAGTTAAGAATACTCTCACCAAAATATTGCCCAAGATGTAACTAGAGGCCCCAAGGCTGCCACTGCCTGGCAGTTGCAAAGACCCAGAGAGAAAATTTCTAAGGCAAGGATGTACTTCCTTAATCCTCTCTCTTAAGGAGTTGGCAGCCAAGAATTATTCATTTCATAGTAACTAAAAATATTCCTGGTCTTGCATATTGTCTAGATTTTTCTGTCTATTACAGCCCTGGACTGGTGTTTGTGCTCTCCAGACTGCCTTGACCAATATAAGTTCTAACCTGTGACATCAACCATATCTCATACCATTACCCGCTATTTCCCAACAAAATGTAATGAAATTCCAGCTGATTCCTAGATCTTCTGTAATATTCGGGATGTTACTTGGCAGCTTCTGTTCAAGATTCCAGTTTTTCTGTGACCTGAGACCCAAAAAACGATAATAGTCTTTTATTGTTCCACCTTTAAATGTGGATAAATTAAAATTCTGTTTAAATAGAAGCTGTGCTGTTTGAGATAGTCAAATTTGAAGAGGAAGGCTTGGTAATGACAAAGGCCAGGATCGGGTGTGCTGTCAACAGTCATTGGTACACTTTGCTTGAAGGAAAATGACATGGACTGTGCCTCTAAAGGCTGCTTACACACATGTATACACGTGGCATTCATCACAGTTAAATTCAGCAAGAGGGCAGGTAACTCAGAACTTCACATGCCTGCAAATTTCTTTTTTTTTTTTTTTTTTTTTTGGAGTTAGGGTCTCATTCTGTCACTCAGGCTGGAGTGCAGTGGCACAATCTTGGCTCATTGCAGTCTTGACCTCCTAGGCCCAATCAATCCTCCCTCCTCAGCCTCCCAAGTAGCTGGGACTACAGGTGTGCACCACTACAGTCAGGTAATTTTTGTATTTTTAGTAGAGACTGGGTTTCGTTATATTGCCCAGGTGGGTCTCAAATACCTGGGCTCAAGCAATCCACCCGTGTCTGCCTCCCAAAGTGCTGGAATTACAGGCTTGTGCCACCGCACCGTGTCCCCTGCAAATTTCTAAGAGTGGATCAGTAGACTCTTAGGTAGGACCAAATATTTTTACTTGCAAAAGTGAATCTGTCGGTTCTGTATGTCTGTTCAGTTTACGTCATAGAAACAATGCCTTCCTTCACCAGAGGGCACTTCAGTATTAATGATCTCATTTGTTTAGAGACCTTCAGGTCCTGTTGTCCAGCTCTGAAGAGAGAGGGGAATCCATTTGGGGAGGCTTGCTCATTTTTCTAGGAAGAAGGAGATAACTGCTATGACGTTGCTAGAGTACCGGAAAGAAATGGACCTTTCTGTTCCAACTCAGCTCTTCCCAATAGGTCACTTTTCTAGAAGAGCCTGATTTGGAAATAAGGTCATAACTAGCTATTTTTTACTGGTGGTTGGAAAAATTTAATGAAAAGTCAGAAAGAAAGGTAAGTAAGAAAGTAAAGGCTCTGCAAAGCAACACACACACCCACAGTATTTCCAGTGTGGAGGTCAGAGAGCCAAACCTTTGAGGTGGAGGCTCCCCCATCTTCTCTCTTTCTTTGTTCAGAGATCTGCAGGCTTCTGGTAGTCTCAGGGCCTCAGTCATTCTGGCAATACCCAAATATCATAGGGTCTTCGACACCTCTGAAAATGGCTTTCCATAAATACGGCTAAAATACCCAATTTTACTCCTTAAATGGTTCATTTGTAAACTGCAGGAGTCCATGAGCATCTACAATTTGATACCTAAACTAAAAGAAGTTGGTATTTTATTCTGAAGTTCAAGCATTAAAAGGCTAAGATTCAGGATTTAAAATATGAAATCTAGATTTCCAACACAACTGTGATTTAATACTACACAATGGCAGAAGTTTGGGGAACCATATTTGTTTTCTGAACAGTTTCAAATCTACTCTGTTTCTGGTGAAATAAGTTGGACATTTCAGCAAAATGCAAAGTTCCTGTTAACAGTTTGAAGGCACAGAGTAATAGAGCAATTACCAGTAATCACATAGCACACAGGTTTTTTCAGATCCAAATGCAAAGCTGCCCAAACAATTAGTTCCCCTGAGATCTGTTTTCAGATGAAAAATCTAAATAGCTCTGTCATTTCTGGACCAAATGCCAAGTTAACTCTCTTAAAGAAGATCCAGGTGTATTAATTCCATGCCGAGTACTTCTAAACTCGCCACAAAAACACTTAGGGGCATGGCGATAATACCACACGGGCTGAGGGTTTGCTTTTAAAAGCCCCCTTCCCACCAGCTCCCTTCCAGGCACTTCTTTATCATCCATATGACACATTAAGAGGAAGTGCTAATGTTATACAGATGCATTAAGTCACAGGTGTGGTTTGGTGCATTTCACTGGGCCCTCAAAGCATTATACCACTGAGGGGCCCAGACAAGGGAGGAGCAGGCTGTATCAGTTCCATTCAAACCTGTGTTCTGAACACGCATTACAGAAGAGCACAATTACCCAGTCTGTGCCATTAGGCAGCATTAGCCAGCATCACCCATTGCTTCTGATTAATAATTGAACTCGATCCATACAAGAGAGCTCAGGCTAGTCTGGAGGCTGCCTTCTGGTATGCATTAGAAAGGGTCATCTCCAGGGGCCGCAGAGCACTTTGTACATTTAACAAGTCAATTTATAAACTACAGTCCACCCTTGATTATTAGAAACTGATGATTCCTTGCATCAGTGTTCCTTGTGCTTTACTGTTCATCTTTTTCTTTCTTGGTGCCTTCCCTCTGGCCACAAATGAGTGTATTATACTGCCATAGTCAGTGCTCTGATGTCATACCCTGATCCCCTTCACTACTGGAGAACTTATCCCCCAGCTGCTAGAAGTACCTTCAGCCATCGGCTTTCTTGGGGAATTGCCTCTGACAACAGAGTTACCTTGCCCAAGGTCATGTTCCTTCCCAGGGCAGCTGCACCCATAGACAGGTCAATGAGAGAAGTGTGAAGTCCTCACCTCCATGTGCCAACTAAGGACAACTCTGAAGGGCCATCCCGGCTCCTGCAGAGCTCCCTCCGGGAGGACTTGGCCTCTGTGTTGACTGCATTGCAGCTCTGCTTCTCCGTCTGTTCAGCATTTCCTTTCTCCCCTCAAGTATCATACCAAGAGCACTCCCTAATAATCTTCCTGCACGTAATCTTCATCTCCTAGACTGTTTCCCAGGGAACTCAATTTCCATGCAGAAAGAAGTACATATAACTTACCCACCACCTCAAGAGTCTAGTGTGATGGTCAAATAGGATGATGTATGAGAAAGCTCTTCATGAATTGTAAAAAATATAAAAGAAACACTTATTTCCTCTTTAACTAAGACGCCATTAAATTATGTGATATTTGTACATGGGGTAGACAAATGTGTACCTTTCCTGTGTTCTGCAGTGTTAGAATTTAAATAAAGCCAGAAGGCCCAAGCTTACCGAGGCACGAATTTAAATAATACTAAAACGGCATGCCTTTAGCATATTATATCACTTACATTTTTATTCATTTATGACAAGTCTTACACGAATCCAGATTTGAAGAGTGTCACTGGGATTTGTAGGGGAAAAGCACTTTTCTTCAAAAAGAATCAAAATAGTGTAGCGTTAGTAATTCAGCCAAATAGCATTGCTGAGGCAGCTATTCTTGTGATCACATATATTTATAAACCAGCAAACAAAGTCTTGGGGTAGTAAAGAGACATGGAATTGGCCCACAAACCCAAATTCTGCAAATTTAAGGTGATAAATTAAAGCTTAAAATTTTAAAGCCTAGCGTTCCACTTAGAAATGTCACCTTCTCAGCAGACCATAGGACAGAAAATACGCACTTTTTGAATTTAACAAAGTAGAAGGCAATGGCCCAGACAGGAATAGACCAGTGTTCAGAGATGGCCACATCTCCAGCTGTGTCAGAGCTTCACATGCATCTGTCGCCCCAGGCCCATTGTTTGTCTTTGTGCACTTGAGCCGTCCGGGGAGCAGGTGGAGCATAGACCAGGCAGGAAAGAATCAGAGCGCTCCTCACCACATTCACTGTGATGTGCACCATGGGCCCAGAGGAAAATATCCTGGGATCTTCCACTTCCTCTCTTTGGTTTTGCTTTTTCCTTCATTTGAATGGCAATTTCTCTAATTACCAAATGGAAAATTTTATCATGATCTCTTTATGAAAATTTGTTCTGCTTAATTATAAGGGGGCGGTGACAAATCTTTTTTTTTTTTTTTTTCTTGAAGTGGGGTCTCACTCTGTTGCCCAGGCTGGAGTACAGTGGTGCTATCACAGCTCACTGCAACCTCCATCCTCCTCCAGGTTCAGTTGATCCTCCCACCTCAGCCTCCCAAGCAGCCAAGACTACATGCATGCATCAATACACCCACGTAAATTTTGTATTTTTTCGTAGAGATGGGGTTTTGCCATGTTGCCCAGGCTGGTCTCAAACACCACCTGGGCTCAAGAGATTCACTCATCTTGGCCTCCCAAAGCACTGGGATTACAGGCATGAGCCAATGTGTTCAGCTGACAAATCTTTAGTATCAGTTGAAAGTGCTATCTCACTGGGGCTAACACATACCTGCCCTATAGCAAGGATGATACCAACAGGTTCATGGACAGGTGTATAGGTGTGTGTGCATGCATGTGGTTGTGTGTGTATGATAATGTGCACCCATGTATGCATGAACAAGGGATGGGAATGGGTATTTTCCTGGAGACACAAGTATCAGGGGCCCCAAGTAAGTGATATATGGGTGTTTAAAGCCTATGCAAGAGATGAAATATATCTGAACTGTAATTCAAATTCCAGAGACTTCTCTACCAACGCTTATTTTAAGAGTCCTATTTCTCGATCTTCAAGTTAAGTGCTGAGTTCCCTTTTCCCACTTTCGCTAAAGTGACAATAAAACAACTTTTAAGACTCTCAAGAAATATTAGAATGTCTACACTCATCAGTCCAAAAGATGATGCTCTAACATATCAAATCCCAGATGATCTACTAGACCATTTTTTAGCAAAATTAACTGCCAATCTCTGATCTCTGAAGAAAGCAGGGATATACGTGGAGAATGCACCAATCAGTCTTAAGCAGAATGAAGAAGAAATATATTCTCTGAAAATGTTCAGGCTGCAGGTTTTGAGAGGGAATTCAATAAATAATGAACTATTTTGATGAAAACAACAAACTCTGTCAAAGTGACCCATAATAAAGATTCCTCCCGAAAGAGGAGGACACCAAGAACAACAGTTTTTGTTGAGAATCTCAATTACTATGTTTTCTGAATTGGGGAACTGAACTCAATATAATAAAAGTTGAATGTCAGCCCAACCAGAGAAGTTGGGAATTGCTGTAACAGGCCAAGTTCAGAATTTTCATTCACAGAGTGATTGTATAATTTATGTGAATGGTAAAGATTTTGCCTAATATATTCATCAGGTATAAAGAAAATGTACTTAAATGAAAAAAAATCATCCTTATTGTATAGCCATTGTAAGACTCTGCTTTTTAACAATCATCTTTAATCATTTTCCACTTAGGTCAGTATGTAGCTTTGGGACTAATGAAATGTTGCCCTTTAGTATCAAACACTAGAATTTTAAGGCTACCCAAGATCACATCTTAAAGTCATCTAATGTATTGCTCTTCTTCTCTGCAAGACTATGTCTACAAAATCTGTGATAACTAAGAGTCTATGCTACTGAACACCAGCAAAATTCCTGGATCATTTAGTCCAGAGTCCAATAACCATTTCCGTCATATTTGGCTAACCATTGAGCACACAAAATTGACACGTGGGATGATTTACATGGCTTTTTAAAAACAGCATCAGAGTCCATCACTTAACATTAAATAGCATTAACTGATGAGTCATTGTTTTAGTCACCATTTTAGCCTTGGGTGCTTATTGAGTGACTTGATATATTGCACATTGCTCAACAGGTAAGAAGGATGTCAAATCTTCCCAGTATCAGTCTGCTTCCTAATCATCTATCTGAAAACCGGAGACTGGAAAGTTGCCCTAGCCAAACTTAACCACCTTCGGTCAGGTAAACGTCATCAATCTCATTTTACCCTTCATACTCTTGCTGCAAATTCTTGGGCATTATAACTAAAACAAAGGATTTGACTTTCACATGCTAAGCAACTTTCTTTTACCCTTGTTTTATATCTGGTGGGTGTCTTTGGCTTAAAACATTCGGTTCTAATGCACTACTTGGAAATTCTTGCAGTGGGCAAACACTCTTCTTCCAGCACACTAATTACTTTGTATGGGATAAAGTTAAATAATTTTCTTTCTTGAATCACCAACGCCATGATTAAATTATGTTTTGAGTACTCGTTTTTATCCGTTAGGGGTGAGCATTATTTTGTAAATGCCAAAAAAGTGATCTTCGCCCTGTGTAAACTTAAGACAGCTATCCCATCTTCACTAGAAACTTCCTTTAACAATAAGCTAATATCCTTTGATCTTTCAAAAACTGAGGTGAGCATTCCATCTTTTAAGGCTGACACATGCACAACTTTCTCCTTAATATTAAAAAATGTTTTGCCTGTTAATGAAAGAGGAATACAATGTACAGTGAATCCTCGTCTCAGAAAGATTCCCTTTGCAACTCGCATAAAAAAAAATTACTTCCTTTCTGAAGCAGTGAAATAATGATATTGAGTGGAATGCAAACAAAGAAAGTGTCATCACTCTAGAGATAATTAAAGCATTTGGGATTTCCAAACACTCTTAATTCATTATACTGAGGAATAAGCATTTTTAACAAAAGTTGAATTTGGCCTTGAGCCCAAAAACGTAATTATTCTAAACTTAGTCCCTACTCATTGATCATCCTCTGATTTCAATTCTGAAAAAAATAAATTTCAACTGGAATTAGTTTATCTGGAAACATTCCTACAGTGTATTTAATGCTCAACGCTTGAGACGTGAGAATATGTTAGCACACATGAACATACTGCATAAAATCTATTTTAAAAAATGATTAAGATTTAAAGAATTCAATCTAGCCCCTGAATATTATCCTCTAGAGAAATGTTTTTCTGAATCCAAGATTCTAACAGATTGATTCTAACTCCTTACTTTAATTCCAATGAAGTTCCTAAAGAAATGCAGGCAAAAGTTGACTGCTGTTTAAATCCAGTCAGTTTTAAGAAGGAAGAGCTAGACCACTAGAGAGATATTATAATTATAAATGTTTATAAGCATCTGTGTCGTATGTGCTATTAAGGAAAAGACTATATTGACTCATATATTCTTGTGAGCATTGTTTTATTTTTAGCAAGGACAGTTTATAATAAATTTTTATATTTATAAAATGACTCTCAGACAAGCATATGAGAACCCTTCCTAAGCATCTTGCTTGATTTTTCAATATTCACAGGTGGAAGAAAAAATATCAAATCAGACAACATTTTGCACATAGGAGAAATGAGGCGATCAGAAGTGATGTAATTGTTGAAGAGCCCTTCTTGTTCCTCAGCGTATTGCATGGCACAGCTTAACCTTCCCATTGGGGGTCTGAAGATGCGCAATAGTATTAATACCACCGGGCAAGGGAGGAACAAGACTGGACATAGTGGCTGAGGGTCGTGGGAGGCTGCGGTATGCCTGGCACTATGTGCAAGATGAACTGAAGTTCCTACTGAAAAAACCTCAGCCCCAAGTCTTCAGATCCGCCATCATACAAGACATCCTTTGAATTAGGCGCCTGATCTCCCTGGAGTCTTCCTTTAAAATGTGGCTTCCCCTCTAGAGAGGAATGACGCAGTGGCCTCCTCCTGCTCTTTCCTTTGTCCTTGTAACTAACAACATATTTATTAACATCTCACATTGATAAAACTCATTAGAATTCGCCAAACATGTGGACCTATATGATCTCATTTAATCCACACAACCTTATGAGCTATTATAGTTGTATTTTAGAAATGAGCAATTTAGGCCAGACACGGTGGCTCACGCCTGTAATCCCAGCACTGCAAGAGGCCGAGGTGGGCAGATTGCTTGAGGCCAGGAGTTCGAGACCAGACTGGTAAACATGGTGAAACCTTGCCTCTAGAAAAACACAAAAATTTAGCAGGGTGTGGTGGCACGCGCCTGTAACCCCAGCTGCTTGGGAGGCTAAGGCAGGAGAATCACTTGAACCTGGGAGGCAGAGGTTGCAGTGAGCCAAGATCGCACCACTGTACTGCAGCCTGGGCAACAGAGTGAGATTCCATCTCAAAAACAAAAAAAAAAAAAAAAAAAAAGGGGGGCAATTTAAAGACTCAAAAAGGCTAAATGCCTACACGAAATCCATTGGTTTGTTTTTACCATGTGACATTACACTTTCCAACATTTGATCAGTTCAATAAACATACGGTTTATTGAAAACCCCTACTGTGTGCCAGACACTGGCCCAAAGAATCATCAATAAACCCAGGCCTGCTTCATCTGCCCAGCAATCTTGGGGGCAGATCCCTGTGCCTATAAAATGAAGACAGCAATATCAGCCCAACCTAATTCACCAAGTAGAAGAAAGCAATATAACTAACGTGGAAAGGGTTTGAAAACTGCAAAGATAGCTATCCAGACTGGAAGTGTTGCTGTTAGCGCCTTCCTGGGAACGAACGTGCCCAGCTGCTTTGAACTTTGAAAGCAAAGGGCCGCTGACGACTCTGAACATCTGATGATAGAGGGAGTGCTTTTCTAGGGAGAGAGAGGGAATAACACAAGACCAGCCTCATTCCGTAGATCAAAATTAAGTCTAAGTCCTTTGCTGGGCAGAGGATCTGTAGAGTACATTGCTCTGTCAACTAACACACCTCCAATGCCTAGCACAAAGCCTAAGTCAGGGACAGGGCCAAGAAAAATACTGAGGGATAAAAATATAGTTAAAATAAGATCTGACGGTTCTATTCAGGGTTCACATCTGCACAAAACTGCCAAATTTAAGGGACCAGAATTCAAACACTTAATCACACCAAGAAATAAAAACGGGGGAGGAAAATACTAGAATCACTATAGCGTATCAGTTTGAAGATTCCTCTTTTTACCTTTTTACATCTGTAGAATTGGGATGAATCAATGCAATGGCAGGTCATAATTGTCAGTGTTCTCTCTTTCTTACAAATATGTCAGATAACACTGCATCTTACAAGTAAAGGTATCTTAGATTTAATTAATTAAATAAGATGTCGTAAATTGTCCGTTTTCAAACTGGTTCAAAGGGCTCTTTTCCAGGTATACTGCCTGCCACGCTGTGTCTTATCCACTCAGTACTTTGCCACCAGCCTTAGGGCTGGCCCTCCCTCCACACTCAAACCTGGTCAGAATCCAGAAATCAGGACTGACTGCGGCAGGCAGTTTCCCACCCAGTGGCAGAGTTGCTGACTTCAGATCACATCTGCTCTCTGTTCTCCCCCCTTTAAACTGACCTGACTTCTTTTTAAAGCTTCGTCAACAACAAAGCTTCCAGTTACAGCCCTATTCCTAGCAGCTACCTAGTTCTATCTGTTTCTGCTTCAAGAAGACCATTCTAAGGCTGAGCTTTGAGAAACATCCACTGCTGTTGGTGTGTCTTGGGCTGTCTTCTTACCTTCTCTGTCAGAGCTTAGCCTGGCATGTTTGTTGACCACAACAGAAAAATAATGGTCAGCCTGCCCAGGTTTGTAGTCTACTTTCAGTGGCAACTTCTACAGCAAAAGAAAGATTCATCTGCAAATCTTGTAACATGAACCTATCACAGTGCAATACTCTTCTACGATGATGCACCAGTCACCCAGTGCAGTTAGCATGTAACAGACCCCTGTCAAGAGCACCTCCGCCTGTTTGCTCTGACATAAAAGAATGTGTAGAAAATGTGATATTCACAAGGAGGAAAAGAGAAGATCTAAATCTTAGGAAGATTCAAAAGAAAATGCACGAACGAGTCATTTCAAAAAAAAACCAAAAAACAACAGGAAGAAAGAAATGTGAACCACATGTAGAACTACATGGAAAAAGCCTATGTAAAGAATAGATAGTGACCACGTTATTTTCCACATCAAAATCACTCCTAACACCGCACTGCAACTATCCAGTCAGTTGATTCCAGACCACAACACTGTTACACACACACACACAGTCGTCTCTCTCTCTCTCTCACACACACACACACACACACACACACGCAGTTATCTTTCCTGCAAAGCTTCTCAGATTGTGCATAAAAAATTGTTTCAAATCAAAACAACTTAAGTGAATATAACCAATTACTTTGCTCCCCTGAGCCTCATTTCTTCTTTTATTTTAAAAACTTGATCCTCCTTCCACTCTAACTTCCACAGGCCAAATTCCAATGGTCTTCACTTGGGATCTTACCTGAGACCAAACTGAATTTATCCTCAAAACGTAACCCCAGGGTATGTCCTCGGACAGCAGAAACAGACCGTGTGGGCCAAAGGCAACACGGCTGTTTCATGATCTGATCTTGTATTCATCCCACTATTTAGAGAGACCCCACAGAAGAAGGTGGAAGAAAAGGGCCCCCAAAAGACCAGTTAAACAAGAGACAAATAACCAGTCAAGATATTCCTTGATAAGATCCTTAAAAATTATCTTTAATTGATGCCAAATATGAACAGATCATAAAGTGACAGAAGCAAGTAAAATTGCATAGATGAAAACTATGCGCATCAATTAGGTTCTCAATTCATAACATTCAATGTCCTTGACCTGACATATTACACAGTTAGAGAAGGGAAAATGCACAGTAGGTGAAGATGAGACATGTCCTTAACTCAAGGTGAAGCAACTGGCAAACTGAAGAAATAAAATAGCGCTTTTTCAGCTTAAATGGTTTGTTGTCCTGATGGTGCACTTTCAATTAATACTAGTCATTTTTATTTTTCACCTCAGTAATACTTTATCTTTACTATTAGAGGCATGTCACATGGAGTCCATGTTGTCTACTTACATCTGATGCATAAACAGTCCCAAAACAGTGCGCTGAAGAGAAGAAAGGTGCTTCTGCAAAGTTTGGAGAGGAGACAACTTTGACCTGGAATATTTTACAAGAGATTTCTTGTTTTGTTTTGTTTTCATCCCATATACCATTTCTTCTTCTTCTTTGATTGTGGTACAAAAGTTTTCTATACTCTTTGAAGTTTCACATCATAAAAAGTAAACTCCTAGTTAGCTCCTAAATGAAAATCCCTGTGACTAGGGTTCATCTCCTTAAAGCTAATAGCCCTGAGGTCAGCAGGGCCTCACCCCTTACATACATGCTGGACTTCCCAAGAAAGCCCAGGGTCATTTTGCCTGAGCAAAGAGGCTGGCATTTAATCCCAAGGCTTCTAAACTTTACATCTATACCCTGAATTAGTTTGCACAGTGACCCAAGGTAATGGAACAGTTTTGGTTAACAATTCAGCTCCTGTTTGCTTCTTTACAAAAATGGTAAGTAACATACATTCTTTTAAGGTTTACCTGAGTCATACTAGACATGTTCACATATACCCTGAAATTCCATGATATAAATACAAGTAGTAATATGCCACATGGTGGATGAGAGGTCACCTCCTGAGATCACAATTCAACTTGGGTTGCGTCTGGTCTTAAAATTTTAGTTTGTTTGTCTTCTTAAAATGAACATAAACATCAAAAGACTCCATTCTTGCTTGGAAAAGCCTGAAGATAACATGCTTGTTTGGCAGTTTATATTCTTTCTAACAATTTTATACTATGGATGGTTACCACCCACCAATTCTCACCACCCCAGGAATAAGTCATTCCTGGAAGAAAATGGGAAAGTGCCTTCTGCTAATGTTCTTTCTCCTTTCTTTCAATCCAATCTACCAAACTAAGAATTAAAATGTAAAATTTTTAAAAAGCATGTGTTTTGAGGTCTCCTATATTAAATGAGAGGGCTAGGAAACTATTTTTATTGACTTTTAGATGGTAACTCATTTGAAAAATGTGTAACTATACATAATGTGAAGAAGGCCCTTTATAGGCTCAACCAAATTTCTACTTTAAAAAAAAATGTATTCCTCATTTGCCATTTACATGTATGTTTTTAATTCTCAAGCGAATCAAGACTGTGACACCATCTGTGCTTCAGGTCCACCATGGTGGAATCTAAACCTGCCCTACAATTCCATTTCAGGGAAATGACTGCCCACTGGCCGGAATCCGGGAGAAGGACTTGCTCTTGGTGTATCTGATTTTGCAAGGCTCACCCACGAACACACTCCCAATGAACTGATATAACTGAAAATCAGAACTCAAGTCTCCAGGCAGTGCAAGGGGAGTTGTGCACAAGTGGGGAAAAGGGAGATGCAAAAACAGAAAGTTTTCCTGGCTGGAATTTGTCTTCTAGAAATCTGAGGACAGAGGAAATGAATGTCTTTGGTCTCTCTGATTCAGATCACTTCAGGTGAGTTAACCACTTCAGAGATTCTGGGATGGCTAACAGCCCTGCTGTGACCAACCCTTCCAATGCCACCCTATTGAACTAGGGCCCCAATAGACTGGAAGAGAGGAGTTATGGCTATCAGCACATCAACAGTCTTCTCCTAGAGAAAACACATAGTCAGGACATGAGCTGTTAGAGCTCCATGCCTAGGAAGGGGAAGAAAAGGTAAAGAGCCTGCTAAAATAAATAAGAATAAGTAAACCAAAAAATAGTCATCCCTTAATAGGCAGTTTTGTTAAGTGCACCTTCAGGTCTACAAAGACATTTCAACACATTACAGTGCGAGGGGTAAGAGCTTGGTCAAACATCGCATGCCTATGCTACACAGATAATCCCTGTACTCCATTCTTACTGAATTCATTGCAATGACCTAGAGATGAGCTAAGCAGCATTCATTTTCCTCACAGCACCCCAAACTCATAACAACAACTCATCCCCAGTCCCAGGCTGACAGGTTCACCGCCTGCAGCACTTTTTTCTATATCACATGCAGAAGAATCAACCACTCCAGGGTGTAACCATGGTAAGTATACCAAGTACCCAAAGTCAGTCTTGGTGCCATTTTCTCATCCATTAACCCATCCATCCCACAGTACCGAGTGGATTATTGCTGTTGACAGAGTGCGGTGTTTCAAGTTCTGTGTGCACTAGACCTCAACGTTGAAATGAAAGATCAAGATATCCCCAGGACTGGCAGGAGGTTGGCATTTTTTTCCTAATTGGGGATTTTTAAGCAAGTAGGAAAGGAATCACCAGAATGAGTTAAGGTTCAGACGAGAAGGAGACATCACATGGGAGGGTTTAATGCCCTGTAGTCGAATGCCGTGCAGTTCTTGGCCCTTCATCTTCCACGATGTGTGTTGTGTTCATCTCACAGATTCACAGAAGTCACATAGGAAAAAAAGATATCCATGTTCTTTCTTTTAATCGAGTTAGCCAGAATGGGTGTAACTCGAGTTTCTAGGGTGACTGCCTCACTGCTAGTTCTAGGACAGGATGGGGGAAAGGGGTGGGAGAAACAGAACAGATTTTCGGAAGAAGCTGGGCCAGAATGTCAGGTAACAGGCAGCCACATGCTAAGCGCAGAATGAAGATTCCCCACCTCAGGGTCCTTAAAAAGGCTGTGAGTACCTCTCCACGGGTGGACAGCTGCCAAGCTCCAGAGGCCTGTGTTCCGTGGCTGTCTTCCAGCCAGGAACAGGGTCCCCACCATTCTCTGGGCTGAGCGACTGGGGCAGCAGAAGTTAGATGTTCAGCCTGTGAAGTGACTGCCAGGTGGGAAGGTCATAGGAGCGTCATAGGAAATATCTGAAAGGGGTAGACCGGGAGGGAAGGCCTAGGAAAGGTTATTATGAACTGAGTGTTCCCACATCCACAACAATGCCCGAAAAGATTGGACCATCAGAGAGATTTGCAAAGTGCTGTTACTAACAGAGAAAGAATAAGGAAAGGTGCCAGGAGCACTACACTGGACCTGAGGAAGCCTTGTGTGTCCAAAGTGGCCCTCGATAGGAAACAAATTCCCAAAAAGTTTATCTTGGCTTCTGGTGGAGAAGAGGAAAAAACAAGTTCACAGTTCACGTCCACTTCAAAGATGGGTCTCAGTTCACATCCAGCGTCAGGCTGTCAAAGGGACCAATGCTAGTAGATGGCCAGAGAGACAGCACCCTCCTGGGACTCTCCTCTCCAGGGTTTAGGGTGGTGTGGTCTTCTCACAGTGGTGAAATGAGAGAGCGAGAATGGAAAAAGAAAAAGCAAAAGGTCTGTGCCCCAACCCTTCCCCACTTTTGTTACCTAACTTCTCAGCTGTGTCAAGGAGGCACTTTCTGCAGTTCACTGTGGGTACAGGATAAAGGCACTAAGCAACTATTAAATCAATTGGTTTAGTTTCTTCAGGGAGCCTCAAGGGGAGGGCTGAAGTCTCTGCAGACTTCAAATAATGACTGCAAAGAAAAAAAATCAGCTCTGCTTTGGATGCATACAATAGAGAAACATTTTCATTTACATCCTAAGAATGCACCAAAAAACATGCAGTATTGCACCTTTTTTTTTTGTTTGTTTGTTTGTGTTGCTTGTGTTTGTCTTCAGCTAGAAAGAATACTTGTTCTTAGGTGTTGCTATATATACCTTGATGATTTATTTAGTTTTTCACATGGCTTCCCTTTAAGGGATGGGCATATTGGTCCTCTCTCCGCCTATACCTGCACAAAAAACCTGGTATTTCCCTGAGCAAAGGCAGGAAAATTGACTGAGTGCCCCCACCCCCACCCCCCATAATTTCTATTGGGCCTTTCATCCCACAGACTTGTAATTTTTATTACTTTTTAGATTTTTATTACTGAAATCATGCATTAATTAATTCAAGGTACATCTTAGTCAAATAGGCCATAATGCTGAGTAAGAGAACATGCTTTGAGCTCCAAAAAGTTATTGTTCCCATCTGACTAACATATGCACTTAAATACAGTACTTTATTTACTAATAAAATAGTTAATAAATGGAGGAGTGCACTTTTGGTGAATGCAAATGAAAAAGGATCTATTTTTAGAAGAATCGATTTCAACTTAAGCTTATCCCCTATTGTCTGGGCTAACTTCTCAGCATGCGATTATAAAATAAATTGTATCAGATTCAAACATGCTTACATTTAACTTCATTTGTGCTCTCTTGCAATAAGGAGGCTAAGGTTTTACATCCAGTTCTGAAAGCCAGGGGTCGGAGTGCAGGCCTGGTGAGAAAAGACCTGTATTTGGCTCATCTGCAGTTGAGAAAATTTAGCAGCACTGCAGATGAATCAATTAATTTAATTCAGTTATCTTTTTCTTAGAGAACAATCTGGATTAGAAAGAGAATGGGCCCAGGAGGAAATCCCTACAGATCAGGACCAGTATCCAATTTATAAGGTGCTTTGTGAACCAGTCTTAAGCAATTGGAGTTTTCTTTTTTCACCTTGTAATATGCAGTTCAGTTGATCGAAATAAAAATATCTATTCATTGTCCATTTTGGCTGGTCTATCATGTTACATATAATACATCTGATGCACTGTCTTCAATGTGCTATGCAGTTTGCAAAGATTTTTTACTGGAGTCCCATGCAAATTTTAGTTTTATATTTCTAAGCGATCATCTTGTTTTGAGTTTTTAAAAAAGTTAAAGAAACCAAAGCATTAAAAATGTTTCAGTTTGGGGAAGCATATGATTATTGTTTTACCTAGACGAGTTCATGGACTAATCTTTTTAAGCCAGTTTTAGAAAATACTCTCTCTTTTCCCATTTTTTAATAAAAGGAAAATAGTTTATTGTCATGGATCTTGAAAGCTTCTGGTTCACCACCCCCAAAATCCTCAATGCAACAATGCATTGACAGTTAAATAGAGCATTCGAAGTCTACTTAGTAAAGTATCTACAAAGCGTGACATGAGTCACCAGGTTTTTCTGTTCTGTTTTTTAAGTCTTTTGAGCTGCTAAGTGGGGCTTTTTTGTTTGCTTGCTTTTGTTTTTTAAACATCGGTCAGTAGCTTGCTCTTATTAACGCAGTTTTGGTTAGCTGTGGTGCAATTGCCAGTTCTGATATTGACCTGTCTATAATGGGCTATGCTATTATTCATATCCTCTTCGATCTCCATGTACTCAGACTTGCTCATAGTAGAGGAACTGCGGCGACTGAGGTCACTGTCAGAGGCTAAGTTAGGGGAACTGACGTGGAGCAACTGAGCCTGCTCTTCCCCCTCAGTTTCTCGGTGGTAGAAATAGTTGAAATTGGACACAATGACAGGTACGGGCAGGGCAATTGTCAGCACACCAGCGATGGCACACAAGGAGCCCACGATCTTGCCTCCAATTGTCACAGGGTACATGTCACCGTATCCTACAGTGGTCATGGACACCACCGCCCACCAGAAAGCATCGGGGATACTGGAGAAGTGCGACTCAGCTTCTTCCGCCTCGGCAAAGTACACTGCACTAGAAAACAGGATGACGCCGATGAAGAGGAAAAAGATGAGCAGCCCTAGCTCTCTCATACTAGCTTTGAGGGTCTGGCCCAGGATCTGGAGGCCCTTAGAGTGGCGGGAGAGCTTGAAGATTCTAAAAACCCTTACCAAGCGGATGACCCTGAGGATGGCCAGGGAGGTGGCCTGCTCGCCCTTCTGGTTTCCTTCCTGCTCAGCTATCTCGGTGCCCAGGGTGATGAAATAAGGAATGATGGCCACAATGTCGATGAAGTTCATGATGTTTTTGAAGAAGTCCGTCTTGCTGGGGCAGGCGAAGAAGCGCACCACCAGCTCGAAGGAGAACCAGATGATACACAGCGTTTCCACGATGAAGAAGGGGTCCGTGAAGATGTTGGAATTGTAGATGACCGTGGTGTTGTCGATGCGGTGGACGGTGCCCGTGAAGTCCTTGTCATCCTTCAGCTCGGGGAGCGTCTCCAGGCAAAAGATGACGATGGAGATGAGGATGACCATGACGGAGACGATGGCAATGACCCTGGCGGGCCCCGAACTCTCGGGGTACTCGAAGAGCAGCCACACCTGGCGCTGGTACTCCTTCTCGGGTAGAGGACGCTCCTCCTCCTTGATGAAGCCCTCGTCCTCCCGGAACTTCTCCATGGCCTCCTCGCCCAACTCGTAAAACTTGATCTCCTCGGAGAACATGTCCAGGGGCACGTTGACCGGCCTCCGCAGGCGGCCCCCCGACTGGTAGTAGTAGAGGATGGCGTCGAAGCTGGGCCGGTTGCGGTCGAAGAAGTACTCGTTCCTCAGGGGGTCGAAGTAGCGCATGCGTTTCTTAGGGTTGCCCAGCAGCGTGTTGGGGAACTGCGCCAGGGTCTTGAGCTGCGTCTCGAAGCGCAGCCCGGAGATGTTGATCACCACGCGCTCGCAGCACTCGTGGTCGTCGTGGTCGGTCTGCCGGGGGTAGCTGCCATCCTGGGGGTGGCCCGGGGCGGCCGAAGCCTCGTCCACGTTCTCCCCAGACATCACCGTCATGGTGAAAGCCGGGCGCGGGGGTGGGAGGCCAGGAGAGAGCCCGGGGTGGGAAACAGCCAGGGACCAGGGGTGGGGGGGACCCAAGCGGCCCCCCCACCGGAGTGCGCGTCTCCCTCACGCCCAGGGGGAGGGGCTTCGAAATGAGCAGGTCGGGAGATCTGCGACTTTGCCTCTCGCTGCCTTCCCCTCCACCCTGCCTTGTACTCAATTTGGAATCCCCCTCGCCTGCGGGCCGGGTGCCGCTTTTTGCAGAGGGTCGGGTTTGGATTTGGGGGTTTGTTGGCTTTTTGTTGTTGTTGTTGTTTAGATATTTCTTCCTGATCCCAGGTGCCTTAATGCAGTGCCGTTCTAGCGGACTGGGCCATGGCTTCGGGGGTTGCCCTGGCCTCCCCTCCCCTCCGAGAGCCTTGCTAGGACCCGGTGCAGTGCCGGCTCAGCAGATCCCCACGCCTGCCACCCCCTCTGCTTCTCCTCGGCTCTCCCCCCTCCTACCCCTCTTCGCCTGCCGCCTTCTAAGCTCCCACCAGGGCGATCGATGGACGCTGCAGAGAAATAGAAAGTGATACGGGGGTAGAAAATCAGAAGCATTCGGATGGGACGGACCTACAGACACCGAAGAACACAGACCTCTAGCTCGAGAAAGCACTGGACGTTTACTAGGGCTATCACACACACACGGACAGACGACACGCAGACACCCGGAAATCCAAGTTTGGGGCTCTTCCATCCCACTTTCCCCAATGCCCAACAGCCGATCTGTTTACAACTTCGTTAAACTAGAGATCGGAAAAGCGCCGAGAGACGCCGGGGGAAGCTCCGGGTCCCAGGCAGCATCCCCGCACCCCCGGCCTCCCCCACCCCGTCGCCCC
>NW_012105453.1:1062487-1090465 GCF_000951045.1 Mandrillus leucophaeus
TGGACAATCGCTTTACCGAGGAGCTACGGCGAAAATGTTCATTCCCTACCCCCATTCTCACCGGTTGCCAGCAACCTGGAGACGCCGTCCTCTCTCCGGTGCAGGGAGTTCCGGAGGATGCGGGGCGGAAAAGCAAAATATCACCCTCTCCCGAAGCTCAGAGGCAAATGACGATAAACAGCACTCTCGCCCCCTCCTAACACTATGGGAGCCCTTGATTCGATCCCGAAGGAGGCGGGCGGGCAAGAGCCTGGATCTACATGGCTCTCCAGTTCCCTTCGCTCGCCGCACCCCAGCGCGGACCTCGCCAAGGCTACGCGGCGCGCCGGGAGCCCTCAGGAGCTCGGAGTGGAGCAGGGTGCGTGCGGCGGCGGGTCCGCTCGGTCCATTTCTGGGCGCTGCAAGATCAGCAGAAACCTGAGAAAGCGCCTGGAATACAGAGCAGCGATTGGCCCACCCGGGCGTGGGTTGGGGAGGGCGGGGGAGGGCAGGCGCGAGGAGGTGGATGGAAAATATGAGGGGGTGGTTTGGAAGAGAGCGGGGTTGTCATTCAGTTCCCACCCTTGCCAGCACAGCTTTTTCCTCTCCTACCAGAAAAGCCGACCACTAACTCTACTTCCCTTGTGGCCCACCGCCCCGCCCACGCACGGCCCCTGGCGGCTCGCGACCTTCCCCGGGAATTTCACATTGGAAATGGTCAGGTCCGACGCAATGCAGGCGGTGGTGTTTCTGGCAAAACTCCTCCAATGGGTTTGCTTTTGTGCAGTCCCACAGTAACCCTCTTCGATCGCACTGCTCTGCGCCCCATTCCGCTCCTCCCCCAAGAAGGCCCTTGCTCTCTGCGGGGCCCTCCCAGCTTCCCCCCGCCGGCTGGACTCTCAGAGCTGCAGACTTTAGGCAGAGCTGTGCAGTTGAGGATCCCTGGGTTTGTTCCATGTAGTTTTACTAGGCGGCGGTGGTGCTGAGAGCCTGTCCCTCTTTAACCTACGATGGGACTTGAAGTTTTCTTACAATCCGATTATTCTGAAATACAGAGAATGTGACTTGTGGGGGACCGAAGGCTTCGTGGGTTTGTGGGGTTGTCTGCCAACTTGGTGCTAATTGGGAATAATCTGAGAAGCAAGTCGCCTACTCACCTCCCACCCTATGCCCCTCCTCCCGCAGCCTCTTTCCCCAGCCTAGTGCCTCCACAAGGCCACTTTCAAAGCTTGCAATTTATTCGGAAAGGGTCCCCCGCAGAGGCGCATGGCAGCAGGAGCTGGGGGCGTGCGCCGTGCCCTGCGAGTGCGGCTGGAGCTGCGCCCCCAGAGGCGCTGAGTCTCCGCGCCTGCAGCTCGAGAAAAGGCTGCCGGCAGTTTGGTACTTCCAGGGCTGTGGAGTCTCTAAGGAGGCTGCAAGAGCCCAGAGTCGCCGCTGATTGGCTCCTCCCTCGGCCTTGGGGCCACCCTTCTCACCACTGTTGCCTCCCGCCTACACCACCCACCTCCTTAATCAAAGCCAATGATTGCATCCTCCCCGCTCTATTGTGGCTAGTGGAAAGCAGGGGCCTCTGCGGGATTGCCCAGGCAGTGCAACAGTCCCTGTCTGGAACTAGTTAAATCCTTCCTCCAGATTCAGACGCCAGCATTTCCTTCAGAAAAACAAAAGTGTATGTTCCCTCGCCTCCTTCAGATCCATACCCCAGCTTTTCTTTCATGAACAATGAGTTCTCTTATACTCCTCCTTCCCATGTTGAACTCTGCCCTTTTCCCACCTTCCACACTCATATCCTTCAATCTCAATAGCTCCAGGGATCCCTACCTTTCTGCACTGCTGCTCTAAAGCAAATAAATAGTTTTTTTTATTTTTAAAAATAAAAACAGATATATAAATATGAAGCTCCCAGCTGAAGTAACATCAAGTCTCTTGGTTTTGTTGCTGCTGCTGCTGCTAGAATCCTATCGGGGATAACTCTACTAGACAAGGGTTTTCTGATCATATCCTAGCACTACTGAGCTTTCCTATTCTCCACTTTCTCTGTCCTTATCTTGTACCTCCCTCTTCCTATAAACCATTGCCTTTCTTTAAATGTCCCTAAGATTGTCATCTTCCTAGCTTCATGTGAATGCACGTGCCCTAACTCAGCATTAGGAGATTGCCTTGCTAGAAGGGATTCACAGATTGGATGGGATCCAAGGTTCCTAAATTCAGGGTTTTATTGGGGAGCATATTAGGAAATCTTCGACATCTCTGATAAATGTGTTTACAGGACTGGACCTCCAAGGGACTGGAAGAAAATTGTGAGCTAGGAACTCAGCATTCTCCTCCTCCTCCTCCTCCTCCTCCTCCTCTTCCTCCTCCTCCTCCTCCTTCCTCTTCCTCTTCTTCTTCTTCTTCCTCTTCTTCTTCTTTGAGACAGGGTTTAGTGGTGTAATCATAGCTCACTGCAACCTGGAAGTATTGGGCTCAAACAATCCTCCCACCTTAGCCTCTGGAGTAGCTAGCAGGACAATAGGCACAACCCATCACGCCTGGCTAACTGGAACTCAACACTCTTGATGGAAGTCCTCCCTTGGTAAGGGTCTGAAGGTATTTATTAATTCAACAAATATTTGCCCAGCCCCAGCTGTGGGTCAGACACTGCCCTCTCACTGGAATGGAGACATATAAGGTCCCAGGTTTCATGGAGCTCGTATTCTGGTGGGAGATACAGGCAATAAACACATACCTCATACATTATAGTGTTGGATAAAGAAAATTAAGAAACAGGCACAGTAAGTGACAAATATAGGTTTGCAGATAAGAAGGGCCTCTCTGCAGAAGTAACATTTGAACGAAAAACATCAAGAAGAGAGAGCAAGGAACAGGAAGATGAGAAGGATGGGTGTAAGAGCAAAGGTCCCAAGGCAAGGACAGACGCAGCATATTCAGGAAACAAGAGGGCCACTATGGCCAGAAAGAAGTGACCGAGAAAGAATGTCTACAAAGGTAGGTCAGAAAGGCAGGCAGAGCCCAGATCATGCAGGGCCTCTCAGGCTATGGTAAGAATAGTTCATTTCATTCTGAGTACAATGGGAACCTACTGGAGGATATGCATCAATATAGTAATATGAGTTGCATTTCTTGAAGATTATTCTGGCTACTAGAAACAAGACACAAGGTTGGAGGTTATTAAGTAGCATAAGCAATGATGGCTTAGATGAGGGAGACTGTGGTGAGCTTGTGAGGAGTTTTTGGAAGAGAATTCATCTTGAAATAGAGATGACAGAATTTGGGATGTGAGGAAAGAAAAGTTTTAGAACTGTCTCCTAGGCTTGTGGCCTTAATAACCAGACAAATGGTAATATCATTTGCTACAGGAGTGTCCCAAACAGTTTCTCTCCTACCTGAATGTGAGCTCCTCTGAGATCTTCTGTGTCTTAGTTGTCATTGCGTTGTGCGGCTTAGGAACTCCTTGAAGTCTGAGACCTTGTGTGCCTTAGTAGTCACTGTTTTGGACAGCTTAGGCATCTCCTCAGATTCTCTCCAGCTCACCATTGTCTTGTCCTATGGCCACTTGCCCCACTGCAGGTGCTGCTGGAAAAGTCAACTCTATGGGTGGCATAGTTCTGCCTTCTGAAGTTGATGACACTGCAAGGAGTGGAATCTGGATTCCTCAGGACTGCAAAAAGGCCTAGGTGAGCAACACAAACCTAGAGGGGCATTAGCTCAATGAACCAAGAGGAGCTTGCCCAGTGGGAGATGCAAGCTAGGAGGGAGCTCATAGGTAAATTCCCTCTACCTTTATTCTTTTCATGGCCAAGCAACCACATGGTCTAATGAAAAGGCTGTGTCTCTTTGTGACTCATGAAGCAGTAACCAGTTTGGTAACTCTTCTCGTTGGATCTGCACCCTGTCCTTCTGTCTCGCTTTCCTTTTCTCTTCCTCTCATGGTTCTGGGTTCACACCTCCCATTAAAGTATTAGCACGTAAACCTGTCTTGGGTTATGCTTTCTAGGGAAGCTGAGCTGAGGCATGGGGAATCACAACTTTGGGATGTGTTACCTTTGAGATACCTATAAATATGCAAATGAGGATGTTGAGTAGAAAGTTAAACATACAAGGTTAGAGTTCAGAGAAGAGGTCTGGGTAGATCAAAGTTTCTCAACTTTAGCACATTTGGGCTGAATACTTTTTATTGTTGTGGGGTGTGGTCCTGTGGATTTTAGTATATTCAGCAGCTTCCCTTGCCTTCAGCCATTAGATGCCAGTAGCACCTTCCCCGAGTTGTGACAACCAAAAGTGTTTCCAGACAATGCAAAAATTACCCTCAGCTGAGAACCACTGGGGTGGATAGTAATTAAATCCAGAGTAGCAGATTAGAGCACTTGAAACTGAGGGTAGAAAGGGAAGAGGAAATGTGCAGAGATTGTGCCTTGGGACACTCTAATGCTTAGAGGTCAGTAAAAGAAGGAAGAAGCCACCAAAACAAACTGAGAAGCAGTGATGATGAGGTGAACAAAACAGGAGAATGTGGGGGTCTGCAAAACCAAATGAGAACAGTATGTTAAGAAGAAGGGAGACATCAACATTGCTGCATACTGCCAGTAGGATGAGTAGAATGAGGAACATAGAAATGACTATCAGATTTAGAAAAATTGAGTTGAAAAGAGATTGAGAGAGAACTGAGGACAGTAGGTAAAAAAACGCTTTTGGAGTTTGAGTGCTCAGGGGAACAGAAGAATGGAATAGTAGACTGAAGGAAGATGATGAGCGATGAGACTTTAAAAAAACAAATGATGAGAGCTATTACAATATGGTTGTATGCTAAAGGCAATGATTCAGTAGAAAACAGAGAAATAGTGATGTGGTAGAAACAGAAAAATGAGAGCAATGTTCTTGAGAAAGCAAAAGGAGAATGGAATCTAAGACCCAAAACAAGGGATCGGCCTTGGAAAAGGGCAATTTGTCTGTAGAAATGGGAGAGTCACAGAGAGCAGAAGTCACCTGCAAGTAGTGGAGCAGAAGCTGTGGGAGTTAGTGGACAATCACCTATGCAATCAGAAGAAGTTTTCTCAGTAAAAAGGAAAGCAAGGTCATCAGCTGAAAGTGAGGCTGGGGAAGGAGGCCTTAGAAATAGGAGGGGTGGCCAGACGTGGTGGCTCACACCTGCAATCCCAGCACTTTGGAAGGCCAAAGTGGGTGGATCACTTAAGGTTAGGAGTTCAAGACCAGCCTGGCCAACATGGTGAAAACAGTCTCAATTAAAAATACACAAATTGCCAGATATGGTAGCGTGCACCTGTAGTCCCAGGTACTTGGGTGTCTGAGGTAGGACAATCACTTTAACCCAGGAGGCGGAAGTTGCAGTGAGCCAAGATTGAGCCACTACACTCCAGACTGGGCAACAGAGCAAGACTCCATCTCTGAAGAAAGAAAAAAAAAGAAGAAAGAAAGAAAAGAAATGAGAGGAGAAAACTGCAGAATAACCACTTAGGAGAACTGGAAAGTGAATGGGTTGGGGAATGTAGCAGGGTTGCCTGGCAGCACCAAGGGCTCACTTGTGGTGAGGAACCACGCATTTAAGTGATTGGGCACTGGGTGTCTGAGATAAACTTGGAAGTGAGTCAGGATAGATTTCGTCCTGAAGATCATTTATTTATTAAAAAAACATGTGCACTAGTTCTACATGTAGTGTCCTCCTTAAGATCAGTTTCTTAAGCGTTATGCAGTGGTAAGGCAAGAGATGGCATAAAAGGAGGTGGTCATATTGGGTATGAATGTGCCTACAGACTCACTATAGATCCTGTTGAGGGCAGTGTCACAAGCAGAGGAACGGGGGTCTTACAAGATTTGAAGTATGACTGTAAAAGGTAATATAGAACCAGTAGGACTTGAAAGGGAAAGCTCAGAAGTCACCAAGGATTTAAGATGACAATGAGTAATATGGGGTCCTCTTGGTGGCATTATAATTAGACTCATCTGTGGAAGAGCTCTAGGGACCTGTGAACCCTTTGAAATTATACACATATTTTGGGGTGTACATGTCCATAATTTTATTTCTGAGGACAAGATCCAAACATAATTTTATCAAAATATCAATGAAAGATTACACCATGATAGTTAAAAGCCTAAGGGTTTTTTGTTTTGTTTTGTTTTGTTTTGTTTTGTTTTGTTTTGTTTGAGATGGAGTCTCACTATGTCACCCAGGCTAGAGTGCAGTGGCGCAATCTCGGCTCACTGCAAGCTCTGCCTCCCGGGTTCAGGCCATTCTCCTGCCTCAGCCTCCCGAGTAGCTGGGACTACAGGCGCCCGCCACCACACCCGGCTAATTTTTTGTATTTTTAGTAGAGACAGGGTTTCCCCATGTTAGCAAGGATGGTCTCGATCTCCTGACCTCGTGATCCACCCACCTCGGCCTCCAAAAGTGCTGGGATTACAGGTGCGAGCCACTGCGCCCGGCCAAAAGCCTAAGTTCTTAAATCAGAGATGAATTAAATCACTTTGATCTTGGATAAGTCACTCTGTCACTTTACATGTTCATCTCTTTATTTGTAAAATATAATCCCTATATCATAGGCTCCTGTGAGGGTATATAACACAATCAAATACTGATCAGTGCCCAGCATAGAGTTGATGGTCAACAAAGTACCAACTTCAAAAGAAAAAGGCACCAAAAAGGTCAGGAAACATTGCATTAGACAGGTCTTTAATAAATATTCACTGAGAGAAAACAGTCAATAAATACTAAAGAATCAGAGAAAAGAACAAATGTCCTTCTACCATCAAGAATCCTTACAGCTAGCTTCAACATTCAGCTACATCAGTATAACGAGTACTGGACTTTTTCCACCATAAACTAAAATATATGTGTGGGGCAGCACTGAGCAATAGGCAGGACAGTATGGTGACCTTTTAGAAAAGGGAAACAAATGAGGTGACCCCTATGATCACCCTGGCTTTTTACCTGGAGGTACTTTTCAGAAGCTATGCAGAAAGACGGGACCCAAGCAGAGTCTGACATTCTCACTCAGAAAGAATTTTAAATTGAGAAGGCTGAGATGACTGAAAGTCATGAGACAAAGCACTGGAGAAGAAGGAGATACATAGAGAAAAATCACCAGAAATCTGCATGGAGTCCCCCTTGAGCCTGTTGCTGAACACTAAACTGTGCATGGGTAAGGTAAACTCTACACAACGCTGTGAAGCTGAGTTCCTTTAATATTAAAATATTAGTCAATGCAATTCACTCAATTCAGAGACTCACAGGAGATTCAAAATTGATTCAGAAGAGCTATTTGACAAAATTCAACACCCATTTATAATTAAAACAAAACAAACCTTTTGGCACACTGAGAGTAGAGGGAATTTCTTTAATCTGACAAATGATGTCCACACACACACACAAAAAAACCTACAGCAAACATCTTATTTAATTGTAAAAAAGCTGAATACTTTCCTCTGAGGACTGAGAACAAGGCAAGGATATGTACTCTTATCATTTCTACTCAACATCATATTAGAGACCTAGCCAATGCAATAAAGCAATAAAAAGAAATAAAAAATATGTATTGGAAATAAAGAAAAAAAGCTGTCCTTATTTATAGACATCATGATGATTGGGTATATAGAAAGTCCTAGGGAATCTACAAAAAAGCCACTAGAATACAAGTGAATTTATGAAGCTTGAAGGATACCAGTTGAGCATTTAAAAATCAATCATGTGTCTAGCATTTAAAATAATAAAAAACATAAAATACTTAGATTAATGTAATAAAATATGTTATATGTGAGACCTATACATGGGAAACTACAAAATACTGCTGAGACAAATTAAAGAAGACATGAATAAATGGAAAGATATATCATGATCGTGGATTGGAAGGCTCAATACTAAGATGATATCAATTCTCCCCAAATATCTAAAGATTCAACATAATCATAATACCATCAGACTTATTCACAGAAATTGATTCTAAAATCAAACTGATTCTAAAGCTTATTTCAAAAACTACAAGGGACCTACAATAGCTAAAAGAAGTTTTAAAAGGAACTAGGTTATAGAACTTACTGTACCTCATTTTAAGTCTTACTTTAAAGTTACAATAATCCAGACAGTTTAGTATTAGTATGAGGAGAGACATTTAGATCCATAGAACAGAATACTCTAGAAACAGACCCACTCATATATGGTCAATTGATTTTCAAAAAAGGTGTCAAGGTAATGGAGAAAAGACAGTCTTCTCAACAAATGGACCTAGAACAACTGGACATTCATTAACCTTCACACCCATCTCACACACTATACAAAAATTACTCAAAATGGATCACAACCTAAATGTAAAAGCTGTATGACTTCTAGAAGAAAACACAAGAGAAAATCTTTATAATTTAGCACACAAACGCACCATAAAATAAAAAGTTGAGACAATGAACTTTATAGAAACTTTAAACTCTGTCCTTCAAAACACAGGGTTAAGAAGATGAAAAGGCAAGCCACAGACTGGGAGAAAATATTCATAATACATATGTCAGACAAAGAGCTCATATTGAGACAAATAAGTAGCTCTTACAACTCAACAAGCAGAAGACAGACGACACAATAAAAAAGAGCAAATATTTGAATAGATACAAAAGAACACATACTGTATGATTCTATTTATATGAGATTCTAGACGAAGCAAACACAGATCAGTGGTTTCTGAGTATCAAGGATGAGGGGATTGACTGGAAAAGGGCATAAGGGAATTATAAGGGTTTCAAATCTTGATTGTGGTAGCAGTTACATGGACGTCTAATTTAACCAAAACTCATATAATTGTACACTTAAGGTGGTTACATTTTGTTGTGTGTAAATTATACCTACGTAACATTTATTTTAATTATGCCTTTGTCAAATAAATAATATTGAAGTATATATAGCTGACAGGAGTTTAGAAATAAGAATTTTTCAAGAGCTCAACCTGTGATTTCTTAAAGAAACTGCTCTGGGTTGCCCTTGAAAAGAGGAGTATATGTAGTAGGAAGGACTGGCGGAATATTTTGCCTTAGTAGGACTACTTGGACAGGCTCAGATCTTGGAGGAGTATGCACTTAGAAATTCACTTAAAAAACAATTATGGAACACCTGCTATGCCTCAGTGATTGTGTAATACGTCAGAGGCCAAGATAGAAATCATATCCTCAAGGTCATATTCTAGTTGTGAAGACAAGGAAATAAACAAGGCAATATGACAAACACTTTAATGGGACAGGCAGAGGTGTGTTGGGAGTGTAGAAGAATGGCCCCTAACCAAGCCTTGGGAGTGAGGGAGCAGTTCTCAGGGTAAGCAACAAAGTAACACATAAGATGAATCCCAAAAGATGAGTAGACAATGAGTTATGGACGTGGGAGTGCCTTCTAGAACAAAGGCAGCAGCACACTTTAAGGTCTTAGATGCACAAGTGAGTGCATAAAATGCTCAGAAAAACAGAACTTAGATCAGTAGAGCTGCAAGGTCAAGTACAAAGAGGTGAGTGGTAGAAGATAAGGTCGGAGAAGTAGCAGAAGCCAGGTCAGGAAGCCTCTTGTTTGTCGCTAGAGTGGATCCTGTTGGCTTCCTCCTGAGCTTCCAGTCTTCCCTGTTATCTCCCTGAGAACTGCCTTCTACCTAGCCATGTGCCAGAACCGAAGCCCACTGCTCCAGGTTATCTCACTCAGGAACTGGTCTGAGACGCAGTTCTAGCTTAGGAGATGCGAGAGGATGTCTTCTGGAGGTCTTCAGGGAGAGACTTCCTCAGTGATAGGAAAACACTGTAGAAAGACTGTTTTCCTTTCATCGTCTAGATGCCATGTCTGGATGAGTCATGGCTATATCCATGCTGTTACCAGGCCAAATGATTAAGCCGACAGTGAAGACGGCACAGCAGAGAGAGACAAAAACCCTGGAATCTGGCAACGTCGTTAGGCTGCTGAATCAACCAGTCATGGAGCCTTCTTCTCATGGAACTTCCTGTTGCAAAATTCAGTAACTTTCCTCATTCTCAAGTTAGAGTTGAGTTTGCTCATTACATTTCATTAAAGAACTTCTCGTTAAAAATTTTAAACAGACTTGCAACACATTATGGATAAACCAGTCAGATGTAGGGCCTTATGTCAGAACTTGTTCTCATTATAGACATGAAAAATCTGACCCAAAATGTCTTACACAAGCAAAAGGGACTTAATGGATAAGAAAACTGAGCATTTTTAGAATAGGTTTGGAGCTTCAGGAAAGGCTTTCGCCAGCACGCAATTCTATGACCATGACCTATTTTTTTCCCTCTGCATTTCTCCATCCCTCCAGGCCTCCTGACTGACTCTACTCTCCAGCAGGCCTCTTGTGTGAGTTCCCAAGATGGCTGCAGCACTCCTGAGGCTATATTCCTCATGTCTAGCAGGAAATAAGTTCGCTTCTCTGATGGCTCAAAAAAGAGTTTCAGAATTGAGTCTCAGTGACTCTGATTGCCCTGCCTTGCATTATTTACTCATCCTTGAGCCAATCACTGCAGTCAGGAACATGGGATGTGCTGATTGGATTAAAGAAATCAGGACCCTTTCCTGGAGATGGAATGTGGTCAATCTCACCTAAATCGTGAGGCTGGAGATTTCAGAGCAATGTTAAAAAGGACAAGGCTAGGACTGCACAGTAGAGAGTTGATTAACAAGTGTCCAGAAAAGCAGGGACAGAGAGAGTTAGGAGTGGCTCCCAGATCTTTGGCCTGAGTATCTTAGAGAGAAATGTACAAACAGAAGGGAGCACTTCAGGAAGATCAGTTAGAATAAGAAATATAGTCAGACGTAGCCACCAACTGGCCATTGATTGTCTTGCATTGAAGCAGAGGTTTCAGTGAAGTAGTGGGAACAGATGCCAGGTTGCAGTAGGAAAGGAGTCAATGAAGGGAGCAAGTAATGTTAGGGAAACTCGGCATTCTTTGAAGAAATTTAAAACTAGAGGACAGGAGAGAGAGAGAGGTAATAGTTAAAGGGATCCCTGAGGTCAAGTGATTTTTTTTTAAAGATTTGAGCCTGCTTAAATGCTGAGAATGATAACTGAAGAAAATATGAGATCAAGGTTGACGCTATAGCGGAGAAATGGGAAAAATTAATAGAGATCCCTAGGAATAATGAGAAGAGGGATCAAGAGTGCAGCTGGAATCATTCGTTTTCTAGAGTAAGGGACCTATTCACTGTCATCAACTGGAAAGAGGCAAGGACTGGTGGGAACGCATTACTGCACCTGCGAGCCGAGAGTGAATTCAGAAACTAGAGGGAGATTTCATCTGAAGGTTTCTAGTTTCTGAGTGAAGTAGATGTTATCTACTGATGGGCACAGAAAAGGAGACCTTGAAAGGTTGAAGAGAGGCCCAAAGAAGAATAGAAGAGAGAGTGGATTAGGAAAACACGTGGGACCTTGCCGTTTTGCCCCACATCATCTGGAAGGTGTGTAGTCCATTTCCACAAAGACCCAGTCTTACTCACAGTAAATCACAAATCACTCAGAGTTCAATGTCTGGGATAATGTACAGTCATGCATCAGATAACAACCTTTTGGTCAACAACAGACTATATATAAGATGGTGGTCCCATAAGGTTGTAATGGAGCTAAAATCTTCCTACTGCCTAGTGACATGATGATGTAACATATGACTCCCTTGCCTGTGGTGATGCAGGTGCAACCAAACCTACTTTGCTGTTGATCATATCAAACTATAGAACATACAATTATGTACAGTACATAATACCTGGTAATAATAAAATAACTATTACTGGGTTTACGTATTTACCATAATTATTATTCTTATTTTATCACGTACTCCTTCTACTTATTAAAAAAAAGTTAACTGTAAAATTAGCCTCAGGCAGGTCCTTTAGGAGGTATTCTAGAAGAAGGCATTGTTATAATAGGAAATGACAGCTCCGTGAGTGTTACTGCCCCTGAAAGGCTTCCAGTGAGACAAGATGTGCAAGTGGAAGACAGTGATATTGATGATCCTGATGCCGTGAAGGCCTGGGTTAATGTGTGTGTCTGTGTCTTCGTTTTTAACAACAAAGTTTAAAAGATTTTTTAAAAATTAAAAATAGATAAAAGCTTATGAAATAGGGGTACAAAGAAAAAATACTTTTGCATAGCTGTACAGTGTGTTTATGTTTTAAATTGTGTTATGAAAGAGTCAAAAAGTTTAAAAAAAGTAAAGTTTATTAAGTAAAAATGTTACAGTAAGCTAAGGTTAATTTATTATTGAAAAAAGAAATGTATTTTAATAAATTTAGTGTAGCCTAAGCGTACAGTGTTTATAAAGTCTGCAGTAGTGTACAGTAGTGTCGTAGGCCTTCACATTCACTCACCGTTCACTCGCTGACTCTCCCAGAGCAACTTGGAGTCCTGTAAGCTCCATTCATGGTAAATGCCCTATACAGGTGTACCATTTTCTATCTTTTATACTATATTTTTACTGTATCTTTTTCTTTTCTTTTTTTCTTAAATTGAGACAGGGTCTCACTGTGTTGCCCAGGCTGGAGTGCAATGGTGTGATCACAGCTCACTGCAGCCTTGACCTCCTGGGCTCAAGCCATCCTCCCACCTCAGCCTCCCAAGTAGCCGGGGCTACAGGGACACACCACCACACCCGGTTAATTTTTTGTAATTGTGTAGAGATGGGATTTTGCCATGTTTCCCAGGGTGGTCTTGAACCCTTGATCCTCCTGCCTCGGCCTCCTAAAGTGCTGGGATTAAAGGCATGAGCCACCATGCCAGTGCTACTGTATCTTCTCTATGAGTAGATATGTTTGGATACGCAGATACCTACCATTGTGTAACGATTGCCTACAGTATTCAGTACAGTCACATGCTGTGCAGGTCTGTAGCTTAGGAGCAATGGGCTGTACTATATAGCCTAGGTGTGCAGTAGGCTGTACAATCTAGGTTTGTGTAACTACACTCTGTGATGTTTGTACAATGATGAAATTACCCAATGATGCATTTCTCAGAACGTATTTCCATCTCATGAATATATTTAACTGTTACCTTCCTTCTAAGGTGATTCTTCTAAGTGGATCACCTTCCAATGCACTCAAACTCCACATCAGATGGAAGCCCAGAAGTCTTTCCTCCCCTCGTCATCCCTTTTATTCTTTGTTCACTCCTCTGCCTTGCTCTCAGGGTCCCCACTCCATCGTGCCCTTCTTCTACGGCAGATTGGAGAAATCTTTTTGTCCCCCATATCTGAGCTGGAGAGACCTGTGCTTATGCTCATCCCAGCAGGACAACGATGGAACCCTCAGAAAGGATCATGGTAAGAAAAGCTACCTTCCCTCTTGCTAATGTTGATCACCTCTCACAGTGATAATCAAACTGTGCTATCCTGGCAGCAAGAACTCTACCACAGAACCACCCATGCACCCAAAGCGTGTTATTTTGGAAAAGATCCCCTCTCCACCAGAGGTGAGAGTGGGAGGAATGAAGCCTTAAGAAGGACACACATAAAAGGCTCACAAGAAAGCATCAAAGGCCCAGTTGAGATCAGAAACCAGGAATTTGAAGAAATGCCTATTTGTGTGTGATCTTTCTGCAAAAGAATTCAGCATCTCTGGTGTTGAATAGAAAAGGAGGTTGACAGCATTGGTTTAAAAACAGTTGTTAAAATGATGCATATGTCTGTAAGGTACAAAACAGATTAGAACACCAAAACATAGATGAGAACTTCTAAGAATACATATGCTGGGAGTGCTTACATCTCAGAATGGTCTATAATAACTACATCTACCTGATGGCATGGAACTTTGAGACCGCTATTGCCTAATCTTCTCTGTGCTGCAGCACACCTAGAAATGTTTTCAGAGGTAAATTTTGCCCTTGCCATAAGTATTCTCTTAGCCCTATAACTTGTCAAATCTCAGTTGCAAGAAATAACATCCGTGATGGTTGAAAGGCCTATAACACAGACATTTCCTAGAGCTGCTCTGTCCAGCACAATAGCCACTAGCATGTGGCTTTTTACATTTAAATGAATTCAAATAAGAATTGAACTTCTGCTCCTCCATCCCCTGGTCACATGTCAACGGCTGAACAGCCATGTGTAGTTGGTGATTACCATATTGGATGGTGCACATATGGAACACTTTCGCCATCACAGAAATTTTTTTGTTTGTTTTGTTTTCTTTTGAGACGGAGTCTCGCTCTGTCACCCAGGCTGGAGTGAGTGGCACAGTCTCGGCTCACTGCAAGCTCCACCTCCCGGGTTCACGCCATTCTCCTGCCTCAGCCTCCCGAGTAGCTGGGACTACAGCCACCCACCACCTCTCCCAGCTAATTTTTTGTATTTTTAGTAGAGACGGGGTTTCCCCATATTAGCCAGGGTGGTCTCGATCTCCTGACTTTGTGATCCGCCCGCCTCGGCCTCCCAAAGAGCTGGGATTACAGGCGTGAGCCACCGCGCCCGGCCACAGAAATGTTTATTAGACAATGCTGCTTCGAGATTCTACCCTTGGATCAATCCAGGCTCACGGTGCGCTCTATACAAGGACAGCACCGTTTGGGTCCCTCATAGAATTGTTTTTATGCTTTTAGCTTGCAAAGAGGAACATTATAAGAAAAAACCCTATGAATGCATGATGGTAAGTATCATCTAGACTTTGTGGAGGACATCATCCACCATGTGACACAGTGTCTTCCGCTATGAGGATCCCGAGAAGAAATCTTGGTCTCAATGTCCGAGATAGGTGTGGTTCTCTTAAACATCAATTGTGTCTTGTGGTTACTGTGATTCTTGAAGCTGACTGCATTTGCATTTTTATCTTCAGGTAAACTTTTAAAGCCGCATTTTCAGCCTTCCTCTCGCAACCAAATACGGCACCACGGTATGCATTTCTGTGGGTAGGGTGTATGTGTGTGTGTTTCTTGCCCTCCAAAATTTATTTTGTGCTTTTAGGCTGCGTGTATTTTTTAAATTCCTAAGTCCTTCCTGACATAGAGGTAAAATATAAGTAAACAGATCAAACTGTTACATGCATATGTACACACTTGTATGCATACAGTTATCTTTCATTCACAACCCAGATATGTATTCCTAGGATGAGATCATTAGTTAAAAATCCATATCCTTAAAACACAGCCCTTAAATGCTCTAATTCATCACTTCCAGTATCCTTCTCAGCCACCTAGGACAGGACCCTAAACCGTTGCTTTGCTCCATAACAAACTCACCATAACCGAGGTATCGGTGTCATGTGACAAATACTCAAACCCCTATTAAAGTGCTAGACTTTTAGAGGCTTCACAAATCCAACATGTAATTGCTGCTGGCAGGTAACAGGCAGAGCTAGGTCTGTCCTGCATTGTGGTTATTTTAATGGTTTCCAGAGTGGTTGCAGTGTGGTTTTATGAATACCATATTTTTTTAAATCCTAGTCATTTAGAAGCAAAATGCCATTGCTCTGATTTCAGACTACGAAACCTAACATGCCCCCCTCACCTCCCTCACTGATTATGCAGCACACACTTTATTCACACAATAAATTAAGCCACAAATAAATACTATGATTAATTATCCAACTTAATTAAAGATAGGAATGCCATAGAAACATTGAATTCAGAATTTCCAAACCAATTTGCTCCTTCTGTCTTTTCACATCTCACCCAAAAAAAACGCCCCACTCTGAATGTCTTGCATTTTTCTTCTTTTTATTCATATCAATTAACTCTTTTTTTTTTTTTCCTTTTGAGATGGAATCTCGCTATGTCGCCAGCCTGGAGTGCAGTGGCACAATCTTGGCTCACTGCAATCTCTGCCTCCCGGGTTCAAGCTATTCTCCTGTCTCAGCCTCCCAAGTAGCTGGGACTACAGGCATGCAGCACCATGCCCAGTTAATTTTTGTATTTTTAGTAGAGATCGCGTTCCGCCATGTTGGCCAGGATGGTCTCGATCTCTTAACCTCATGATCCACCCGTCTTGGTCTCCCAAAGTGCTGGGATTACAGGCGTGAGCCACTGTGCCCCGCCAATTAACTCTTTACAGTACTGAATATTTACAAGGCATATGTCTTTTGCTGAGGAAAAGGCGAGGAAAAAAAAAAAAGCATTGCCCATACCCTCAGTAAATTTATTATCTTTGTTGCAGAGACAAGACGTATGGATGGAAAATGACAGCTTCCAAAAGAAGGCAAGTGATTAGTGCAATCGAATGTGTTCAAGAAGGCTTTTGGGATGGGAGACAGGTGGTCTCATAGCATGGCCAGCTGGAGCTGCTCTGCAGGAGCAATGTCTCCCAAAGGCCGGCAGAGGGGAAGAGAAGGGTGCAATTTACGGGGGAGGGAAGGCAAGAGCAAAGATGCAGACGTGGGAAGCAAAGTCCTTTCCGGGGACAGAGTAGGTCAGTTGTGGAAGCGCACTCAAGTGGAGATGTAAATGAGCAGTGAAATGACAAAACCAGGTGGGAGGGAGATGGAAGAGCAAGCAAGGAACTGTGAAAACTCTGCACACTCAGCAATCCACCCTTGAATTGGTATCAATAGGATACCAATTGCTTTTAGTCTCAGAAGGAAAAATAAAAGCCAATTTGCAGACACTTTTCAGTGTTATCGTAAAAGAAGGTGGGTTTCTGATGCCAGTCATCACCCAGCCCATGGTAATGGATTGTTTTAAATCTTTATCTACATACCACGCTTTCTACTTTTCAAAAACTCTTATGCATTATTGCTTAATCCTCAGACAAACCCTTGGAGGTAGGGGAAGAAAGCATTTATTATCCTAACATGGTAAGGACACTGGGTAGGAAGGGATGATAGGCCCTTGGCCCCTCCACGTTTTTCTAGGCAATGTGGACATGTGGACAGAGACAGCGTACACTGGCCCCTGACTCCTAGTCCCTTATTTTTCCTTTCTACCACATTGCCTTAAGTTGCTTCTAATTCACTTTCACACTTTTGGAACTCAGAGTCTATTGTCAGCAACTTTGGGATTTTCTGTTTAAATACCACATTCTAAGAAACACAGTAATTACAGTAAGAGGAAAGTGGGTTATTCAGAACATTCTGATTTCGAGGAAGATAGCTGAAAATTAAGAAAGATTGGTCAGCTTGTCTTGATTTTTCAGGCGTAGGAGACAAGTCTCTTTATTTGGGCTAGTTTGGGTTCTATTCTGCCTGAAGACAACAGGATGGATGGTTTGACATCCTGGGGGCTTTGTGAGCTGCAATGATTCTGTGATTCTTTCCCCTAACAATTGGCTTGGATGACATTGTCAGGAGTCCAAGTCTTATTGAAAGTGCATCAGAGAGAAATGCAACTGGATTGTAAGCGATGTGTATATGTAGAATAACAATGTAAATATTTTATAAACTGCAGCACAACAGAATTAAATACTTTTGCTTGAACAAATGAATTCCATCTTCAAAGCCACTGCAAAGAAGCTCGTGTATCAGACACAATAATTTTGCACATGGCAGAACACCCTGTGCTTCCCCCAAAACTCTGCATTTCTCTAAAATCTCAGCACCTTCTCAGCACTGTTGGAAACAGCTTTACCTATTGTCGTTAGGAGGAAATCTCCTCTCTTGGCAGCCTGATAGAACAAACAACTCATCTATTTCAGCAATGAATCGATTCAGCCGTATGTGTTTGTTTCTTCTGAGCTGTTAAGGCTCCACCCTGCCTTGACTCTGTCAGCACTGTCCAGCTACTTATTCAGCTCGGAGCCATGACCCACTTGACTATAACCCAGTTCCCAAAGGTCTCTCCCTGGGACCAATGCCAACACTTATCCCTAAGGGTTCATTTTCCAGCCCTCCCTGTAGACTCTGACCCACTGTGCTCTCAGATCTCTGATGTCAGAAGGGTCTCAGACCAGGAACTACTAGGAAGTTAAGACAGACCACCTTGACTTGGAATCCTCATGCACTATAGCCTTCCCAGTCTCTCCTTCCCAAGAACAAGGTCTAATGACCCTGTGCTCACTTCCAAAGTTTCAATCTTTTCTGAAAAGATTTTGCATCCAATCCCTCATTCTCAGAAAATACCCTTGCCTTCTACTTTACAGAGAAAACCAGAATCCACTGAAAGGCAACTCCCACACTTCATTTCTATCCAGCAAACACCTGTGCCCAGCTATACCTGGGCCTGTTCTTCCCTTCTCCAAGGCCCGTGCCTCCACCTGAACTTGGATCCTCTGCGCACATAGCTTCACAGGAAGCTTCACTATGGATTACTAGCAAATTCTCTCCCTTGTACTTTCAAATTCCCTCTTAAGTGGATCCTTCTGGAAGGCTTTTTCCCTACCGTTTTGTAAAAATGCCTGTCTTGAAAAGGAAAGAACATGTATCTACATTACACATATGTACACATAGCCACGGGTAATATAAACACATACTTGTGCCTATAGTTGGTTACTTCCTGATCTATCTTCCAACACACCCATGGGCCAGTGTTGAAGAAACTTTGTTAAATATTGAAAATATATAAATTAATATTTAGAAAACAAGTTTGAGGTATAGGAAATCCAGTAAACAACAATGTACCAACCATCAGGGTTAATAAATAAAACATTACCACCACCTTTTAAACCCTTAGGAGTCTCTCTGTGTCTCTACTCCCTCCCTGATCCCTGCCCAGAGTTTCTCATTTCATTCCCTTCCTTTTCAGTATAGTTTTACAACATTTGTTTTATAGTCTCACGTAGCATATTTTGTGGACTTTTGAATGCACGTATTGAACATCCCTAATCCAAAAATCTGAAATCCCAAATCCAAAATGCTCCAAAATCCAACACTTTTTGAACACCAACATGACATCATAAGTGGAAAATGCCACACATAAGTAATGCAAACTTTGTTTTATGCACAAAATTATTTAAAATATTCTATAAAGATACTTTCAGACTATGTGTGTGCGGTATGTATGAAACATAAATAAATTTTGTTTTAGACTTGGGTCTCAACCGCAAGATATCTTATTATGTATATGCAAATATTTCAAAATTCAAAAAAATCCAAAATCTGAAATAGTGCTGGTCCCAAACATTTTAAATAAGGGATACTCACCCTGTAACAGAATATTCCAAACAGAATATGCATTGTTTTGTCATGTGTTTTCTCTAGTCAATTTTGTGTTCCTGGAATTCAGTCATGTATTATTGTTGTGTAATAAGTCAGCTTATGAATATATACAATGTATTTATCCATTCCACTGCTGATGCATATATGGGTTATTTTCGGTGTGTTTGTGTTTCCATTATAAACAGGGCTGGCATCTTCTTGTGTACATGTGCAAGATTTGCTTTAAGGTCTATACCTGGAATGGAAGATCTGAACCATCAGGTATAGAGACATTTAGTTTATAAGGTAATGGCAAATTATTTTCCCAAAGTTATTGAATCTTGTACTCCCACAAGCAGTATATAAGACTTAGAGTTGTTCCATATATTCACCGTCACTAGCTATTGCCCAAACTTTTAAAATTTTGCCATTCTAATGGATATGAAATATCTCATTTTTTTAGGAATTGTGGTAAAATATACATCTCATAAAATTTGCTATCATAACCATTTTAGGTGTACAGTTTGAGGACATCGAGCACATTCACACTGACATGCAACCATCACAACCACTCATCTCTAGAATGCTTTTCACCTTGCCAAACTGAAACTCTGTACCCATTATACCTCCCCTTTCCTCTCTTCCCTCCAGCCCCTGGCCACAACCATTCATTCATTCTACTTTCTGTCTCAATGAATTTGACTACTCTAAGTACCTCACAGAATATTGGACATACTGGACTCACAGTATGTTTCATTTTGTGATATGCCTATTTCACTTAACACACTGTCCTCAAGGTTCATCCTTGTTGCAACATTTGTCAGAATTTCCTTCTTCTTTAAGAGTAAACAAAATTCCATGGTATAAATATAACATATTTTGCTAATCCATTCATCCATTGAGGGACACGTGTTGCTTCCATCCTAAGGCTATTGTGAATAATGCTGCTGTAACATGAGTGTACAAATATCTGTCTGAGATCCTACTTTCAGTTCTTTTGGGTACATACCCAGAAGTGGAATCATAAGGTAATTCTGTCTAAATTTTTTGAAGAAATACCATATTGTTTTGCACAGTGCCCATATCATTTTACATTCTCACAATCAGTGCACAAGGATTCCAATTTATCCACATCCTTGTCAACACTTGTTATTTTCTAGTTTTGTTTGTTTCTTGATACTAGCCATCCTAGTGGGAATGAAGTGAAATGTCTCATTGTATTTTAATTTTTATTTCCCTGACTTTCTGAAATTGAAAATCTTTTCATAATGACCATTTTTTTATTGAATACCTGAAAGTCTTTTCCTATTTTTATCTTGAGATGTGTCTTATATATTAATTTGTAACAGTTCTTTATATTAGCTTGGTGCAAAATCTACTGGTGCCATTAAAAGTAATGGCAAAAACTGCAATACTTTTGCACCAACCTAATATATGCTGGATATTAATTCTCTCCCTGTTCTATTGCTATGATTTTTTTCTTCCAGCTTGTGGCTTAATTTCACTTTCTTTATATTATTTTTTATGAAGAGAAATTCTCAATTTTAAAATAAACAATTTAATGAATATTTTTCTTTACAATTTGCATTTCTTCTCAATTATTTAAGAAGGGAAGGTCCTACCCAAGGCAAAAAAATAAGTATCTTAAATTGTCTTCTAACTCTTTTATAGTTTTCACTTTAACACTTGAAATGTGAAAATTAATCTGCAATGAATTTTGTTTTTGACATGACATAGGGGCCCAGTTTCATTTTTAATGCAAATAGTATCATATTATCCAAATAGTTATTTTATTGAAAAACCTTATTTCCTTATTGATCTACATTGTTATGCTGCAGTATAAATATATGTGTGGGTTTGTTTGTGTGCTCTATTTCTGTACTAGTGATTTATATTTTTGTATACCTTCACCAGTCCTACACTAAAAGTTCTTAATTACCATAACTTCATAGTCATTCTGAACCTTTTCTTCTTCAGGAATATTCTGGCTTTATTTGGCCTTTTGCTGATCCATATACATTGTGCCAAATTCCCTCAAAATAAAAACAAAACTGGGGCTATTGTTTGCATTGAATGTAAAGCATCAATTTTGAGAAAAGGTCTTCATTAATGTATTTCAATAAAAGTTTTATAATATTTTCATAAAAGTCTTCTATAATTTTATTAGGTTTATTTGTAGCTACTTTATTTTTATGCTATTGCAAATGACATGCAGTTTAAATATATGCTTCTAACTATTGCTAGGATACAGAAATGCAATTAATTTTTTATGTTGATTTGCACTCAGCAAACTCATTAAATTATCTAATTAATTCTAATAATTTGTTTGTAGTCTCATTTGAGTTTTCTAGGTCAGAAATATGGCATCTGCAACTGATAATAGATTTATTCCTTCCTTTGAAATCTTTACACTTCGTATTTCTTTCTCTTGACTTACTGTGCTATCTAGGAGAATGACTAGAAGTAGTGAGCAGGATTGACATTCCTCTATAAAGTACAATCTTTGCCTTAGGAAATTTTTATTATTTTTGTGTTTATTTCAATATTCCTTATTAGATAAAGGAAGCTCCCCTCTAACATTATTTTCCTGATAGCTACTAGCATTAATAGATGTTAAATTTTATCACTTTTTGCATCTTTTAAAATAATTATAGTATTTCCCTCATCTTAGTCAGTTTGGGCTGCTGTGATAGAATGACATAGAATAGGTGGTTTAAACAACAAACATTTATTTCTCACAGTTCTGGAGACTGGAAGTCCAAGTTCAAGGCACTGGTAGAACTGGTGCCTGGTGAGGACCCTCTTTCTGAATGGCCTCCTTCTTGCTGTATCCTCACGTAGAAGAAGGACAGAGACAGAGGAGGCAAGCTCTCTTGTGTCTCTTCTTATAACGGCTCTAATCTTGTCAGGAAGATACAACCCGCATGACCTAATTATCTCCTAAAGGCTCCATCTCCAAATACCCTCACACTGGGGACTAGGATTTCAACAGATGAGTTGAGAAGGGGAGACACAAATATTCAGTCCATAGCGTCTCTCTTTGAATCTGTTAATGTGGTGAATTTAATTTTCTTTATTATTAAACAACCCGTGCATTCTTCAATAAAACCCAACTTTGCTGGTTTCGTTGTACTATTATTTTGTTTAGAATTTTTGTATCTATAGGCGATACATGAGTGAAATTGGCTTGTGATTTTCCTTCCTTAAGATAGGTATCAAGGTTATGCTAGCTTCATAATAAGAGTTAGGAAACTGTTAGTCTTCCATGAGGTATATTAGAAATAGTTGTGTAATGCTGGAAATTTTTTATTAAATTGTGGTAGAATTCTTTAGCAAAGTCAACTAAGCCTGATTATTTCTTTATGAGAAGATTTTTACCTATGAACTTGATTAACAACTTAAGGTAATAAGATTAATCAAGGTGGCTATTTTTGAATTTGTTTTAGACTGCTACTATGTATTTTCAAAGAAATCAGATTTTTAGATTTGTTGCATTGAAGTTGCTATTGGTATCTTCTTACTATATATTTAATTATGCATACTTATAGTTATGTCCCCTTATTATTCAAAACATTGTTTATTTGCACCCTCCCTTTCTTTTTATGATCAATTGTCCATCAGATTTGTCAATTTCATTAGACTTTTCAAAGAATCAATTTTACATTTGTTCATCTACTCTACTATATGTATCTTTTCTGTTTAATTAATTTCTGTTCTCCAATCCTTCTTGCATCTTATACTTCCCATTAGAGGTAACTTTTCTTCCTGAAGTGCATTCTTTAGTGCAGGTCTTCTGGTATTGAACTTACTGTTTTGTTTGAAAATATCTTCACTTCTTATTCTTGAATGTATTCTTGTTATATATAGAACTCTAGGTTAATAGTTATTTTCTTTGGCTTCCACTGTGTCTGCTGGGAAGTCTAATTTTAGTCTTATTGTTGCTTCTTTGAAGGTAATCTGTCTTTTTTCCTTTTGATGTGCTATGTTTGTCTTTAGGTCTCTGAAGTTTTCCTCTAATAAATTCAGGTGTGGTTTACTTTCGTTTATTCATCTTGTGTAACTTATTTGCTATTTTGAATATGTGGACTTACGTCCTTCATGAGTCATTTTCTCTGCAAATACTGTCCTCATTCTCTCCCTCTTCCTTCTGGAACTATATCCTCTAGATTTCTTTACCTCTCTTCCATATTTTTCATCTTTTTGTTTCACTATGTTAATTTTTAATCTATCTTTTGGTTCACAAATTCTCCCTTCATCTAATTGGCTGTTAATTCATTCCATTTAGGTTTATTTCCAGTTATTATGTTTTTCAATTCTAGAAATTCTTTCCAATGTGCCTTTGAAAAAATATTTCACATCTTATAATTTCATGCTTTCATATTGGTAATCCAATATGGCATAATCCAATATGGCAATATTGCCATCCAATATGGCAATAAGGCATAGTTCTTTTATAGCCTGTATCTGATAATTTTCATATCTAAAATCTTTATGGATTGGTTCCTGCCATTTGTCGTTTCTGCTTCTCACTGATATTGCCTTGTTTCTCTTTATATTCTTAATTGTGTTTTACAGTGTACTGTTCACTATCCTTGCAAAATGCATTTATGGGAGACTTTTTGAGGTCTAGGATAAAGAGTATCTTCATCCAGTAAGAATTTTTGTTTGTTTATTCTAGGCTCCTGGAAGTACTACTGTTCTAGGTAATGTTAACCAAGTTCATTGCTTCAGCTTCCCTGGACCCCCTAGACAACACCAGTCATGCTTGGAAATCCCTATAGGCCCATCTTATTTCCACAGCCTCCTGAGGATGTTTCTCTTGTCTTTGTTCCTCTGCCCCCTTCAGCATCAGGGCGACTTTCCCCAAGATTTGGACTTGGGACTAGTTCTTATTCCTCTTATTCTGATGGTGAATCACTTTGGGTCCTCACTTAATGGAGGGAATATTTTCTATCAGACTTCCCACCTTGAGTAAGACTAAATCCTTGAAATAATTCCCTTTTACCCCTCATGTCTCCCAAAACTGAAGCTCAGATTTGTTAGAATCAAGAATATTTGAGGCAACTTTGGAGTTCTGATTATCTCTCTGATATTTTTCCTGATCTTTCTTACTCTCTCATCTTACTCTCTCATCATTTTCCTGATCTTTCCTAATCTCTCATCTCTCTCTTATCGGCATAATCTTTGGCAACATCTTCTTCATTCATCATGACTTGTGTCTGCAGTTGCTGGTGGACAGGGTTTTGGCTTTGATCGGTGAATTCTTTCCGCATCTGGTTTTGAAGATGCTTTTTAAAAAAATTGTAGCCAAATTTTTAATTGTATTTAAGAGAAGGATTGGTTCACACACCTAGCATGACACAGGAACTGAAGTTAATCACTATTTCTTTTCTCACTACTGCTCAAAGAACAGAATAAATGAATTCTCAGCTGTCCCTTCAGAAAAAATTATTGCTTCAAAAATTGATTATTTAGAGAAGATATTTCTCAAAAGAGGAGTAAAGACAAAGGAACAAGAGACAGATTAGAAAGTCGCTGTTTTGAAAATTGCCTTATAATATCTCTGTGGTTGATAGGTATCAACAGAAGGGGAGAGAGGAAAGAAGGAATGAAGGAATGAACAAAGAAATAAATGAAGAAACTAGGTATAACTAGATGTATTTCTCTACCACGTTAAAGTCTAATCAAGATTGTAGGCTTGAACCAAAAGCTATCAGTGACCTTAAGCCATCATTTAGTGCTGAAAGTGAATCCTTATGTCTCAATAAATGGGCCCTATTATATCATAATTCTCTCCTGGTACTCTGACTAAATGTTTTTAAAGTGCTTATGTAAAGCTTATTAAATGTGCTTGCAAATCTAGAATATTGACCTGAATTACAACAATGGAATGCAAGCAAGATAGATGGAAGAATTTCCTGAAAGTGAGTATTGTTAAACCAGCAAATAAAAATATTTGGTGGAATATTCTTCACATACAGCATTTAAGCTTTACCATGATTTTATGATTCTCTCCCTCTCTCTCTCTCTCTCTCTCTATATATATATACACACACACACACACACACACACTAGAAAATCACACATACACACACACACACACACACACACACACACACGGGCTCTTCTGCAGGAAAATGACAATGGGCAAGACGTCCCTGGTATTTCATTCCAACCTAACGATCCTAGTAATCTAACTCTTTGGAAATCAATAGCTGAACCTCAATTTGGATCAAAAGGAAATCTTCCTAAGAGACTATGAGATTGTTTTTAATAGCTAAAAGTCGTGGAGGAAACCCTTGACATTGTCATCAGCTCAAATTTTACTGTCACTAAAGCTGCTGCTCCAAAATGGCATTTTAAGAGTCTTAAAATAAGTGTCTATTTGAACACGTATCCAAAATCAGCAAGATTCTCAGAACTCGTTGGGTCTCTGAGTTTATTTTCTGATAATAACATAGTGTCTCCCTTGCATATTTTTGCTGGCGCAATCTTTGGCAACATCTTCTTCATTCATCATGACTTGTGTCGGCAGTTGCTGGTGGATAGGGTTTTGGCTTTGATCGGTGGGTTCTTTCTGCAAAGGGGCCATGGTTGGTCAAGGTGTCTTTGGACATCTGGAACTTCTCTCTTTTTTTCTTGAAACCAGAAGACATTACTATCAGAACATTAGCATAATATCATCAACTGGAAGCAATGGCTCACACCTGTAATCCCTGCCCTTTGGGAGGCCATGGTGGGAGGAGCACTTGAGGCCAGGAGTTCAAGACTTGCCTGGGCAAATAGCAGGACCCCGTCTCCATGAAAAAAAAAAAAAAAAAATTAAGCAGCTGCATAGTGATGCAAGCCTGTAGTGCTAGCTACCTTGGAGGCTGACGTGGGAGGATCGCTTGAGCCCAAGAACTCAAGGCTGCAGTGAGCCATGTTGGTACCACTGCGCTCCACTCTGGGCAACAGAGCAATACCTTGTCTCAAAAAAAAAAAAAAAAAAGAATTTCTGTGAATAGGCTTCAAAAATCTTTGTGCATAGGAAACTTCGCAGAAACCTATAAAATCAGTATTCATCCCAACACCTCGAGACCTGCTTTAGGATTTACACCACCTACTATATTAGTATCCCTGCCCCCACATCTCTCTCTTACCCAATCTGACTGGCATATCAGAGTTGGATTCATGTTCCTGAAGTTCTGAGCAAACCTTTTGTTTGATTAAGAATATCTCTGGGTAGAGAATAAAACAGTGGTTACCAGCCACGGGAGTGGGAGGGAGAAAATAAAGAGTTGTGTGTCTGAGAAGAACCCGTGTGTGTATGTGTGTGTGTGTTTGCGTGTGTGTGTATAGCAGGATGTAGGATGGACAAGTCTAGAGGTCTAATGTATACATGAGGACCGTAGGTAATAAAATTGTGCTGTATGAGGGATTTCTGCTACATGAGTAGATTTTAGCTGCTCTTGACACAAAAAAACAGGTTGGAGTAACTCAGTGAGATGACAGATATGCTAATTTGCTTCACTATAGTAACCATTTTACTATCTATATGTAACTCATAACGTCATGCTGTACACCTTAAATATACACAATAACAGTATTTAAAGGAGTATGTCTGTTATCTCCCACTTTTTGAGGTTCCGTCAATCCAGTCTTATTCCCCACTTCTGCTGAGCCACTCCCACCCACTCCATCATTCAGGTGGGTCCCGTGACTCTCCCACTCTCACACCATCTTCACCTTCACTCCCCTCTTTTGCTCCTGTGCTCAGAAAGGGACAGGCATTGGCTGAATACTTCCTTGATCCATCCTGCCTCTGCACCTCTCCACCTCCTACACAGACCCCTGTTGTTCGTGTCATCACTGCTGGATTGCCTTGTCTAGTTCTTAGTTATCATTCTTATCAGTGACTGGGAAGCCCTAGTCTGCAGAAGAATGAGGTAAATATTGACTACTTCTTGTCTTCTCTTTTCCCATCCCCACTCCCATCCAACAACCACTATTAAATGTTCAAAATCTTTATTTTAATCCTTGCTACATCCCATTTTACTTATGAAGAAAGTAAGATTTAGGAAAGGAAAGAAACTTCTCCACTCAGTTGCAGAGCTAAGATTCAAATCCAGGAATATCTGACTCCAAAACAATTCTACTTTACTACTTTTTGATGATAATAGAATTTTACTCCCCTTATCCTTTCTCTTCTCCTTCTTTCCAAGAACTCCTAGTAGATTATTTAGTTATTTCAGATGAAACGTGGTACAGAAGAAAAAGGCAGGCTTTGGAATTGTATAGACCTGAATTGGAATTACATCTTCAAGACTTACAAGTGAACTGGCTTTGGACAAATGACTTAACCTGTCTGCCTTTTGGTTTTCTTATCTCCTAAAATGAGGTCACAGTGCCCTAGAACCCAGTACAAGGCCTGGTATTACAGACATCCAACAAATACGTGTTCATTAATTTCTCCCTCTTTCTTTCCTTTATTATTTTTGCCTTTTATCTCTCATTTTCCCTTTTTAATTATTAGCTTTAATTCTACCTAAGTTGATCAAAATATCAAGTGCTATTAGTAAACAATTTGGGAAATTTGAATACTGCATTTTAATATAGTAGAATGATTGTAAATTTTTACATATGATAATGGTATGATAGCTAAAGTTTTTATTTTTAGAGATGCTTGCAGAAATATTCATGGATGCGGCCAAGTGCGGTGGCTCATGCCTGTAATCCCAGCACTTTGGGAGGCTGAGGTGGGCGGATTACGAGGTCAGGAGAACCAGACCATCCTGGCTAACATGGTGAAACCCGGTCTCTACTAAAAATAAAAAATAAAAATAAATTTAAAAAAATTAACAGGGCATGGTGGCGGGCGCCTGTAGTCCCAGCTACTCAGGAGGCTGAGGCAGAAGAATGACGTGAACCTGGGAGGTGGAGCTTGCAGTGAGCGAAGATTGTGCCACTGCACTCCAGCCTGGGCAACAGAG
>NW_012105453.1:1090620-1129287 GCF_000951045.1 Mandrillus leucophaeus
AGGGAGGGAGGGAGGGAGGGAGGGAGGGAAGGAAGGAAGGAAAGAAAGGAAAGAAAGGAGGGAGGGAGGGAGGCAGGAAGGGAGGGAAGGAAGGAAAAGAAAGAAAGAAATATTCATATGATGTCTAGGATTTGCCTCCATAAAACCCAGTGAGGTTGGGGGTTGGGAAACAAAAGAAAATATGGATGAGGATGAAACGAGATTGGCTTAGAGTTGGTAGGTGTTGAAGTTGAGCAGTGAGCGCCTGAGGACTTCTTAGGCTATGTCTCTACTTCTGTGTATGTTTCAAAATTTCCCAAACGAAACATTTTCTAAATTGTCCAGTGTAGAAGGTTCAAGCCTTCGGCATCTTCCCCCATCCCCACCGAAGTCCCCAGTCCTCCCCTGGTAACATTCTGGGCAGCTTTCCTCCTTGCTTCCCCAGCACCTCCTGGGCTATTTCAGACTCCGTGCCAGCGGAGCACCACACTGCCTCAGCCCCCGCAGTTGGCACTTGGACAAAAATCTTTTCCTGACCCCAGATGGCATTGCAGCTTCCTCAGTCTGATCCTGTAAGCATATTTTTTTCCAGGCACCTGATTCCTGGATGTGGCAGCAATAAAACCAACCGAGATTGTTTGACTGGCCCCCTCTGGAGCAGGTATTTCCCATTCCGATGCCGTCAGCCATCTGAGCTTGCTGCTTCCAAGAGCTCCGAAATAACAGCCGGGTAAGAATTTCACAGACCGCAGTGAGTGCTTTTAGACCTGTGGCCAGGGTGTTCCTGAGGGATGCAGAGCCACTGGGGTAGAAGATACACTAATATCAGTGATGATTAATTGCAATGCTGATGCAAATCAACAATTTTAGGGATTGCATTTTACTGGGAAGCTGGCATGCGCAAGGGGAAGAAAGCAAAGAGGAAGAACACATGGGGTTTCTTTGCTCTGCCGTTTGTCACACCATATGGACTCTTTAGGTTAAATGTATATAGCAACTCCAGTTTCATTGAAATAAAAAGATAAAGAGCTGAGTTATTGCTGCCTTGGTTATTTCATAAGGAATGAACGAAAAATGGTCAGCAAGGTCGGTCAGGCAATGTATGCATGGGGGGCTGGACCTGAGACCTCACTCGGTGGTTCCCAGGTAGTGCTCCAGGAAAGGTCTTTGAGGAGTATTGTGTGCTGTCATAAATCTAGAGGGTGGGTTATGTGCAAAGCCCCTCCCACTGGGCTGTGGTTTACTTCTCAGGTCAGGTTGCAAGGTAAAATCAAAATGTCAGACCTGGAGAATGAGCACTCCAATTATTTTTCCTAGAGCAGAAATCCACCCTTGTTTCCAATGCTATGCGTGGCTTCATACTTTCAAAGTACTTCCGTTCTGTCTCTCATTGCAGCCTCATGATCCGTGAGGTTAAGACAGATGTTATTATCCCTACCTGACACTTGGGAAACAACTAAGGCCAAGAGACGTGATGAGAACTGACCTGCCTAAAGCCACACAAGTCTCTTGCTTTCTAGTCTACGTTTTTCTTCCCTACATTAACATGCGTTATTATGCTCAAGAGCCATCAGGATCTTCAAGGAAATGGGCTGGGGAGAGTGGCTTAGTAGCAGGCAAAGTAGGTTCTAGTGGGCCTCACCACTGGCGTCTCTCACCTATCAAAATCAGACAACATTTACCACTGATACTCATATGGGGCAAAGATGCCAACAATAATGGCGATGGCCTAGGGAACTCTGTCCCTCTGCAGTGCTGAATGGAGCATATGCCGCCTTCTCAGCCAGAGAGGACTTGTCCTCCCATGCAGTAAAGCTGCACTGACAACCCAGCGTGGTTTCCAGCACTGGGAGGGTAATTTCTGTACTTCTTCGCTAATCTAGATGCAGTGCTCCTCCTCCAAACTTTCCTCACCACTTCCCTTTCTTCTTCCCTTCCTTTATGTCTTTAGTTAACACATATTCAGTACCGGCCAGGCACTAGGCTGGGCCGTGGACATAGTGAAAATATTTTTCACCTGTGAACCACAATATATTCATGTCCGCCTTTGTCACTAGCTCCTTGCTGGAACATCCGCTTCTGCCTTCCCTGTGAATCCGCTGCTTGCTTCACCGACCAATTCAGACCACTCCATTTCCTAGCAGAGCCCTGACCTGAGAATGACAGGTGAAACCCTTTTCACCTTGGGGCTGAGTAAAAGTACTAAGACAAGGAATTCTTTCATGTTATTTTCCTAACTCCAGGATCATTGATCTGTGTAGCCTTAGGTGAGTTACTTAAACTTTCTGAATCTCAGTTTCACCCATTGTAAAATGGAGATGATAAAAACTGCCTGATTTATATATAAATAATCATTGATGTTAACTCCAGTTGAAAAATACAGAGGACAGTATGTAGTCACTGGTTTAATATTTATGGTGTTTTATTAAATGTAATTCACTAATCTAGGCACAAGACAGGATATAAAAGTATGCCCTCAAAGATTTATAATATAGCTTGGGAAGAAAGATTTCATCAGTTACACCAGTACAAGGCCATGAAAGGTGCTAGGGAAGTTTAGAGGAGGAAGAAATAAATTCTGACTGGGGAGCTCAGAGATGGTATCATGAAGGGGGTGGCCTGTGAGCCAGACAATGAGAGAAAAATGTGTCTGAGATATACAGCTTGGAGGGAGGAAACAAAAAGACAATGTGTGCAGAAGGAACACCATGAACAAATGACTGAGTTTAGGGAAGGGGGTGTCCTGCAAGCCCCTGGGTGCCATGTGGTTTAGTCTGGCTGAAGTATAAGGGTTCATCATGGAGAGTAATCCAAGGTAAACCCAGACATGCGGATTTGCAATGGATTGTCAAATGTTGGGCTTCAGAATTTAGGCTTTATTTGAGAAGCCATCTAGAGCCATGGAATCTATTTGAATACAAAGTGTTCAAATACAAAGATGCAGTTTTGGAAGATTCCCTGAGCAGCAACGTAGAGAATGGACTAGAGACGACATTACACAGGTGCAAGTTACAAAGTGCTGTGATAGTCATTTGCTCCAAATAAGCTGTATCAATATCTGTAACTTCTTATGATAGATCTTCTTTCTCTGCACCATTTCACAAGTCTTGGGGCTTGCCTTGGCACATGGTGAGGATCTGCTGGTCCTAACTGGTTGATGGCTGAGTTTCAGTTCTGTGTGTATGCACTGAAGCCCAGTGCAGCAGCTGTCTAAGGTGTCAGCAAAGGATTGAAAGGAGAGGCCAACCACGTTTAAGCTAAAGGTGCTTTTCTCCTCCCTCCGTCTTCTCTGCTCAAGTTTGACTCTCAGAGGCTTGCAGCTTCACTCACAAATACAGACGGCAGAGACAACTGCCAGAGAGCACATCTGGCAGGGCCCTGAGCAGATGTCGTAACCACTGGGACGCAGAGCCCAAGATGCTGACTGGCACCTGAGCTTCAATGCTGAACCTTCCCTCCTGCTCTTTTATAACACGATCTTCTGGGCTTATTGCAAATTGGACATAATAAAAACTGCCCTGTTTACACATAAGACCATGTAAGATTGTGAGTGTTACAGCATTCCTCTGGCAAGGAATGAGTAGCATGGAGGCTTAGCTACAAATCTTCTTTCTCTCTCAATGGGAGACCTCAGAGAATAGGAGCATTCAGAGATCAACAAGTTTGTTGTTTGCTTGTTTGTTATACTAGGGAAAGAAAATGTTACCTAGTTACCCTATACTGGGGAAAGAAAATGTTAGAGGACCACGAATCAATGACTAGTTATATAAAATAACCATCCACTTTATGTGCTGGGCCCAGCAAACTATGAACTTTTTTTCAGCCCTTGTGTTACAACTCATGAGGATCCCAAGTATATTCAGTACATCTCAACATCCTGGGTTTCCTCACTCCCTTATCAAATTTTATACTGAAAGGGGAGGGTGAGGAGTACAGGAAACCACGAACTGGAGAGACTAACTGGTGAAGTGCACAAAGATATGGGAGTGATTATAAAATAATAGTAACAGCTACTGTTTATTGAACCCCTATTATGTATCAAACATTCTGTAGGACACTTAACAAATGTGACTTCCCTGAATATTTATAACATTCCATATTTATAACATTCAATTTTAAAGACAGACAAACAAAGGCTCAGGGAACTTGGCCATCATTCTATTTAATACTATATTAGAAAATGTATGTTAAAGGGGGAAATTATACCGTAAACATCACGTAATAGGAGCAACAACATTTCTGCAATATTTTATTTGCAAAGCTATTTCACAAGCAATGAACCATATTCCCAGGAGAAAAAAAAAAGAGAAGAACTAGGAAATTAGATTGCAGGAGAATTAGGATGTGCTAAGAAATTTCCATGTGCCAGGCACGTGTACTACTTGTTTAATTTCTAGATGTTACTGCCTCCGCTTTGCAGAGGAATGAATAAACTCAAGCTTGGTAGAGTTAAGTAACCTACGCAACGCTTATAGTTCATAGTGACAGAGTCAGGATGAAAATTAATATTGAATTTAATTAGAGGTGAGATAGACTGGGCCAGAGATGGCAGAGACACACTCTCTACATTGCAATGAGTTGCTGAGTATTGTGGTTTTACACATCAACCAAGTATTTATTTAGAACCTACTATTTGGTTCAAAAGAGTTGCTGAGTTCAACATCCATATTTCCAGGTTGTTAGAGTGAAATATTCATGTAGACCCTCGGGATGTGGCAGAAGTAGTGGCAGATGGGAGCCCTTCCAACTGGCAGTAAGGAGTCCTTGAATGTGGCCTAGTGGGGACACGGGTACAGCAAGGGGTCAGGAAAAGTGGAAAGAGCCAGAGATTTTGATCATAGTTGAAGGTTTTTTTTTAAAGTAAAGCCTATGATTAAACTGAAGTGAAGAGACCCGACCTTCAGAAATATGCACTGACCATTGATAAATGCAGTGTAAGACCAGCTAACAATAGAAAAACAAATTCTACAAGGATGCTAGAAAGATGAAAATTAAAAGCAGAAAGATACAATTGTCAAAAACTTAAGAGAGTCTCTTGGGAAAATTAATAAAACCTTTTATTATTTTTGTAAAACTTGCATGTTTATGACTTTGCTAAGAAAGTTGAATGTAAAATGAAGCCTGGAATATTGTGCTATCACTCAGTTGTAGAAGGAAAATGTCAATAAATTAAAAAAACAGGCTGGGTGCGGTGGCTCACTCCTGTAATCCCAGCACCTTGGGAGGCCGAAGCGGGCAGATCATGAGGTCAGGAGATCGAGACCATCCTGGCTAACACGGTGAAACCCTGGTTCTACTAAACAAAACACAAAAAATTAGCTGGGCATGGTGGCAGGTGCCTGTAGTCCCAACTACTTGGGAGGCTGAGGCAGGAGAATGGCGTGAATCTGGGAGGCGGAGCTTGCAGTGAGCCAAGATCACGCCACTGCACTCCAGCCTGGGCGACAGAGTGAGACTCTGTCTCAAAAATAATAATAATAAAATTAAATAAATAACAGAAACAAACAAAAAGCCTGAGCATTTGATATATTTTTAATTTATTCTCAGAGTAGGTACGTAGTAGTAATTATTACATGAATATCATTAGATGTAAGGTAAAATAAACATACCTTGATGGTTGGTACATAAAAGGTGGTACTCATTAATTTTTACTGAATAAATAGACAAACTTCTCCAGACCCTTAGAAAAGAGAGAAAGGGAAAGGTCTCTAAGTTTGCTGTGAACGGTTTTCCCCAGCTGAAACAGGAAGAAGGAGCTGTGGCCATTTGCTCTGTGAAGGGGGGCGAAGGGGTCCTGGTGATATTGCGAGAGTTGTGAAGATGGGCACTTCAGCAATACAACCTTTGTGATCACTCCAGCCATTATCACGTCAGAGTGCTTTCCTTAAGGAAGTTGAAGTATAGCCATGAATTACCTCATATCATTGAAACACAAGGCTATATATCTTTTGCCTTGCAGTGGAAGCCATAGATTTCCCATTAGTTATGCCCACTTTTTAAATTTTCTTTTAGGAGAGGAAATCAAATACAACCTGTACTTCTAATTACTTGTGAAGTAGCACAGAATGATGCACAAGGGAAAAGATATTTTGCAAATCATTGATCCATGTTAAGAATTCTTTGCCTGTTGACAAAGCGCCTGTCCGTTGCAAGAGAGCAGAGAAGTAGCTTCTCTCTGTGCAGATCAGCAGTGAATTTGTTTTGAGAACAGGGTTTTTTTCCCATGTTTTCCTGCTAATGGTCTTTAATTAGATCTTCCATCAAAACAAGTGGGGCTCAAATATGCTCTGGTGGAAATTCATTTTATTGAAGCTTCCATCTGCCAAAATAGAGAAATAGTTTGGTCTCTATTGGAATAAAGGATCCTCTCCCCTCTACTTTCTTTGTTCAAACACTGTCCTCCTTCATTTCTTCTCATCTTTCCCCCATAGCTGCCAATTACATGAGCAAAGATGAGATTCATTTCTCCTCCCCACCCAACATCATCCCCAGAGGCTACTGTGTTTTCACAGAACAGCTGGAGAATTGCTGAAGTTTGGAAATAAGCAGTGAAGGACACCCAAATGGCACATTCTTTGAAAGGCAGAGTAAAGGACTGCAGCTCACAGGCAATGCCAACGGGCTCTCCACAATGGTGGAGAACCTTGTTGTGTAAAGTGTGGTCTGCAGACAGGCAGCACCAGTATCCCCTGGGAGCCCCACGCCAGGCCTTTCACATTAGAATCTGCATTTTAGAAAGATCCCTCCATGAGTCATACGTAGATCAGTTAGAGAAACACTGACCTGGTGCACGAACTTTAGAATCAGACAGCTGGGGGTGGAGTCCTGGACTCCACTGCTTTCTCACTGTGCGACCTTGGCGGTGATATGGTTTGGTTCTGCGTCCCCACCCAAATCTCACCTTCTAGCTCCCATAATTCCCACGTGTTGTGGGAGGGACCTGGTGGGAGGTGATTGAATCATGGGGATGGGTCTTTCCCGTGCTGTTCTGATAATGAATGGGTCTCACAAGATCTGATGGTTTTAAAACGGGAGTTTATCTGCACAAGCTCTCTCTGTGCCTGCCACTATCCACATAAAATGTGATTTCCTCCTCCTTTCCTTCCACCATGACTGTGAGGACTCCCCAGCCATGTGGAACTGCAAGTCCAATTAAACCTCTTTCTTTTGTAAAGTGCCCAGTCTCGGATATGTCTTTATCAACAGCATGAAAATGGCCTAATACTGGCAGGTTCCTCAGTTTCCACAACTTCAAAATGGGAATAATAATTGCTTCTCCTTCAGCATTCTTGAGGAAGTATATGAGCAGATGCATGCTAACAATGGTGACTGGCACATAGCCTCTTGGTGAAATGATTATGATTGCGATTATGATTTTTACACGACAGTTACAGCCAGGGAAATTTTATGCTCCAAATTACATTGATCCTGGCCTCTGCAGGCTGTATTTGGCCAGTATTAAAACTGGGAAAAATGCACACGATGAATATGTTCCTCTCCACTTTAAAACAGAAAAAAAGTTTGGTTAAAAACAAAGAAACCTAAGACGTATTCTTTCAAGAAAATAAAGCAAGCTGGAAAGCACCACATAGAGCATATGACCTCTGTATACAAATAGGAATATGCGTATATGTCCATATTCCCTTGTGTATGTTTAAAAATGCTTATTGTAGAGTGTTTTTCCATCAAAAGACCCAGGTATCACATGTTGTGGTGTAAAGAACATTGAATTTAGGGCTTCTAGGCCTGGGTTCCAATCAAAGCTCCATCAATTACTTCCTGTCTCATTTTTGCCACTTCACTTACCTGAGCTGTTAATTTGTGAAATCTTGCTTCCCAGGGTGTTATGATAAGTTCATGGGTTTTTATTATGATTTGGATATGGTAAAGCCAACAGATCAAGAAACAACTACCACTGAAAAGGCGGTTTGCCATCTTGACAGAGCCCAAGAGAAGCAGGCACACTAGGCCACAAGGGGCCGCCTGATGAGCCCCGGCACTGGTCAGCAGGCAGAGGGAGAGGAAGTAACCATGGCAGCAGCCATGACTATGGTTTCTGAAAGGAAGAATGGGTGTAGGAGAGTGAGAGGGTTTAGGACTGGCTGATTTAAACAATTTCAGAGGGCTCTGGGTGCAGAGGCTGTCCCTATTTGCCTGGTCATGGCCATGGGGTGACTAGGGCAGATAGACAGTAGCCTGGGGTGTGAGAGCCCAGTAAAGGAGATGGTTGGGGATATGGACTCTGGCTTTGCTGGTTTGCATTTGACAGGCATGCTTGTGGGTGAATTCTTTATTATCTCTAGAAATTGACTGACCTTGGAAGGGACAGTCCCTCCAGGGTCTGCAAGGCCCCAGAAGTCAAAGCATCAGGATATAGAAAATAAAAGATGTGGTTAATATACCATGAAACCACCTTATGAAAACCCCTAGCATTACTGGTTACTGAGTATTTATTTACCTGCTTCCCTAGGAATTGCCTCTATCCCAGAGTAAAGAGGACTTAAAATTCGAACACACAATTAAGGGCCAAGGATGAATCCATGAACACATATTGGAAGCTCCTAGCACTGAAGTAGTTATCTTGTCTATACACAAGTTACTGTCCTGGAAATATCCCCAGAAAAAAAATGTCTTTGAGGCACAACATAAAGCATTTTAAATCAATAACGCCTATTTCTTCATTCACTGTTATAAGACATTTACTGAACACCTGTGTGCTAGACCCAGTACCAAGTTTTGGGGATAAAGACATTCAGGATGTCTGCTGTGTCCTAAAGAGGCTCGCAGTACCACGGGCCTATATTCTAGCCCTCTAACAGTGTATACTAGTGCTCACTGGTTTGTGGAAATACTCGGGAGAAAAATCTATGCTTTGATCCGGACTAGTGAGGCGTTGCTATTGCCCATCTGAAGGACGGATCAGAGAATTTTCAAAGTGAAGGATATATCTGGAGTCGTAGGAATTCAGAGTGCAAAAGGTCCCAGAGTAGAATGGTGGAAAAAGGCAAAATAAAACCTAGAGGTAGATAAAGTTTCAAAGTCACTGGTCCTACAATGGTATTATATCCACCTTTTGATGCTCAGGCAGTGCCCGGAGTCACTCAGACTCAGGTGTGCAGGCAGAAGCAGGGATGAGATCCAAGCATGTCTCCAACTGGACCTGTTTCTTACCCACTATAGTGCAATGTTCGGAGGAAAATTAATCACTTTGCAAGAAAAAAAGAGAAAGCTCCCCAAATGAACAAAACTTATCAAGAATCTGGAGAAGGAGGGACGTGTGCTCCCCGGTTAGTCTGCCAAGACTGCAACACTTCACGTTTTCTTTACATTGTTCTTCCTTCTAGGAGACCTGGTGCACCACCCACAAGATGCCGGCTCATTTATCTTCTTGTGGTTGTGTTTTCTTATGGGAAGGACATTTCAAGGGATATTTACAAGTAAGAGAATCCAAAAGACATAGCTTCAAATCACTCCTTCCTCCTCACCTGCTAAGCCGGGTTTTATATTATCCCTTTCAATCCAAGACTGATAACACAGAAATGAAACGATGGACATAAAATACCTTTCTTTGTGTTTTACCCCAATTTTCCCTCCATAAAATGTTTCTGCTCTCTTTTCTTAGTGGACTCAATCCCATAATTGGTTGCTTTGGGCTATGTTTTACAGCACCTATCTTAGTCTAAAACAGATTCACAATATCCTCTGGCTACAGAATACGGAGTGCAGTAGCTTCCCCTATTAGACATGAGCCCCAGTGAGGTGGGAGTTTGGAATGGGGGATGGTGTGGGGAAGCATTCTGCTGCAATGCAGGTAAGCTCATTCTGCTCGTTTCATGTGGCAGATGTGGCCAGGAAGTCCAAGCGATGTCTTCCATGTAGCCCTTCTCCTCCCAGGAAGTGAACTGCCCCAGCCCTGCTGGTGAAGGTTCCCAGCACCTACTTGGAGCCATGTCTTAAGTTTTGCCACTAGAGATTTCTTTTCCTTTTGAAGATTTAATAATGGAATGTTTAAAATAGGTAAAAATGTAATGAAATAATAGAATAGACACTAAAATCAAACATTTTGTGTTATTCACTTCAAACCTCCTCTCCAAAGAACATTAAGAGTTCTGCAGAATCTCTACCCTCCATCTCTTTCCCTCTGTCCCCAGACATACCACTACCCTGAAAGGTTTCTATCGTTCCTAAACATGTCTTTATGCATTTGCTGTATTTAGGGTATCGTGCTGTACATATATCAGTTTGCAACTTGCTTTTCTAAAGTCAGTATGGTTTGGTAATTGAGACGTATCACTGTTGATACAGGCTGATCTCATTCATTTATTTCATCTGCTCTATAGTATTTCATTTACTAAACTATATTCATCATTTGTTGTTGATTAGATGTAAATACTATTGGCTTGAGTACTGCTCTTATATCCAATAACCTTGATGAATGCTTCTTATTTATAATTGTTGGTCTACAGATTACTTTTATCTTCTATACTGGCAATTATTTCATCTGTAATAGTGAGAAACTTGTTCTTCCCTTCCAATCCTTCTTCCTTCCTTCCTTCCTTCCATCCTTCCTTCCTTTCTTCCTTATATCTATCTATTTCTTTCTTTCTTTCTTTCTTTCTTTCTTTCTTTCTTTCTTTCTTTCTTTCTTTCTTTTTCTTTCTTTCTTTCTTTCTTTCTTTCTTTCTTTCTTTCTTTCTTTCTTTCTTTCTTTCTCTCTTTCTTTCTTTCTTTCTTTCTTTCTTTCCTTCTCCTTGTGTAAACATCACTTTTAATAGAAGTGGCAATAGCAGGCATCCTTGTCTTGTTTCTAACTTTCAAGATAATGCTTAGTTGAACAGATCTTTAAGTAAGATTTTGCTGTGAATTTTAACTCTCTATCATGTTAAAGAAATTCTGTTCAATTCTTAGTTTGCTAAGGTTTTTTTTTTTAAATCAAGAATGAGTGTTGAATTTTTAAAACACTGTTTCTCTATCTCTGAGATGCTAATAGCTTATTACTCTAATGTTGTCAATTACATTAGCAATGCTTTCAATAAACTATTCTTAAATTCCTCAGATAAATTCAACTCAGTCACAGTGTATTTTTAATACATTGATGGATTTGGCTTGAGAATATTTTATTCAGGCCATTTGCATCTATTTATAAGTGAAAGTAGTCTATAATTTGCCCATCTTGTAACTTAGCTGATTTTGATATCAAGGTTGCACAGTTCTCCTGTTTGTTCTCTGAAGAGATTTATATAGGATATAAATTATTTCTTCATTGCAGCTTTGGTAGAATTCAATGTAAAACTATCTGAGTATGGTGTTTTGCTGTTTACTTGTTTCATAGGTAACTTTTTAACTACTGATGCACTTTAATAGTTTTAGATCTACTCGTGTGACCTATTGTTTTATTTACTCAATCTTGATAAGTGATACTAATATTTTGCCTAGATTTTCAAATGTATTGTCATACATTTAATTACAGTTATCTCATAATGTTAAAATCTATACTGTAAATGGAATTAATTCTCAGTTTTCATTTCTATGATTTTGTATTTATGTGTTCTGTTATTTCATCAATATTGCCTAAGGATTGCCTATTTTGTTACTTATTTCAAATCACCAACTTTTTTAGTCATTTCTTTCTATATTTTCTTGTTTTGTTCATTTTGCTCTTATCTTTACTATTTTCTCTTTCTACTTCCATTAGATTACTCATTGTTCTTTTATAACATCTGGAGTTGGACTCTTATTTCATTAATTTCAGCATTTTTACATATTTCTTACATATATGACGGGTAGAATAAAAGCAAATTCTGAGGAGCACTTCTTTTAAATGTGTACTACTTATTACATAATAAAATATGTCTTGGATATAAATATAATAACTATCACATCAAACTTAACAGTTTATCAGTGGTATTCCTTATAAAATGACAAGTAGTCAATTAAAAGACAAAAGTCAATTAATTTGCACCTGCTACCTGAAAGGAAGTTGTGATTTAAAACATCTGGAACTTTTTAGAAAAAAAGTCAATCAATTTAAAGAAAACTAAAAATTACAGTAAATTTGGCTATTGTTCTATGTTTAATTGAAAAGACTGACCTCTGTAATTTTGGAGGGCCAGATTCTACACACTTACATTGGACAAAGTTTGCTAACCATGGTGTGCAAATCTTCTCTATGTTATTGTTTTTTGCCTTCTCGATCTATTAGTTTTTATAAAGGTGTGTTTAAATGTATTTGCCAACTCTTCCTTATAACACTGGCAATAGTTGCATTATACAGTTTTAGTTTGAATTATTACGTATAGTTCAACCCAGAATTATCATATATTATTCACGAATTATTCCTTTAGTAATTAAAGAATGACTCTTAACTTCAAAACTGTCTTCCTCCTGGATCTTTTCTGGCTAGTATTCATATGGCCATCCTGGATTTCTCTTAGTTAGTATTTGCTTGGCATGTATTTTCCACCCCTTCATTTTCAGCCTTGCCCTGTTGCTGTTACTCTTCTTTCCATCACATTAGGCTGTTCTTTTCCTCGTTCATTCTCCTCCACCAAGGTCTTGGGTTCTGTAATGCTAGTGTGGCCACATGACACATATATCCAAATATCCAGATTGAAACTGGAAGCTTGAAGAGAAGTTTCGATGCTCATGAAAGCTGTTAGAGCCCCCAGTCTGCATCCAGAGATGGGGGATTTGACAGCGTGAGTGTTGCAGACACCTGCCAGCCTGGAAGTCCATGCACAGCTAGAGCTTGATGGCCAAGAGAGATCCTGGCTCTAAAGCTTAAGCACATGCGGTGCTTCTGCCTACTGATATTTACAGTTTCATGTAGGTGGGGAGGGTGCTCCTTGGAACAGAGAGAAAAGGTGTCAGCCCCAGAGAACCAATGCAAACCACTATGTGGCTGATTGAATGCCTTCTTCCAGAAGATGCTCGACAGATTTTTCTCCCAGGACTCAATTCCTGATCACAGTGCTGGAGATTGAGGCAGAGGAACTCTAGCAATGAGGAGCCTGACCCCAACCCCTGCTGAAGCTGATGATCTGCTTGTGCATTTGGCCTCTGCCCATGGCTCTTCATTCAGTGAGCAGACAGAAATCTTTGCTTTGCTTTTTCTAAAACATCCAGGCAACATTAAGGGTCCTGAGTCTACAGGCAAGGTCCTACCTTCCTGTCTTGGATCCACAAAAGAAAAAAAATAAACCATATTCCATAGGATAGGAAATGTGTGTCTGGTGGAATGAAGATGGGGAGTGCTTTCAATGCTAGGAGGGAACAGTGACTCACCCCTCTGCGAGGAGCCCTACCAGTGAGGGTCAGGGAATGCTGACTGGACATTAGTTTCTAGCTGTGAGTCCTGGGGGGAAATGGTCCCCAGAAAGCATGCCTAGGAAGGTGGTGTGTGTAGGGAGGGGTGGGCACCACGGTTCGAGTCCTGGATCTACTATTTTTTTTTAATCAGTCCTCAATTTCTTCATCTGTAAAGCAAGAGAAGTACACCAAATCAGAATTTTCCAAAATGCATTCATTTGGCATCACTTTGAATTTTTTTTTTTACATATCTATGTGTTAACCTTAATGTCTTTGTCATTTCTCTTCAAATTGACTTTGTTTTACTTACTACTTGCCTTGTCTTAATACCGTTCATAGACTAATGGCTTTGATGTTGTAGTTGTATATTCTTTCTAAGCTACATTTAATTAAACACTCAAGAAATACAGCAGGTCCTCAAATAATGTCGTTTCATTCTATGTTGCTTCCCTATAAAGCTGATGAGACAAAAAAATGCTTCCCACAAAGGAATTCTGTGTGGAGTCTGAATGTTCTCCCCATGTCTGCATGGGTTTTCTCTGGGCACTCCGGTTTCCTCCCACATCCCAAAGCTGTACCTGTTAGGTGAACTGGTGTGTCCACATGGTCCCAGCATGACTGCGTGTGTGAATGCGCCCTGCACTGGGTCGATTCCTGCCTGGCACCCTGACCTCTTGAAAGCTCTGGCCACCTGTGATACATAGGTGGAATAACTGGGTAAATAACTATCTTACTTGTTTTTATTAATCTTTGTTAATTATATGACTAGCTCACATTTATTTCAATGTTTAATATTAAAAGAGTTTGGGTCTTTACTTAGAAATTTGTTGATTCTTTTGAAACCAGAAATATACTGTAGGAACTTCACTCTTGTTTATATCACTTAACCTTAAAGGTGCAGTTTCCAGGAACCTGCTGATGACGATGATGATGGTAAGTGAGGACTTACTGTATACATGTTTGAAGTTTATGTAGCTCCTGGAATCTCCTAGCATACCATCAGTGATACAATAGATCACGTCTGGTAATTGTTGAATAGTCTCCAAAGTCCCTTCCAGTTCCAAAGAATCTGTGTTTTCATGAAATAAGCTTTGAATGATATCGCCAAGGCCCCAAAGAAATCAAGCAGGAAGACTAGAGGAACATCGAGCGATGGACTCCAAGATGTATAATAGATGTCCTTTGCTTCTCCGGTCCATCCTTTCTGTTTGTTTCCTAGAAACTCTGTGCAGAGAAGGCTCCAGATTGCTGAGAGCACAGTCTAAGAGATCCAAAGGTCACACTGGCAGTTCCAAAATAGATTTATAAACAGTCCATCCAAACTAAATGTAAAACCATAACCAAAACAGGTGAGGAAATCTGGAGAGCTCAATTTGGTTAATATGTGGGTTTGGCGGCAACATTCATCACTACCAGATTACACGCCACTGCGTGTTCTCCCCACCACCTAATGGTACTAATCCTGGACTCTATTTGATGTTGATATTCAACTAATGAAGAGTTTATATTTTACTCTTCCTTCGTGGAGCAGAAATGTCATCCTTACCTTCAGAGGGGTGCTCCGTGGGCCTTTCACGTACAGAGCCGGGAACACATGTGGCTTAGGGCCTATGTGTATTTCTCTAAGCAAACAAGGCTTTTTGGAGACAAAGATGAATTACTCAGAGAGAGGATCCAGAAAGTTATAATAATATATATAAATTAACCATACCACAGATCCTTTTTAGTTATTAGTTTGGTTTTTGGCCCTCCTGTAGAACTTTGCCTGGTATGAACTTGGACCTCCCATTAGGGAAGGGGCATCTGAGACATTATATCTGGCATGGGGGGAAAAAAGTCACCTAGAATCAGGATGTCTGGGTTAGAATTGGAGTCTGGGCTTCGTCTGACTTTGGGAATATCACTTATCTTCATGGTTCTAAATATTTATAGTCCTGTAAACTAGAACGAATAATACATGCTTCAGTCAACTCCTAAGCATGATGGGCTTTTGTTTTATTGTCTGCTTAGTGATACTGTTTGAGCACAGACCTGTGATTCTGAGGCCTGAAAGAAAGGAGACCAAGATCCTGTAGAAACTAGAAGTCACAGGGTGACAATGACAAGGGTATTGGGAATGCAGGCCTAACTCCAGCATCATGGTGGTGTCGTCAGGCTCTGTGTGCAGGCTGCTTGCAAGGATGCATCTGATCACAGAGTCAGGATGGAGCCTGGGTCATGAGTCTCTTCTCAGAAGGGTGACTACATAACTTACTGTCCAAACTGATACACTTTCAATAATAAAAGCAGGCACCGTAAAACATTATGCCTGAACAATAAGCATAAACCAGGCCTGTCCTGGCGAACCAAGACAGTGATCATGCCATCCATAGGTTGCAGATAGTCAAAGGGATTTTTCCTTCACATCTCTGAGCTTCTCTACGTAGAGTTAGGTAGAAATGCTAGAAAATCCATGATGGACAGGCCTGGATGTCCTGTAGACAGGAGGGGATTGGAACCTAGAGTCTACAGGGATCTTAGACCTATTATCTTACAAATACAATCCAATGCTATGGTCCCAGGAAGCCAGCAAAACCTCTTAAAGTTCTTGAGCTCAGGTCCTGAAAGTCTCCAGATCTGACGCCTGAGTCATTCAGATGAATGAACTGTAAATAAACCACCGTGGAGACGCCCTCCAAAGGCTCAATTCATATGAAGTCCCGGATTCACAACCTTTTCCCAATGACAAAGACAGAGCTGCCACCAGTACAAGGTGTCTCCACAATGCAAAGTGGAGAGTCCTGCTTTCCCAAGAGAATGCATCATGACCCTTTTAAAACAGCTGTGAGTTATCCACACAGTGCTTATTTCAGCCTGTGTCTGTGAAGGAAATCATAGAGGACTTTACAACCCATTCCCCGAATACGAATATGTATTGTACTCCCAGAAACCTCAGGACATGTGAGCCAGAGACACTGCTATGAGTTCACCAAACCCAGTGTCCTTTTCCTCCTAGGCGCTTCATTTTTAATCTTTCTTGCAGGAGATGGGGCCATATAACTGATTCTCATCAGTGAAATGTAATCATGAATAATTTGTGTCACTTCTAGAACTAGTCCCTAAAAATCTTCTGAGAAATCCTACTCTCTTTCTCCCTCCCTACCCCACCTCCCAGCAACAAGCAGTGGAAACCCATGGAACTGGGGAATGGTAGGGCCTGGATCCCTCAATGACTACTAGAACACAGCCTCCCCCATGCCCTCCTTCTTTTACCAACTCACATGCAGTTGTGATGGGAGTGAGAAGTACAATTTATCAAGTGAAGCCATTGAGATTTTGGGATCATTTGGTGAAACTCTATCCTGACCAATACAAAATGAAAGCAATTTTTCAAATTAGCCTGAACCAAAGCTATTAAAGAGGGCATCCTAATGCCAAACAGAAACAATTTGAGGATTGCTCACAATTCTGGATTCTCCAGATCACTGTGCTCCTTAAAGAGCAGGAATGGCATAGGGCAAGGGAACAAGTGACCTACTTTCACACCCGCGTCCCCACAAAGGATGCAACAATTCAAGCCCTCCCCAGTTTCCTCAGCTCTTTCAAGTGGAGTAAGTTGATATCTCCCAAACTGCATGTTCTAGGCTGGGAGAGAGTCACCCTCATCAGGTACGCCTCCCAACCAGTCAGAGGCGCTGCTCCCAGCCGTCTCTCTCCACCAATCCCAAAAGCAATCCAGGAACTTATACACTGTTGATGGGAATATAGATTAGTTCAAACCCTATGGAAAACAGTATGGAGATTTCTCAAACAACCAAAAATAGAACCCCATTTGACACAGCAATCCCAAAGGAAAAGAAATCAAAAAGACACATTTTATCAGAAAAACATCTGCACTTGTATGTTTATCTCAGCACTATTCACAATAGCAAAGTCATGGAATCCACTTAAATGTCCATCAATGGTGGATTAGATAAAGTAAACATGGTACATATACACTGTGGAATAATATGCAGCCATAAAAAGAATACGGTCACGTCCTTTGCAACAGCATAGATGTAACTAGAGGCCATTATCCCAAGGGAAATAACTCAGAAACAGAAAATCAAATACTGCATGTTCTCACTTATAAGTGGAAGCTAAACAATTGGGCACATATGGAAATTAAGATGGAAATAAGAGACACTGGGGACTATGAAAGTGGGGAGGTTGGGAGGGAGGTGAAGGTTGAAAAATTACCTACTAGGTACAATGTTCACTATTTGGGTGAAGGGTATATGTACTAGAAGCCCAAACCTCATCATTATGTGATATATCCCTGTAACACACATGCACATGTACCCTCAAACCTAAAATAAAAATTTTTAAAGATGCATTTCACTGAATGGTCTGCTTAACACATTATACTGTTTTCCAACTCTTTAATGAGGAAGTGCTCCCACTCGTCTGATCTAAATTTCTCTTCTGAAAGAAGTCCATTCACTCATATAAGTCCTCAGAGAGAATGGGCTCAACTTCTCACCCCCAGACATTCGCAGTTACCATCCACCCTGCCTAGACTCCACGGCAGTGTCCCCATGCTGCCCCTGTTCTGAGCCCCTGCCCTCCCTCCCCTACCAGCCACACTGCGCCTGGACAGACAGTAGCGCAAGCATGGAGGGAGCCAGGGAGGCAGCTCTGAGCTTTTAGTTACAGCCACTTCCTTGGACATTGCTTCACGAGTCCAGATGGTGAGCCGGGTAAACAAGAAGTCCCTGTTCTCCATCAGCATGTCAGCGAGCGCCTCATTCTCAGGCATCTGCCGAGCTGGGGGCATGATCTCCGTTTACAGTTTGGCCCTCCTCAGCGTACCAGAAATGTGCCCTTGTGTAAACACTCAGATCCCTTCCTCCAGGGAGGACACATGGACAGGACAGTGAACACCTTGCTCCTAGTGGCCTGGAGAGAATGAAAATATTGCTATCCTTCTTCCAACCCTGTCTGCCCCTAGTTACTCCAACCCACCAATAGCCAAAGAGCCCTTATGTGAGGGGAGACACCTAACTGACTCAGCTGCCAATCTGGCTGAATCTGTATTTCTCTGCTTATTTCATCCCCCTTGGTTCTGCCACTTACTAGCTGTGTGACCATAGGCAAGTCACTTAAACTTTCTGAGCACCAGTTTTCTCAAGCGAATAGTTATACCACATATCTCACAAAAATCTCCCTTTGCTGATAAGACTTGAAAAAACAAATCTCATACAGTGCCTGTGGATGCCAGGGTCTCTCTACAAGCATTCATTCCTTTCCTTTTACCTGTTCCACCTTTGTGCAATCCCCTACCTGATGTTATCTCTTGTCCCAACAAGAAGTGTGTAGGATGGGTGCAGGGGCACACGCCTGTAATCCCAACACTGTGAGAGGCTGATACTGGTGGATCTCTTGAGCTCAGGAGTTCGAGACCAGACTGGCCAACATGGTGAAACCCCGTCTCTAACTGAAAATACAAAAATTAACCAGTTGTGGTGGTACACAACTGACCTCAAGTGATCCACCCACTTTGGCCTTCCAAAGTGCTAGGATTGCAGGCTACTTAGGAGGCTGAGGTGGGAGGATCACTGGAGTCTGGGAAATAAAGGCTACAGTGAGCTGAGATGGTAACCCACTGCCCTCCAGCCTGGGTGAGAGAATGAGACCCTGTCTTAAAAAATAAATAAATAGTTTTTTTTTTTTAAGTGTGTAAGTGCCAGTGACTGGGACAAGTCTGCTTAGAGCGACATTCTCTGCTCACTGGTGCTCAGTACTCCCCTCCCACCTGCTGGTGCTGAGCTTCTCACCTATTGGTTCTTGAAACTCTAGTTACTGCTGACTTTTTAACTTTTGTCATGCATGCAAAGACTCATCATCAACTGCCTGCGCCTGCCTCTGACCTCTGATCTCTGACACTCTCCCTCCAGCAACTGGCCTTGCTCTCTCATCAGTACATGACTGGTGGTGCTTCTCTTCTGTTGCTAATAACCTCCATGTCGGGGCTCCCAATTTATGTCAGCTGAATGATTGAATAAATGGCTGAATGAATGAGCAAATGAATAGAAGCATGATGCAAACTGAAAAACGATTTGTAATCTTCTAGCAGACACTCTGGACTTGAATCTTCACACTTCATCCATCACTGTATGGGATTTGTACTCACTATTAAAAATAATCCGTGACATTGTTTTTCTAGTTCTGGTAGGAGGTTGTGGCTGACACATATTTCTTAGGAGCCAGAGGAAAAATGTTGCTATCCCTTCTCTTCTGAAGGGAGACCAGGCAAAGATCAAATTTTGCCTTCCTAAACAGAGCCTGCATAAACACACGGCCTGGGAACCAAGATGCCGGCTCCCACCCCTCATTCAATTCCCGCGTCTCCAAGTCAGCTGTGGCCTGGGCAAGTTACCTTGCCTCTCTCATCAGCTGGCTGCAAGCTCTCTCTAGGTCTGCATGAATACATGCCCGGCGATGCCACTAGACTGCACGCAGAGGTGTTGGAGCCAGCTCATGCTGATTTGCTAGGACTCATTGTTAAATTTTTCAGGAGTTCTGCAACCCAGTGGACATCATATTGTAGCTTGAAATTAGCATCAGTGGGAGTATTTACCACAGGAATTTGCAAATGCTTCTAGTCAGGGCTTTTTTCCACCAGAGGGTCAGTTGCTAAGCATTCACCCACACACCACTGCTTGCACAGGTGTGTTTCCTCCTCTCCCAGTGCTCTAGGAAGCCAGAATGACATGGAACCCATAAGCGAGCCTCAACTTCCTTCTCTATAAAATGGGAGGATGCTCCATTGCTTTCCACCTCACAGGCCGCACAGCCTCAGAAGTGCGTGGAAGAGAGGGCCTTCCTGCTGCTATGACACGAAGGGATACAGATAGAACCCTAAAATCACGCCATCCAGATCTTAGTCACTGAAGTTAACCTTCCTAAAATACAAGCATGATCTCATCATTTCCCTGCTCCAAAACCTCTAATGGCTACCTAATGCCTCCAGGATGCAGTTAAACCCTAACCTCCTTCATTTCTTCAGCCAACCCACCTCTCTAGTTTCTTCTCCTTCCACTCTTTTGTGTACTACCTCCTCTTGCGGCTGTTTTCCATATATGCTCTCTAGGCAGTTCTAATTATTGCCTGCACACTATTTGTGTCCCCTTTACTGGGTAAGAGCTAAGAAAAAGCGTTAACTTTTTCTTAGGGGAGAGTTGAGGCCATTACCTGGATTACAGACCTGGAATGCACGAGGGGTAACCAGGAACTGAAAACATGGTAGAAGGTACTGCTTCATCCCTGAGGCTCTGGAAGCAGACCTCTTGCATGTGAGGCTCAGCTCCAGCACTTACCTGCTATGCGAGCTCAGGCAAGTTGCTTAACCTCTCTGAACCTCAGTTTTCTTATCTGCAAAATGGAAATACTAGAAGAACCTACCTCCTGGGGTTACTATAAGGATTAATGAGTTATTGCATGTCAAGGACTCAGCCCAATGCCCAGGACAGAGTCAGCATATAAAAACCATTTGCTGATACTAGTTTCATCATCTTATCTTTATTATTGTCATCCTCAGATCATCATTATTCACATAAGTATCTTGGGCTGTAAGTATCTTCACACACATCTTTTTGAATTCTTCAGCCCTTAGTGGAAATTTCTTCAGACCAGAAAAGTCTCAGGAAATAATTCAGTGCCATCCACCCTCATCCTCCAACACTGGCAAAGACAGGTTTTGAAGGTTTCTAGAACCCAGTTAACAGCTCTGACTTTGCAAGTCCCCCGCACTATGATCAGATAAACTAGTAGCCAAGTAAAGCACTTGCCTTGGAGACATAAAGAGACAAAAGGACTTTTCTACTAATGAGACTTAATCTAGGGCTTTTCCACCCTGCACTTGTTACTATTAGCTCAGCCCTGGTTCTTTTCTGAAACCACCTCCTCCTGGAAGCCGCAAATCTTCAGACCTGGAAGCTCAGGTCTCAGCCATCCCACGGCGGGGCCAATCCACTCCAGAGCTCGCCAAGGCAGCAGAATTGCCCTGGAGAGCTGGTGGGTCATCACGGAGACTTAAAAGAGAGAGGATGACCCAGTGTAAGCAAATGTGTTGTGAAAATTGGGAAATGCTCTTCACATTCTAATGCAGTTCTATTGCAACCTTTAACACCCTTCACGGGTCCTCACGGTGTTTGGACTCCCTAGCTCGCCAGCTCCCTCCCCAGTCAGACTCATCTCAAAACATCAGCTTGAGATGTAAAACTGGGTTCAACATAAATTCAGACTCATCTGCACATATCTGAAGGCCCACCGGGGAGAATCTAACACAGCAGGTGATTCGCATGAGGCACTGATACCCACTGAGAATGAACTAATTCTGGAGGCTGAACACACTCTCCATCTAGGAGCCATGGTGCCACATGAGTGGAAAACAGAGGGATATGGCATGTCACTCACATTGCCAGACTCGTGGACCTGAGCCTGACTCCTGCTTGGTGCTGCGTAGGGAAAGGGAATGAACTGAGAGGCTGTAAAGAGTTTGGGTCTGGGTCTGCTTTCCCATTCAGGGTGACTTGTGAAATATATATATTTATATTCTGGTCAGCTTCTAGCTCTTCCTTGCAAATACATATATACATTAACTCCACTGGGTGGAGGTTACGGCCAGCCCTTGATGGCCTCTCGAAGCAGTGTCTGTCCCTGCTGATGTGGTTTCTTCCCTATGTGTAGTTTGGGTCCTGCTGGGAGTAGACATCTTACAAGGCACATTTTTCAACAGCCTCCCAGAGCCCTCCAACTGGCAGAGCCTGGTCACTCTGGATTTTGGATTCGTTAGCTCCAAGTGTGAGGATAATCCTATCCTGCTTGTCAAGAGGACTTTGGCCTCCTTGGCCTGGGAGGGAATGTAATGCTTTCTCTCATTTCTGGGCTTTTTGTTTGATTGTTTTCTGTTCTTTTTTTGGTTTTGTTTTGTTTTTGAGACAGGGTCTTGTTCTGTCATCCAGGCTGGAGTGCAGTGGTGTGATCGTAGCTGACTGCAGCCTCAAACTCCTGGGCTCAGGCGATCCTCCTGCCTCAGCCTCCCAAATAGCTGGGACTGCACGTGCACACCACCGTACCTGGCTAATTCCACGTTTCTCAGCAGAGAGAGGTTCGTGGCCACTTGAGCTTATTGAAGGAATTCTAGCCTGGGAGGAGGGAACTTGGGTTCCACCTGCTGTCACCAATTGGCTGTGTGACTCTAGAAAAGTTTCTTCACCTCTCTGGGATTTAGCTCCCTCTTCCACAAAAAGGTGGGGCTTAAATCTAACGATCTCTGTGGCCCCTTCCTGCTTTGATATGCTGAGGTTCTGAACTGCTGATTATTCCGGGACCTGAACTGATCTGCTGCAAAAGGGGTGAGAGGTCACTCTTTTCCCTGCGTTCTCTGCTGGGCTGGAGCCAGAAGGTCAGAAAGTTTCCCCAGGGACGATTATACCGTGGCACATTTTGCTCTTTTTCTTAATTCATTCAGCAAACATATATTTGGTGCTTTACATATGTTGGCACCGGTCTAGGCACTGAGGGATTTAGCCATAAACAAAAGAGACAAAACCCGTCCTTGTGGAGCTCATGTCGGGAGACAGATAATAAACCATAGGTGGGGAGATCTATGATGAGATCTATGGCAGATGAGAGAAACCGTAACTTAGGTAAGGAGGGGGTGGGGGGTGGGTGCCAGCGAGGGAAGTGACTATTTTAAATAGAGTGGTCAGGAAGGGCCTCACCGATACAGGGATCATTGATAAAGTTAGGGGGTTCTGGAGAGTTCAGAATGAGGGAAGACCTGGCATCCCAGGATTGTTGTGAAGATTGATGTGAACAGGGAAAGAGGGTCCTGCAGCTTGGCCTGAGGCTCTCAGAAGATGATGGTGGGAGGTTTTGATGTGGGGAGCATAAAAATCTTTCTAGAAGCACACTGCACTCTCGCCCCTTCCTCGCCTGCCAACGGAGCCAGGAAGGCCAGGCTGTCCTGGCCCATGCACCGTGCAGAAGGTGCCCAGGCTATGTCTCAGCTCCCACCCAAGGCAGGCAGCCTTACCAGGGGTCCTGGCACCCCAACGGGGGGCACAAACAGCATCCCCAGCCTGCCTTTCTCTGAAGAGCAGTGCAGGTGTTGGCTAAAGAGCTGGAATTAGACTTCCTCACTCACTGCCTCCTTCCTCCGCACTCCTTGGTACAACTGAAGATTGGCAGGGGGATTCAGAGAACACCAAGAATCCCCAGTTATTTTCAGAGCAGTTCCAGGCCCTGGCCCTGTGGACTAAGTTCTGCAAGGAGACAGTAAGGAGAAGTGTGAGAGGCTCACCCAATGGGGTGGCCGTGGGACTCCTGCGGGGACAGCCCTCTGTCTATTCACTGAGAGGAAAGCTCTTTAGCTCTGTTTGGAAGCATTTTCACCAACTCTGTCTGGAATTTTCCATCCAGCCCCTTCTCCCAAACTACTCTATCCTGGTCTTGTGAATCCAAACCCCAAATCCACAGACCTTGGAGTGATGCACTAAGGGCTGGACTCAGGAGTGGGAGCAAGGGTGGGTCTAGGGGAGTCTCTGGGGACACCGCAGCCTGTTACTCTCTTTGCCCAAGTCACTCTGAATGGCTCTCCTGTGATTCCTCCTTTTCCTCCTTCTTCTTTCCCTCCTGGGGAGCCCAGGACAAAATTACCTCCTGGCTGTATCCTCCCTGTTGCAGCAGGAGCCTGTCCACCCTGGTCCCCATCTTGTGACACACGAGGTCCCCTCTTCACCCAGGACTTCAGCTTTGCCCACTTGGGACTGGTTCAGGCCCAAGACATGGTCCAAAACTTTCCACAGCTCAGTTTGCAGAGGCAAGGGAGTGCCACGGAAAGAGGAGATGCGGAAGAGATCTGAACATGGAAGTTCAGGAAGAAGAAAGGAAAGCACAGTCGGTTAAACCCACTGCCCTGTTGGAGGGCAACGTCACTGTGGCCGCTGGGATGAGAAGGCAGTCAGGTGGCTCTGGCCCTGAAGCCTGGGGTGATGGGAGGGAGGAACATGGTGGGTTCCTCCTACGCTCTCCAGCATGAGAAAGTCCCCCACTCTGCCCTGCCTGGGGACCACACTTCTCCCAGCCTTCCCCAGGGCTCTCCTGATACCCTCTCATCCTCAGGAACGTGCCACCATCCCCACTGCCCTGGCCTGTCCCACCTAACTCTCCCTGACGTCCCTGTGAGAAACACTGAATGATCTGGCCTTCGTAAGGCCTTTAAAAATAGACTGTGGATCCCCTGGAAAAAAAAAAAAAGTCCCTGGCTAAAAATAGCTCTCAGCATCTAGGGGAGAAAAAAAGAAACTGCAGCAAAATTCAACTGGAGCAGTGTCTTTCCTGTCTCTGATGTTCCGGGTCAACTCCGACACAGGAGAAGCCTGCGAGGGAGACAGGGGAGGAGGGGGTCCTTCAAGGACAGGGAAAGGATCAGAATCGCAGTCTGCAGCAAACACCTCTCTCCATTCCCTGACTTGTGGTCATTGGACCCTGCCTGGTCCAAGCAGCCAGCCAGTGCTCAAGAGAGCAGCACGGAGCAGCAGATCCCTGGGTTGGCGATAAGAACCTTGAGGAGTGGCCACTGGGATCCAGGGATAGAGAGGCCTCCCAGGCATGGGTGCTCTGCCCTGCAGTGGCCCTAAACATGTGCACTCAGAGGAAGCTGGAGTCAGGACCAGATCTGATGCTGAAAGTACCTGTGAGCCACACAGCTCGGAATGACTAAGGGATGAGGGAGATGCTCTCTCTTGAAGAGCCACTGCTTCTGCACTCCACAAAGGTGAAAAGGACCCCTTTTGGGAACTGTCACTCAGAAAGTCAGAATTCCTATCCAGGACTTGAGCGCAGGAGAAGGGCAGCCCCCTGGACTTCTGTGTGTAAGATCCTTTCTGTGGCTGGCAGTGAGAAAATAGCATACAGACATGATTTTAGCTGCTAAAAATGTTTTAAGGAACATGAAAAGGATGCAAACACACACACACACACACACACACACACACACACACACTTTTCATTTTCAATTATGAGACAGGGTCTGCTTATTTTGCTCATGCCAAAAAACTATCATCGTAAGCTGGAGAAAAGTCAGGCTGCAGCTTGAGAAGGAAGGCTCCTGGCCCCTCTGTGTAGCTGTGGTGGGGCTCCCTCTGAACAGTGAGTTGCATGTGTTGGTCACAGGGACAAGTGAATGTTAGTAAGCTAATGAGACCATTGGAGATGGAACTATACACCAAGTCCTCAAACTAAATGTTTATAGCTAATGTTTTGCTATTATAATTTGCCATTGAGGTGTACACCCACATGCCCACAGAGAGACACACACACACACACATTATGGAAATTTGTTCCTGGAATTAATACATATGCAGCCCACCATGGATTCCACATGTCCCAACATCACCTCGGCTCGTATCTTATCTCCAAAACCATTAGAAGGCCACTGTCATGCCAAGAAAGGGAACAAAGTGGTTTTTAGGGACTGAAACGCAAGTCCCTGCCAGATCACTTGTTAGAGATTAAGCTGTTTCCAAAGCTGTGGTTCAGGGAAAGAGGGCTTAATGAGAGAGGACGAGGCAAGGACGCCACGAACAGGTTAGGTGGCAGGTTCCCGCTCAGCGAGTGCCGTGGCTGCTATGCTGCCCTCTGTGGCGGTCAGAATATGCATGTCCCCAGAAGACAGCAGCTGACAGGGTGTGCGGCAGCACTCACAAGAGTTCATGATCCATACTTGTTTGCAAGTTCAGGGCAGGTAAAATACCCTCAGTCATTTTGTCTTCTTAGCCTCAAAACCTGCTTTCCTGTATTTTTCTCCCTTAGGAATTCCTCTGCCTTCCCCACCACAAGGGAGCTCATCCTGACCTATGCCACAGCATTCAGGGTTGACAGCAACCTGCAAGCTGGCCAGTCCAAACCCCAGGCCTGCCTCCCCTTCCCTCCACGACACTCCTGGGCAGGGAACATCTGGGTCCCGCCAGCTCAGCCCTCCCTTCCTGGCTTCTTGCCCAGCTCCTTTCTCTCTCTCCTGAGCTTACTGTATCTGCAAAGCCAGGATAGCGACCTGTGTTTCTTCTCATACCACAGGTCACCGTCGCATGAAGGGCTTAATGTGGATGTGCTTTAAGGAAAGGGAGGAGAACCAAGCAACTTAGAAAATAAGCCAGCCCCCCTCCCTGCCAAGCCTTGGTTCTCGACGGTGTCTGTGCACATCAAGATTGCAGCGATGTGCGGGGGCCTCGGGCACGCAGTGTTGCAGTATTTTCTGAAAGGCTTTGCTCACTCTCTTCAGTACTTTTCCTCTTCTCACACCCTGCAGCCTGTAGAGAAATAGCCCTGGTTCCCCCTAGTGGCAGAAGCTCACAGCGCCGACCTGGGACGCTTCCCACAATCGTGGTAATTAGCCAGTAGTTTAGTTACAACCACACTCTCATTAACTAACAGCGGGAGAAGAGACTGTCCCTGTTTCCTTGGAGACCTAGCAGCGCGTGCTTCTATTGCTGTGACTGTTCCCTATAAGCTCAAGAGTCCCCAGGTTATCTGCATAGTGTTTACCGCATTGGATGGAGACCAAGACCTGGTAACGCTGTGTTCCAGGCTGGTGCTACTCAGTGTGGTCCTTGACCTATGCATCAGCATCACCTGGGAGCTTGATAGAAATGCAAATTCTCAGGCCTCTTAGGCCTGCCGAGTCAGTAACTCGGGGGTTCAGAGCCCAGGAATTTTGACAAGTTCTCCAGCTGATTCTGATCCATAGTGAAGAATGACTGACTTAGACCAAGCATGCCCTGGTATTTTGTTCCTATTAATAACCAGAAATGGCTGGCCATGGTGGGTCACGTCTGTTATCCCAGCACTTTGGGAGGCTGAGGCGGGCGAATCACCTGAGGTCGAGAGTTCGAGACCAGCCTGACCAACATGGAAAAACCCCATTATACTAAAACTACAAAATTAGCTGGGTGTGGTGGCGCATGCCTGTAATCCTAGCTACTCAGGAGGCTGAGGCAGGAGAATTGCTTGAACCCGGGAGGCGGAGGTTTCGGTGAGCCGAGATCGCGCCATTGCACTCCAGCCTGGGTGATAGAGACTGTCACAAAAAAAAAAAAAAAAAAAGAAAGAGAGAGAGAGACTTTTCCTATTAAAGGGCTAAACAAAAAGAAATGGAAAGATACTTCTTCCTTGTTCCAAGCAATATGTATCCAATATAATTCCAATCAATAACATTTATGTATTGATTGGAATGAAAAAATGCCTTCTCCCTGGTTTGTCTCTAAGGAGATTCCCCTATTCCTCCCATTGTCATCCACTTTGTCATCTAAACTCACTTTGGAAGGGAGTCACTGAAGCATCTCCAAGAGATGAAGCAGGACTTGGAAATTAAGAGCAGTGAGGACTCTGTCACCAGCAGGGGAGGTGGCCTCACAGAGCCCCATGAGCTGGCACTGGCCGGCACAAAGTAAGCAGGACCAAAAACGACAAAAAGAAACCAGACAGCAGGCAAGTGACTGTTGACACAGGAAATGTAAGCCTTAGCCCTGTGCTTGCACTTTTCCAGCCTAGTGCTGTGAAATGCATCAATTACTGTCAACATTAATTGAGCTCAGAAGGGCTCAGCACCATTTTGATGAGCTGACTGATTCTAAGAGGCCAATCTCATTTTATTTTAACAGGTTTTTTGTTTGTTTGTTTTTGTTTTTTTGAGACGGAGTCTCGCTCTGTCGCCCAGGCTGGAGTGCAGTGGCCGGATCTCAGCTCACTGCAAGCTCCGCCTCCCGGGCTTACGCTATTCTCCTGCCTCAGCCTCCCGAGTAGCTGGGACTACAGGCGCCCGCCACCTCGCCCGGCTAGTTTTTTTATTTTTTTTTATTTTTTAGTAGAGACGGGGTTTCACCATGTTAGCCAGTATGGTCTCAATCTCCTGACCTCGTGATCCGCCCATCTCAGCCTCCCAAAGTGCTGGGATTACAGGCTTGAGCCACCGCGCCCAGCCTTAACAGGTATTTTTTTAAAAACTGCTTGCTTATGTGGGAGATGGAGGCCACTCTTAACATGCTTCAAACTGCGGAAAGAAGCAAGTTGGTGACAAATGACCCATAACACAGCAGGAAAAACTGAACATACCACTGTCCATTGCAGGAGGAAACTTGGAGATCACCTAAATCAGCTTCCTGCTTGCCAGAGGGGGAAACCGAGGCCCTGAGTGGAAGACTGACACCAGAGGCAAAAGGGTTGCCTACAAGGTCACCTTTCCATGTCTCCCCTCCTCTCTCCGGGTCCAGTGATCAGGTAGGCGTTCAAAATAATTCAGCCTGATTCTTAGCCTGGTCAGATTCCAGAAAATCTGTAAGCAAGTGGTATGTAATTTGACCTGGAAAATCATTTTTCCAAAAGACACCTGATCTCCTTGCTGCTGTGTTATATCCTGGTCCCTACAGGTAATTTCCCTCCACAGAGCAAACTGAGCCAAAGTTCCCAGGGCGTCCAGCCTCTGCGTGGAGTTCCCAGGAACATTTCCTGCTGCTTCCTGCTGCTTCCTCTACGACCTCTTCCTGGAAGTTGCAGGCACCCATAAGCAAGGACTCCCTAAGATGCCCACTTGCTTTCACGGGCCAGGAGATCGGGAGCCTTTGAGGCCTCGGCTCCCCTACATCCACTTGGAATCCCCGAGCAGTCACTTCTGCACCCAATACCTCCAAGAGAGTGGGGCAGAAGGGCAGCTGATTGCCCCGTAACTGGTCATCCAGCCACATCTGGATGGCTGGCCGCGCCTTTGCCAAAGGGGAAGAGACTCCGGCAGCCCCCGAGGAAGGCAGTGCTGACTCCCAGCCCCGAGTCGATTCACACCGCAGGCTGCGTTGGTCCTTCCCTGAGGGCTCTTCCAACAAGCACGGCTTACCTAAGGGCGGCACTGAGCGTCTAGGGAGAAATATTAAATACAAGTGGTGATGTCTCCCTCTAATGGACAGTCGTCAGAATGCGAATGTGTCTCGGAATCTTCAAGAAAAGCAGGAAGGGCTCGGCTGGAAGCTACAGGGCAGATGTGTGCGGCTCAAAGATTCTCATGCATGGACCTCAGGTCACACACACAGCTTCTAGAGGAAGTTGTTTGTCTGCTTGCTTGCTTGTTTGTTTGTTTCATCATGTCCAGCACGTGGAGGTCTTGGCCATAAAGACAATCGCTCTCCATGTCTGACTATAGCCTCACCAGCAGCCACAGGCAGGCTTGAAGCCAGAGCTCCCAGAGTGCTGCTCCCCTACCTTGGAAGCCACTTTCAGCCCCGCCTCGCCGTGAACCAACCACTCTCCCTTCCCTGAAGCTTGCCTTCCTCCATTTGCTAGGGGGTGTGCTGTGCAGGTCCACCAGCTGACCTCCCGTCTCTAAAACGTTCTGACACACGAGGACTCCACAGAGATGACTGAATGAGTTCATGGCTCCTTGTTCATCTAAGAGGCAGCCAGCAGGGCTGTTCATGGCCTTCTACACTGGGAGGGAGCCCAGCAGCCACACACACTTTCATGAACGTCACCACACGTTGCTGTCGCGATGACCATGGGATTCACCTTATCCTCACCTCCCACTTCGCCCCAGCCACCGGGTAGGCTTTGTGTTCTGAGACTGAGCTAAGAGAGACAGGTGCTTCTCTGCAGCCCACAAAGCCAAACAGTTCAGGCCCAGGGTTCAATCAGGGCTGCTGGCTTGGCCTAGGAGCACCATGAAAATGAGGCTGAGGGATTCCAGGCTTCCTCAGCGGAAAGAGAAAGTCTACGCAACCAGTCCCAGAATAGTGATGATAATAATGATGATGGTTAACACTTATGCATGCTTCCTGCCGGGCAGGCACAGGAAGCACTATAATTATAGCAACTCATTTAATCATCACAGCAACCCTATGTCACAGGTCATCCCAAAACCTGCCACTCTTGCCTGGACCCAGAATCACTGTAAAAAGAGCCAGAGTCACCTGGCATTTATAACTTCCTGCCACAGAGTATGGATGCTTAATAGGTGTGGAATTTACATGGATCTCCCTAGACAAGAGGAAAGGGCTTCCATTTTCCAGCATGGACTTAGAAATCGGTTCACCCTTGGTTATTCTCGTGACAGTTACTAATCTCAGAATTACTAAGTGGGAAGAGACACTGGAGATGATCTGGTCCATTTCCCCATTTCCCAGGTGAGCTAACTAGGGAATGAAGATGTGCAGTGCTGATGTGAATCCCACAGTGAGATAGTGGCAGGGCTGTGGCTAGCTCCCAAGTCTCTACGCTTCAGCCCAAAGCTTTTCCACTCTCCCAGGCTGTGGCCGCCATGCACTCGAGTGAATGAACAGCCCCTGAGGTCTCCCCTTCAATGACCCAGGAAGCCCCATAGTCATCAGCCAGCCCAACTGAGCTCTGGAAGCAGAATCTTTCGAATATCAGCCTACAGCACCCAAGAGCATCCTGGCAAATTGGTTCTCTGTTACCTCACTCTGAAAATAAAGACAAGAGTCACCCCCGGAGCGACGCATTCCAAAGACAAGCAGACAGCAGAGAGCAGGGACAGTTGGAGGGCAGCCTGGGCCATCAGCCCTCCTGCTCGCATCATGGTGGGTGGCCATCCTCCATCATCTGTCCACTCTGGAAGAGACCACCCTGGCCCCTGCTCAGGAGCTGTGATGGACGTGTTCTCGGCCTCCCACTGGTTTTTCTTCTTTTCTCCAGAACGGTTTCAGGGCCTTCTGCTAAGGCACTCCACACACCCAACTTTCTCTTCCCCACCACCCCTATCCCAGCGTGTCTGGTCTCTTGCTTCCCATTCTGGAGTAGCTTCCAGCAGATGTCACTTGCCAGCTGGAGTCAGTGCCAGTTATATCCCCAGCATCCCTAGGAGTGACTAGGTGGAAGGACCACCTTCCAGATAGTCTGTCTCTACTGCTCTGTCGCCACAGACTAGGTGGCATTTCCCTGGCCCGAGGGCACTTTAGGGTTCTCTAGTTACTTTCTTGTGGGTGCTCTGTCACGTGGTCAGCCAAGAAGCAGACCTGGCCTGCTCTAGCGTGAGTGTGGGGAGTGGGATGTGAAGAAGGTAGTGAATAAAATTGGGGAGTGGGTGTGTGAAGGGCAGGAAGGGTGAGAGACTAAGAATGAATCACAGATGCTCAGATGCCTCCCACCGCGACATGGGGTCAGGAAGACAAGCAGAGAGGGCAGTGACAGTGCCCCCTCCCACTGGCTTCCTCGAGAGAAAGGTGGAGGCTGGGACGTGGAGTCAGGCCCCGCTAGACCTGCTATGAAACGTGGAGGAGGGTCGGCCGGCATCAGAGCCTGCTTCACCGGCTAGGGTGGCCCCGCACACCAGCCTCTGGGAGCTGCTGGGAGGGGTAGCAACCAGCCTCAAGCACAGCCAGGGAGGGGGGTCCAGCCTCCAGGGCCCAGTTGCTGGTTCAGCTGCCTTTCCCTTCTTCCACCCACCACTCAAGTTCACCACCGTGGAGTCCTCCTGACCTTCACTTTCTCTCACACTCACTCCACATCCAGTTCCTTCTGTTGGCACACTCTGCAAAATGATCCAGATCTGTCTGCGTCTCACCACCTCCACTGCAACAACCTGGTTCAAACCATCCTCAGCTCTCTGCTGGATTATCCAAACGGCCTCCTCACTGGTAACTCTGTTACAATTTACATCGCATCCTATCCCCTCTCTGCTCAAAACCCTGGAAGAACGGCTTCCCCTGCAACTCATAGTACAAGCAAAGTCCTGCAAGGCCCTGGCTGATGGGCCCCACTCTCCACCACTCAGCTGTCCCCGGTCCCACCTCCTGCTCTCCTGCTGGCTCACTGCCCCCCGCATGCCACAGTGCCCTCCTTGCTGTTCCTGGAACACGCCAGCCACACACCCACCTCAGGGCCTTTGCACTTAATTCTCCTCCGAGAACATTCCTAACCCTCCCGGGCACCACACATCTACCTGGCTCCCTCTGGCCTCATTCTGCTCTTTATGCAAACGTTACCTTGTAAGTCATACTTCCGTGTCTCCCCTGCTTTAAGCTGCTGTCCACCCCGACCCCGACACACACACACACACGCACACGCACATGCACACTCCTGCTATATTCTCTGTATTCTCTAGCCCCCTTGCTTGATTTTCCTCTGCTGCCTATACTCACCTAGCATACAACGTATTTTAGTTATTTATTGTATTGTGCACTTTTCTCCCCAACCAGAACTCAGCCTTTGTAGGGGCATGAGCTCTTGTTGCTTTTATTCATTTCATTCACCTAGAAAAGCGCTCAGTACATAGTAGGCACTCAATGAACGCTTGCTGAATGATGAACAAATCAATGTTTCATTCACCTGGAAAAGTGCTCAGTACATAGTAGGCACTCAATAAACGCCTGCTGAATGATGAACAAACCAATGTTAGACACAGTTTGGGAAACAGACCCTCACAGGAGGTGTCAGAATTGTTGGGTTTATTTAGTAGGAAATTGGGTAGAGTTCATGTAATAGAGTTATTGGATTTATTTAGAGAAGCCTGGCAGAGAAAAGGGGTGTGTGTATGTGTGTGTGTGTGTGTGTGTGCATGTGTGTGTGTTTTCAGGGATGTTTGACAACCACCTCCACTTGTAGTAAACAATGTGTGGGTCCCTGATAATTTGTATGTAAGTGTTTTAACTGTATGTATTAACCAGATTCCTTCATTTATTTCCTCACTCATTCATTCACTACACATTGTATGAGGGACAATTCTGTATCAGGTTCTCTGCTAGACACATGGCTAAGGCCACGGTCTCTGCTGTCCAGACATCTGCAGCATGGTCAGGAGGCCCCAGCACTCAGGACAATCTGGGAGGGTGTGGGCATTAAAGCAACTTGGAGCCCCAGCAACAACTCGTTAGGAAAGAAGATTCCACGCAAGAAAATCATCCTGATCCTTCATTTCGTCAGGAAGAGGAAAAGACATCTGAATGAGTGCCTAGCAGTGGGAATGTCCCCCACCAGAGATCCTGGAAGAGTACAGGACTTGTTTGATTGCTGAGAAGTAACGTGACCTCCTTCCACCGAGGACAGGCCAAGGGAGAACAGCTGTCAGTTACAAGAACAACTTGGGTGACTAGGAAGAACGCCCTTACCGTGCCTGGGAGACCCCACACACAGCATCATCTGGCCTCCGGGAAGTCCACGTGAAAAAAATAACTCAGCCCTTTTTATTTGCTCAGTCATGTGTATATCAGAGGCAGATAACTCTAAGATCATGGGTTACGCATCTTACTTTCTTACAGAATGTCCCGTCTGTGGGCCGGGTCACGGCAGAGGGTGATCAAGCCCTCTGTGGTCACAGATCTGGTGATCTGTGAGTGGCCGTCACATCCTCCTGTGTAGTGAGGATGCCCAGAAAGCTGCAGGTGCTCTGAATTTCGGATCCCTGCCTACTCTTGTGGAGACCACTTGGCTTGTCTGCCTAACTTGGCCGTCGATATTTTCTCACGGCATAATGCACAGCCTCTGAGATTTTGCCATATGTTTATTTGCCATTCTTCCACAGCCACCCTTGTCCTGGGTGGGTCTGCAACACAACCATGCACCTCCCGGAATCCCCTGACCACCCCATAGCTGGTCTCTTTGCCCACCAGCTTTCACCCTGTTCCTACAGCTTCACCCCGACATTCTGGACCCCATCTCTAGGGACAGCGGGTCTGGTCTCAGCTTTTTCTGGCTTGGTTGCTGCTTGTGGGGGGCCTCCACAGGGGTGTCAGGCCAGATCACCCAGGCAGGGGGTCTCGTCTTCTGAAGAAGTTGAGGGTTCAGCTGCTGTCAGAATTCTATGCGTAGATGTCCTTGCTTGCACCACCTGCCAGCATTTTTCCTGCCAGGGAGGAACCAGAACAAAAGGAAGTGTAGTTAGCGATATAAGGGTGTGTCGCATGAGGGATGGAACTGAGAAACCTGGAAACAACAGTGTGCTTCCTCACCCCGCTAGCATTTGCCTAGTGATCTCCTACCGGGTCCCCAGCCTTAGGCGCTCTGGTCTGTTCAAACTGTACCTCCCACTGCCACCCAGCGAACTCCGGCAACTAATCAGTGACTGTGAGCTTGTGCAACCTGAAGCCATTTCTGCCCATGTTGTCCTTAATACTGTTGTCATTAATTCTTCACCTTTAACGGCCCCCGAGTCCCTCTAGAGTCCAGTCCAACCCGTGTGCCCGACTTCCAGGCCCCAGAGAGCACAGTCTCATCTGATCTACCCAGCTGCTCTCGCTGCTCCCTGACACCTCCCACCGTCCACATGGTCGAAGGGTCCCCTCTCCCACCCTCAGCCTGGACCAACATCAGGCATGTTCCTCTCTCTCTGAAAGAGTTCCTGCCACTGCCTGGCTCCTCCTTACCCAACCCCTACACTGCCAGAATGTTCTCGAGTCTCCTTCCCACAATGCTGAGTCCAGTCCCTCTAGGCCCGGCTGAGCCCCTACGGCCAAGAGCTCCTTTGGTTGGGAAGTCCACGTAAAAAAATAACTCCACCCTTGATATTTGTCCAGTCATGTGTATATCAGAGGCAGATAACTCCCACGCAGACCAGTCCTCTGCATGACTGACCTCTCTGCTGCCTTTCCCGTCCGGCCCACACGCTATTGCAAAGCCTGTGAGATATGCTGCCCGAAGTCCTGTGTTTAACATCGGCCTCTACCGTGGCCTGGGCAAAGTTAAACTCCTCGCTTGTCATCCCTGACACAATGCATGTGTCTCTGTGACTACCAGGAAGTACTCCAAGAGCAAGCCAGAGTCGCCAAACAAACCAGCAACCATTGTCAATTCTGTTTCTGCACGTGAAACAGGAGCAACAACAACAAGGTGTTTGTGATCTGCTTTGCAAAAGGTAAATAAGGTTTCCATAAACTCCAGTTGGTATCATGATTGCGCCCATGCAATGGACTTCTGCAGAAGGAAAAGACTTGAAAAGACTTCACGTTTGTAATTTAAATCATTTGGGAGCAAGCCCCAAGGTCCATGACATGGAGTAACTGGTAATCTTACTCAAGCACAAATTTAACTGTAAAGCCTGGTGTTCAGGGCAGCAGTTTGCCTGGTGACTGTCACTGACTCTCTGGCGTCAGACTCACTAGGACATTGTCCGGGGGCTTCCCACTGGCTTCGTCAGGGTGCAATAGCTCTTGCAAAGTGGTGAGAAAGAAAAAGAGCAAAAATCTCTGTGTGCAATTCCAGTGGCCATCAGGTGAAAGGTACCTTAGCAAAGGGTCAAAGTTTTCTTCGGTTGTTTCAAAGGGAAATGAACGGAAAACTCATTACTCTTCGCACGCACATGTGATGGAGGAAAAGCCTGTACAAGCACTTCTGCATTGATAAATGTGGAGTTGTGTCAGGTGCCTGAACACAAGTTCTAAAGGCTAAGGGTCATTAGACTCAATTCTGCTATGAATGTAAATTAAACATCAGGAGCGTTCTCCCTGGACTGTTCTATGGCTCCACCTACTGTATGTTCTTAGGGAATGCACCGTAATTTTTATATGAGCCCAAAGAAAACATCACTGGGGAAGTCCATCTGCTCTAGAGTTTAAAATGACTGATTAAAAAGTTGGGATCAGCCCAACCAACATGGAGAAACCCCGTCTCTACTAAAAATACAAAATTAGCCAGGCGTGGTGGCGCATGCCTGTAATCCCAGCTACTCGGGAGGCTGAGGCAGGAGAATCGCTTGAACCGGGAAGGCAGAGGTCGCGGTGAGCCGAGATCACATCACTGCACTCCAGCCTGGGCAACAAGAGCGAAACTCCGTCTCAAAAAAAAAAAAAAAAAAAAAAAAAGTTGGATTTTTTTTTTTTTTTTTGCTCCCTCCTGAAACCCTACAAAAATAACAGCAGAGGAAATTTTTACAGAGAAGAGAGGAGGTAAATTACGTAGACAAAGAAATCAGAATAGTGGATGAAAATATTAAAAACCAATTTGCAGATGATGGAAAGCCCCTGGAGAAATAGCATTTTACTTGGGAGGGGGCAAGATTTAGAGCCTGAGTCCCTGCTGATGCCAATGAGATACAACCTGATTTACCCCCAGGAACCTATAAAGGCTCAGGAGTTGCGGGTGTCAGGTGCCACAGAAGCAGGGTTGAGGGGCAGAGCTAAAAACTGGTTGCAGTTAGACACACCTTTTCAGGTCTCCTTTGCAACCTCACAAAACCAAGCACCTACTAATCCTACCACCTTGTCAAAAGATGTAAAATTTATTCTGGAGAAACTATACCAGAAGGGCCTAGACTCAAGGAAAGCTGGCACCATATAAGGCTCTGGAGGAACCGTACTGAAGGCAAGGAGTTAAGTGTGAGGGGAAATCCCACATGTTGAATGGTGAGACACTTGGCCACTTCCCCTGCTCTGCTCCCAGGGTAATATCAAACAGGCAAGTTGGAGAGTATTTTCATGGAAAAACCGAAGGATTCCAAGAAAAAAAAAAAAGGCCTGTAGATACTGGAGGCCCCCAGTGAGACAGCCTGATCCCAGCTTCATCGCTCTGCAATAAGCTCACCACTCCACAAGCTCCAAAGACACAGAGATTCCAGTAAGCTTCTTAGTACTTCACTCGTGAAAATGAACAGAGATCCTCAAATTACAAACATCTAAGGAAAGCCTCTGAAAGGTCAAAACCAAAGACAGAAACTCAGAGAAAACAGAAAATTCCAGAAGCAAGAGAAAACTTCAGATATATTAAAAATCCTCAGATAAATAAGATGAACTATTTTATCCATGAAACAAGAAGCAGCTGCTATTATAAAAAGGAACCACCCAAGGAGAAGAAAATAATTCTTTGGAAATTAAAAATATGACAGCCAAAATCAAAACTTCAATAGAAGAGCTAAAAAACAAAGTTGAGGAACTCTCCCAGAAAGTAGAATGGAAAAGAATAGAGAAGAAATAAGGAAATTTGAGAACCAGCCCAGGGGATCCAAAGTCTTATAACAGAGTTATAGGAAAAGAGAACAGGCAAAAACAATGAACGAACATTATTAAAGAAATAGTTTTTTAAATGTTCAAGAATTGAAAACATGCATTTCCAGACCCAGAGTGCCCACTGAACACCCAAGAAAATGGATAAAGATAGACCTACATCAAGGTATAGCATCATGAAATTTGGAAATTAGGGTATCAGATTTTACCAAAAACATCATTAGAAACTAGAAGACAATGGAGGTAGTTTTCAACCTCAAATACCATCCTCATCAAAGCTACTACTTGCAGCAGAGAGGCGGAGGGAAATATTTGGACAATAGTAAAGGGGTGTTCCAGGACAATGGTGAAACAACAGGCCTCAGCCATCCTGAAGCAGGGGGACAGAGTGGCCCTGGAAGTCAAGATGAAGGTGAGAGAGAGCCTATTGCATTTGCATGTAGGAGGAGATTTACGTTTCTGGTGGGAAGTTTCCTGAACCCCACTCTCCATTTGGGTATCAGTGATAGGTATATAGAAAACTAAACAAGGAAAAAGAAGATATTCAGTAACCCAGAAGAAAGCAAAAAGCAGTACAAGAAAGGAAACAGAATGACAACACTGCACATTATGTGGCTCGAGGAGGAATACTATTGACACCATCATAATAAAGTAGGATGAATGCTGAACTAATAAATATGTTATTTATATTACAGTGGGTTGAGATGGGTGTGTGTCTATATTGTGGAGAGTAACGGTGGGTGGTGTAAGAAAGGTAAATCCTTATCTTCCATAGTTGGAAGTCAATTTTCCTAAGACTTAAAAAATAAAAATTAAAAAGCAATGTAAGCGTGTTACAGGTCTAGCATCCCTAATCCCAAACTCCAAGACTTAAAAAATAAAAATTAAAAAGCAATGTAAGTGTGTTACAGGTCTAGCATCCCTAATCCCAAACTCCAAAATCCAAAATCCAAAATGCTCCAAAATCTGAAACTTGTTGAGTGCCAACATGAAGTAGTGACACCTTTGCTTTCTGGCAGTTCAATGTACACAAACTTTGTTTCACGCACAAAGTTATTGAAAAATTACCTTCAGGCTATGTGTACAAAGTGTATATGAAACATGAATGAATTTTGGTTTAGATTTGGGTACCATCAGGAGAGAAGTTCATGTACAAAGAAATCAGAGAAGCCTTGACTCCTTGCAGCAAGGGTGGAAGTTAGGAAGCAGCAGAGCAATGCTTTCAAAATTCTAAGAAACCATGATACCCATTCTGGAATTTAACATCCATCCAGTAATTCATAAAGTTTGAGAACTGGATAAAGGCATTTTGAGGCATGAAAACTCAAAACTCTACTTTCCATTTACCCTTTCTTAACCCTACTGAAGGGTTTGTCCAATCCAGAGAAGAAATAAACCAAGAAAGAAGAAACATATAGTCCAG
>NW_012105453.1:1132047-1140440 GCF_000951045.1 Mandrillus leucophaeus
ACAAAGGCAAGAGGTACACCATCACGCAGAGTCACAGTCCTTATGGCAGCCCAAAGGCCCTATGCAATCTGGGTCACCCTGGCTTACCCCACCCAAATTACTCTCCTCCTCATTCACCTTCCTCCAGCAGTAAAGGCCCCTTTGCTGTTCTCTTCCTCAGTTACCCCATGTCCTCCCACCTCAGGGCCTTTGCACTAGCTGTTCCCCTTGCTTAACCTGCCCCTTCCCCCACTATCCACAGGGTCCAGTCCTCCCATCCTTCAGGTTCTGTGCTCAGATGCCATCTTCTCAGTAAGCCTACCCCTTCTCCCACTCTGCTATTTAACACTGTACTTCTTCCCTGACATTCCCTACATTACCTCTGCTGTCATTTACTTTTCTCCACATTATTTATAATCATCTCTACAAAGGGCACCACCTCATTATAACGAGATGGTCATAGTAATATTTTATTTAAACATTTGTTTATTCTCCCTACTGGAATGAAAGCACCATGAGGACAGGGAATTCTGTTTGCTATATGTACCCATAATTTGTTTGCTGATGCATCCATGGTTAGAACAGAGTGACTGGCACATAGTAGGTGCTTTAGAAATATTGTTAAATGAAAAAGTAAATCAAGAAAGAGTAACATCTGCATTTACTGAGAAAAAAATAAAGGTCAATCTCAGAAAACAAACTTAAAATAATTGAAAGTGGTCCCTCTATGGACTGGCTTCATGGTAAGGGAGAGAGACACATGGGCAAGCTGGTTTTCCCTGGAAGCCTTATACTATTGATATGGTTTTGATCTGTGTCTCCACCCAAACTTTATGTCAAATGTAATCTCCAATATTAGAGGTGGGTCCTGGTGGGAGGTGATTGGGTAATGGGGATGGATTTCTCATGAATGGTTTAGTACCATGCCCTTAGTGCTGTCCTTGAGATAGCGAGTGAGTTCTCACGATACCTTGTTGTTTAAAAGTATGTGGCACTGCCCACCTCGCCCTCTTGCTTCTGGTTTCGCCATGTGAACTGCCTGCTCCCACTTTGCCTTCTACCATGAGTAAAAGCTTCCTGAAGCCTCCCCAGAAGCAGACGCCTCCATGCTTCCTGTACAACCTACAGAACCGTGAGCCAATTAAACCTCTTTTCTTATAAATTATCCACTCTCAGGTATTTCCTGATAGCAACGCAAGAATGGCCTAACATAACTATTGCTTGTCTTTTCAAACTGTGTGCATATATTACTTTAATACAAAGTAAAGAATTTTTAAAACATGATTACTGTTTTGCCCTCCACCCAAATCATATTTCATTCCAATGCCAAAATGAAGTGACTATTGAATTATCTACTATTTTGTATTATTAATGCCTGGAAGTCATCCTCTTCCTCCCTTTCTGTCTATCCCACCACCTCCAATTGATTCCCAAGTACCAAAGCTTTCACCTTCCCAAAGCTCTCAAACCTATTCACCTCTTTCCATCTCCATCACTACTGCCCTAGTCCCATCTTCCACCTGGCCATGGACACAAGTTTTATCATTGGTCCACCTGCATCCATCCAGTCCCTCCAATCCATTACACTGTGGCCAGACCGATACTTTCACTCACAAATCCGATCGTATTACCCCATCGGATATGGTTAGGCTGCGTCGCCACTCAGATCTCATGTTGAATTGTAATCCTCAGTGTTGGGGCAGGACCTGGTGGGAGGTGACTGGATCATAGAGGTGGATTTCCCCCTTGCAGTTCTCATGATAGTGAGTGAGTTCCCATAAGATCTGGTTGTTTGAAAGTGTGGAGCCCTTCCCCTTTTGCTCTCTCTCTCCTGCCGCCACGTGAAAACATGGTTGCTTCTCACTCACCTTCCCACCATGACTGCAAGTTTCCTGAAACCTCTCCAGTCATGTTTCCTATATAGCCTGTGGAACTGTGAGTCAATTAAACCTCTGTTCTTCACAAATTACCCAGTCTCAGGTAGCTCTTTACAGCAGCGTGAGAACTACCAAACCATTTCACCACCCCACCACTTGAAACCCACCTAAGGCATTCATCCCGTGGCTCCAAGGCTGAAGATAAAACTCATAACCTGTGGACCTAGCTCCAAGCTCACCGTGCTCATACTTACCATGTTCCTCTCATCATGGGGCCTTTGGATACACTGTCCCCTCTCCCTGGAATGTGGTTTCTACCTCCTCTGACTATTTAACTCCTGTTAATCATTCAAATATCAGCTAAAATGTCATTGAGTTAAATGTCCCTAATTTGGACTTTCATAGCAGTTTTGTGGGTATCAGTTCCCAGTAACATGTGCACAGTTGCAATTTTACATTTGGGCTTAAAGGATTAACATCTCTTTCCACTCCTCCTCCTCATCAGCACACATACACATCCACACACACACACACACACACTTAAGCTCCATAAAAGGAAGAAATCTTTTGTTTCATTTATCACTATATCCCCAGTGCCTAGAAGACAGGAGGACCTCAATACATACATGCTGAAAAATTTGTATGATACACTATGCTTTCCTGTGGCAACAACCAGTATGTATTGCTTTGGTTTAAATAACATTTATTCATCTGTCTCATCTCTACCCTACAATTCTACAACTTGGAGATCGCATGTTTTTTCTTTGAATGCCCTGTTTCCCTCTCTCCTCTCTATATTACCAGTCCCCATTTTTAGATTAAAATTTAAATTTCTGGAAATGGAAATGTACTGACAGAAAGGGTGCAAAAGGTCATGTGTTGTATGGGTTTCTATGCTGGCAAGCTAACACGGTACAAAACCCTCCTTCACACTTTGCCTTTTAGACATCATCATTGATGGTACATTTCCAGCACTTCACACATGATCTTTAAATACGTTACCTTCCTCTGCACTTCAATACATATTCAATTGGCTGAATTCCACTGAACATCTGATAGAGCACTTTAGGCAAATCTAATGATTTTCATCTTGCCTCAAGTTTATTAAGTTTTAACACCAATGCTTTGTGCTGCAGACGTCTCTATTTTCTTCTCACTTTGATAAAATAAGGACAAAAAATTGCCAAAAATAAGATTAAATAAATCTTACTAAATATTTCTTATTTATCTTATAATCTTAATAAATTGCCAATTTATTATGCATACAGCATTATTATATAGAAAAGATAGTGATACTGGCTGGCTGATGGGGCCACCATGAGAATGCTCATCTGTCACCTAATGCACACGATTCTAAATTCAGCATAAGATGGGGGCATCAGTGGACTCTAAATTTGAATGTCAAATGTTGAGCACCACTTGTTCATACCCCTTGTGCAATTAGGTACTGCCTGATAATCCAATTATTAATGTCACCCTTTGCTGAGTAAAATGAGTTTAAATTCATCCTTTCTTTTTCTTCCTGCTTATCAGGACTATATGATCAACCAAATATTCTTTAAAGTTCCTTCTAAGGAGTAAGACTATCAGATTGTCTTCCTTAAATAAGCTCCCCTTCAGACACAAGCTGCAGTCAACACGGGCAGTCCTAAATTTTTATGTTCGCAATATAATACAATTGAGAATCTTCCTTGTGTGCACTTTAAAAACACCCAATCCTCTGCCTCCAGTTAGTCTCGGGCAATAGCTGGCTATTGAGGGACACATCCCTAAGTGGGCTCCGCTCCCCAGAGCTTGGGCTATGCCACATCAGCAGGGAATTCTGGGACCAGAATCTGAATCATCCTTCTTGCTGACCCAGTGCGTACCACTGACCATCTCAGTCGTGTTGGAGTTAGGCTCAACAGATGTTTCCCAAGCATTCTGCCATTTCTGTGATTGATGTGGAACATGTCATCCCTTAAAACCTCAAGCTTCGTAAAATTTTCTGCTTCCCTCAGATTTGTCACCAGAGCCCTGTGCATTCGTTCCCAGGAGGTAAAGAAGTGGCATGCAACAAGTTAGGGCTACCGCCGCTCTGGCTGGTGTGAGATGGTATCTCATTGTGGGTTTGACTTGCATTTCTCTAATGATGAGTGATATTGAGCTTTTTTCATATGCCTATTGACCACGTGCATGCCTTCTTTAGAAAAGTGTCTGTTCAGGTCTCTTGCCCACTTTTTAATTGGGTTGTTACCTACAGGAAAATTATCCAGACACTCTCAAGGGTCACTTTATCTTTAAGAGGATATATATCATAATTATCAATGAAATGCAAACAAAATACCATTTTAGGCCCAAATCAACTGCTTCCTTCTACAACTAGAATATTCAGGAATGACATAAACTTATGATTTTTCCCTGTTTGCCTCTTACCATAGCCATCCATTATAACTTTTCATGATGGAAGTTTTTTCTCTTCCAAAAAAAAAGTACACACTCATTATGAATAATTCACTGACTTCAGAAAACTATAAAAAAGAAATAAAAATTGTGCATGTCCCTTCTACCCAGAAAAAAACAAGCACTTTGCCTTTGGAGTCACATAAACTTGTTCTCAGGCCAGTTGCTTGGTGGCCTCCTCTGGTAAATGGAAATTATAATTGAAGCTACTCCACAATGGGAGGATATAAGATAATGTTGATATAAGGCACAGTGTTCTGTAGCTACTAGCTGTGACTATTATTATTAATATACATCCAGTCTTTTTTTCTATGCGTGTATACGTATATGTCAATGGGCATGTTATCTGTTTCCACAAGGTGGCTTTTGTTTCCTGAATAGTTATTTAGAAAATACATTGCTTTTGGTGGCGCAAGCCTGTAATACCAGCACTTTGGGAGGCCAAGACGGGCGGATCACGAGGTCAGGAGATCGAGACCATCCTGGCTAACACGGTGAAACCCCGTCTCTACTAAAAAATACAAAAAACTAGCCAGGCGAGGTGGCGGCGCCTGTAGTCCCAGCTACTTGGGAGGCTGAGGCAGGAGAATGGCGTAAACCCCGGAGGCGGAGCTTGCAGTGAGCTGAGATCCGGCCACTGCACTCCAGCCTGGGCGACAGCGAGACTCCATCTCAAAAAAAAAAAAAAAGGAAAATACATTGCTTTGATAAATAAATACAGTTGACTTTGAACAACTTGGGAATTAGGGTTGCCGACTCCTGAGCAGTTGAAACTTTGCATATAACTTTTGACTCCCCCAAAACTTAACTACTAATAACCTCCTGTTGACCAGAAGCCTTGCTGATGACACAAGAAGTCATTTAACACATATTTTTGTATGTTATATGTATTATGTAGTATATTCTTACAATAAAGTAAGCTAGAGAAAAGAAAATGTTAGGAAAATGATAAGGAAGAGAAAATATAGTTACTGGTTATTAAGTGGAAGTGTATCAGAGTAAAGGTCTTCATTCTCATTGTCTTCACACCGAGTAGGCTGAGGAGGAGGAGGAAGAGGAAGGGCTGGTCTTGCTGTTCCAGGGGTGGCAGAAGCAGAAGAAAATCCATACATAAGTGGGCTCATGCTGTTTAAACCCATGTTGTTTACAAGTCAACTGCATTCAATTTATTAAGATTATAAATCTTTAAACCAAGTCTTCCTTAAGCTTTTGAGTTCAACGCACAAACTTTATTATTCTATGCATAAGCAGAGTTTGCCTGCTTTTTTATGTATATTATGCCTGAACTCCTGAGAGCCTCTGAAAGCAATCAGAGCAGGAGAACATCTTTAAGGGTATGTATTATGGACCAATGTTTGTGTTTCCCCAAAACTCATATGCTGAAGCCCTGCATCTCAGAATGCCCGTAAGGACCTCTAAGTAAGTAGTTAAGGTTACATGAGGTCATAAGGGTGGGGTCCTAGTCCCATGGGATTGGTGACCTCATAAAAAGGGGAGACACATTGGAGCTCTTTCTCACTCTGTGCACAGAGGAAAGGCCATGTGCATCCTCAGTGAGAAGGCAGTCATCTGCAAGCCAGGAAGAGAGCCCTCACCAGAAACCAATTTGCTGACAGCTTGATGATGGATTTCTAGCTACCACAGCAGTTAAAAAATAAGTCTCTGTTATGGAAGCCTCCAAGTGTACGGCATTTAGTTATGGCAGATAGGTTATATGCTCTGTTCAAAATCAGGCAGCAGATCAACAGCAAATAGACATAACAAAGTTTCTCATTTTTCAGAGAGACTGAGTAAACTGGACCATCGTATCCCATTTCATGTAGGCTACACTTGAAAAGCAATAAGAGATCAAGAAAAGCAGCTGTCTTCAGTCACTGCTCTGCAAATAGTATCACCCTGTGAACTCACTGGTAGCCCCCAGTGTGTATAAGGTGCCATGCTGCCACCTCCCAGTATCCAAGGCAGGAAGCAGGGCTCCTAGACAAGCCGGGAGCCACAGATGCTGCAGGGTTTGTTTCTGAATAAACCTATTCATCAAACATCTCCACTCAACTTGATTCCCGGGCAGCTCTGAAATTTTTATGGAGGACATTCCAAGAATAAAAGAGACACTGTTCCTTACCACCCCCTCCAAGCAGTCTGAAGAAGGAGTTCTTAGGCTCCTGGAGAGGGTCAAGGGAATGCCACTGTGGCCATGGCTACAAGAGGTGGAACTTATGGGACCCTGCAGCCGAGGCCAGTCAGATGATGATAACCACCCCATCCCTCCCCACCTTATGCCCTCTTAGTGGGTGTGCTTATTTTCTACTCTCTCAGAGTGGAACACTTGGAGAGCCGTCTCCGCAGCCTAGCGCAGCAGCACCCAAATACAAAGGTTCTCTTCAAACCGCCTCGGAGCTGCAGAGCCCACACTCAGGCCGTCTATCCATGCACTCCCAGCAGATGCTCAGTAAGTGACTGTAGCCTCTTCTGCCTGAGTTTCCATAAAAGCCTCCCATAGGTGGAGCAACGAGGAGTGCATGGAGAGCAGTCTGTACCCACACAGGTTGCACTGTCCGCAGAGGATATTAAAACGATAATACTGGCCAAAAGTTGACTGCTTTTTATTTCTGTATGTGTCTGTGAGTAGAAAAAAACGCAAACTTCTTCCTCTACTCTCACACCACAACCATTAGCACAGATTTCTGTGATAAAATCTTTGGGGATTCTTCCCCACCAACATGCAAGCAGTTGCAGCAGACACCAGCTGGTGTCCTCCAATTCCATTCTGATGCTGTCTATCTGGAGACAGCATCAGATCCCATAGGTTGAGGGCTCAGCCCTACAAGACTGCCCCCCAACTTCCAGTGCCAGTCACAAGCCCCAGGTTGTTTTGCCTGTGCTTCTGAGGGACTGGTTTTATACACTGGAGTTGCCATGACCCGCTCCTTGGGTTTGCTTAATTTGCTAGAGTGGTTCACAGAACTCAGGAAACTTACTTACATTTATGGGTTTATTACAAAGGATAGTGATGAAGAGATGCACAGGGCAAGGTATGGAGAAGGGGCACAGAGCTTCTATGCCCTCTCAGGGTGTGCCACCTTCTAGGAACCTCAATGTGTTCAGCTATCCAGAAGCTCTTTGAAACCAGTCCTTTTTGGAGTTTTTATGGAGGCTTCATTACATAGGCATGATTGATTTAACCACTGGCCATTGATGATTGCCTTGACCTTCAGTCCCTCACCCCTTGGCAGGATGGGATTGAAAGTTCTAGCCCTGTAATCCTGCCTTGGTCTTTTCAGTGACCAGCCACTGTCCTGAAGCTATCCAGGGGCTGCCAGCCATCAGTAAACTCATTGACATACAAAAAGACATCACTTTGGAGATCCCTATGCCAGGAAACAGGATGAAGACCAAATATATATTCCACAATATCACAGTTAGCAATTATAAGCAATGTCAATGACAAAATATTTCTCCTGGGTGAGCCGCCCGGGCATGTCTCCCTGCAACTGGCTATATCAGACACTACGCCCACTGGGTCCCCTACATGCTAATCTCTCCCACTCCCATCTTGCTTCAGCCAGAGTCATCATTCCTAAATGTGACCTGAGCATGTCACTTTGATCTAAAACTCCTGCTTGCTCCCATGGCCTTCAGAATGAATCCCACTTCTAAGAAGCTTCATGACTCTTCACAATCTTGAATCCAACTTATTTTTCTAGCCTTTCCTGCACCCTTTCTCTTACTCCATATAACCCAGGCTCCTGGGTCCTTGAACACAGCATCCCATTCTTGAGCCCCATGCCATTTCTCTTATTAAAAATTTTATTTTCAACAATGAAAATTCCAAGTCATCTTCCAAGGCCCTGCTGAAGTGTTAATTCCTCTGAGAAACCCTCCCTGACCCCCTCCAGTGCCAAGGAAGAATTTGTTGCTCTTCCTCACTTACCCAGACCACCCGCTACCTGCCTTCACAGTATCACTTACTTCAGAGTCCACCTGATCTACTCGCTGCGGGCAGAGTCCAATTAACAAGAGTGAGGTCTGGTATAAAGACAGTGACTTTTGGCCAGGCATGGTGGCTCGTGCCTGTAATCCCAGCACTTTGGGAGG
>NW_012105453.1:1142135-1143382 GCF_000951045.1 Mandrillus leucophaeus
GGAAACACAGCAAGACCCTGTCTCTACAAAAAATAAAAATAAAAATTTATTAGCCAGACGTGGTGGGTGTGCCTGTAGTCCCAGCTATTCAGGAGGCCGAGGTGAGAGGATCACTTGGGCCTGAGACATCAAGGCCACAGAGAGTCATGATCATGCCACTGCACTCCAGCCTGGGTGACAGAGCAAGATCCTGTCAAAAAAATGTTTTAATTAAAAAAAGAAGAAGACGAAGAAGGAAAAGGACAAGAAGAAGAAGACAAGTCCCTCCCAGCCTAGGGATGACTCTAAGTTAATCATGGTAATCCTAGCCTTTGGTCTATTCTGGTTAGGACAGCCCTGCCCTAACCACAGCCTAAGGAAAGGCTCATAAGAGACAGCTGGGGAGGTTTTCATCATCCTTAGGCTCAACCCTTCCTGCCTGCACACACTGTTGTGTGAGGACATGATGCTTGGAACTGCTGCTGCCATCTGTGAGCATGAGGCAAAAATCCAAGCAAGTCCTAAAAACAGACTTCTTCAAGCCCTAACATCATTGGCCATGGCAGACCCACTACAAAAAAAAATGCTTCCAATGCTCCACCTGCCCTTGGCAATGTGATCTTGAAGCTCCTCCCATCAAGAGACAGAGTCTATTTCCTCGTTACTGAGTCTTAGTCAACAGCATTGCAGCAGAAGTGATGGCACCAACTCCAAATCTCATCTCAAGAGGGAAACTCCAGGCTGCCCTGCTAGAGATATGGGAGCAACATAGGCCGGATACTGAGGCTCCCTGGCCAACAGTCACGCAACCCCCAGCAGCACCACCTGATCAACCTAGAGATGACCACAGATGCATGAGGAAGCACAGGTGAGAACAGAAGAGCTGCCCAGCTGAGCCCAGCCAAAATTGCTGACCTGCTTGAATTGGGAGCTATAAAGTAATGGTGGTGTTTCAAACTCTTCAGTTTTGAATTGGCTAGCTACGGAGCAATAGCCAACTGATACATTACCAATCCTGAAGCTGTCCTTCCTCAAGACTCCATTTCATATGAGATAAAAAATGTTCTCTTTTTTTTAATGCCACTGTTATATGCAACCTATAGTTCCCTGATATTGTGCTCTGAGGAATAAAAAAGATGAAACAGGGCTCCACCTTCAAAAAAAATGGCAGCCCAACTGTACTTAAGACGTATTTTCAACTAGGTTGTTGACTCCTAGAGGTGAGGGTTTGGTGGTATATGTATCTCTAGAAAGGACTCTTACAGTTT
>NW_012105453.1:1148652-1150463 GCF_000951045.1 Mandrillus leucophaeus
GAGGGGGCTGAGGCAGGAGAATCACTTGAACCCAGGAGGTGGAGGTTGCAGTGAGTCAAGGTTGTGCCATTGCACTCAAGCCGGGTAACAAGAGTGAAACTCCGTCTCAAAAAAAAAAAGAGAGTGACTTTTTAATTCCATAGCTACCTTAGAGGAAGAAGTATAGGCTTCCTGCCTTAAGGGCACCACTTTGCCTTTGGAACAGAAAGAAGGTTCCTTTTAAAGGGGGCCTAGCATGAATGACATGCAGGAGAGGAAGCCAGCAGGTGGGGGTACACATATTGGCTTCGGTGCCTTATCAATCAGACAGCTGAGTTGATGTCTTTGTGGGCAGAACTAGGTTGTTAAAGGCAACCAAAACTCTCCAGGTGGGAGAGAGTTTCATAACAGGCAACTTTGGGTTGGAGATTGACTGTTGTCCCATGAGGAAGTCTCCTGGTGGCAGAGTTCCACTCTGGAGCTTCTAAGTGCATAGTTAGATGAAATTGCCCTGTAGGGAGTGTCTGCTGAAGGGGAGGTAAAGGTTAGAACTACATTTCCAAAGGGCTAAGTAGGAAGTGGGGAGCAGGGGGAAATGGAGAAAAAAAAGGAAAGAAAAAAAAAATTTAGAAATATCATTCTCTTTTTCTTAGAAAAATGGGAGTACTCAGTTACACTTGCATTTATTAATTTCCCCCCTATAGACTCCAAGAATGCCAAATTCCTAATCCCAGTAGTTGAACCCAATACATTGGTTAGGCTACATTTTACCAGTTAACACAACTATTGTGCCTTAAGTCAGTCTTCATATCCAGTTCACTTTTCAGTCCCTGACCCCTTGGGTCAGACCAGGCACCTTTCCTTTCTGTCCATATGATTCTCACTCCATGAAATCAGCTGGGCAAGAGGGCTTAGAACGACTTCTGGGTCTTGTTCTCTTACCCTCCTGAAAGTTGCCTCTAAAAGAGCTTGTCACAGATTTTGGCTCCAAGGTAGATGAGACCCCACTTTGGCCTGCAGTTCCAGTTGTGGGTTTCAACTCAATCTTTTACTGGAGAGCCCTGAATTGCAGGTAGCTGGGTCCTGCTTTGGATACGAATAAACTGGTGCCTTGCTGCCTGCATTGGTCTTTACTGTCAGAACCCACTGGTGGTAAGGCATGAACAGCAGGGCAAGATCCGGGCCCTCATGTAAGCCCTAAAAGTCTGCCCTAAACTCCCAAGCCCCTACCTCTACCATTTACTATCATTGTACTAGAGTCAGCTGTTGACTCGTATCTGTCATCTAGATTTGACCTTCTTAGAAGATTAAAGTTTTACTCACCTTTAATTCTCTAGTGCCTCATACATATAGGCTTACTATAAATGTCTATTTAAAAAAAATAAGTGAGTACAAGACACCATGTAAGTTTCTTCTTCCACACCCTACTAGTTCCCAACCCAGCTGTCACCCCCACCACTGCTGCCTTTGTGCTCTCAGAACCCCAATTTTGTTCAGGTTTCTGGAAGCCAACACTTTTGACTTCAAAGAAGTCCTTCAAAGAAGACAGACTGGCTGGGCACAGTGGCTCATGCCTATAATCCCAGCACTTTGGGAGGCCAAAGTGGGAGGACTGCTTGAGCCCAGGAGTTTCAGATCAACCCAGGAAACACAGCAAGACCCTGTCTCTACAAAAAATAAAAATAAAAATTTATTAGCCAGACGTGGTGGGTGTGCCTGTAGTCCCAGCTATTCAGGAGGCCGAGGTGAGAGGATCACTTGGGCCTGAGACATCAAGGCCACAGAGAGTCATGATCATGCCACTGCACTCCAGCCTGGGTGACAGAGCAAGA
>NW_012105453.1:1151953-1174421 GCF_000951045.1 Mandrillus leucophaeus
AAAAAAAAAAAAAAAATGTACAGCAACACAAGGTAACCTCTGCTGAGTGCAAAAGGAGGGGTCCAGTCCACATGAATACTTCATGAAGAAAGCTGGGTATGAGCTAGGTGGTCTTTGAAGGAGATTTAGGATTTAGAGTGATGAGGACAGAGGGAAGGTTGAGAGAGGCAGGACGGTCTCTGGGTCTAGAAAGATGGATATTCTGTAGGGATTTGTTCTGAAGACAGGCGAGTGACTAGGAACTGAATTCAGATGTGGTGACTTGGGGCATGAAGCACATAACAAGGACAAAACAGTGCCTCAGTGCAGGCCTGCAAATGTTCATTCTATGAGGTGAAGAGTGAACAGAGGAGCCAAAGGTACAAGTCAATGTCCTCTGCAGCCACCCTCAAAAGAGTATCAAGAAGCGTATTGTCTCAGGAGTATCAGGCCACTGCCCCATAACCTCAGATGTGACCAGGCCTGAAGGATCTCCTTCTACCTGTGTGTCCCTGCACCTCTCACTTTATCTTACCCAGTGGGCACACTGCCACTGGGGTGGGCTCACAGAGCAGGCCTTTAATCAATGCTGGGTTGTAGGCTGAACAAACTTCACAAGGCTAGAAAAAAAAGTAATAGAGAGGTACTTGTTTTTTTCACGTTGCCAGAGTCTCACATTTCCCTCTCTGGCTGAGTTCTCCCAAGTCTACAAGGGATGGTCATGGGCTGACTGATGACACCCAGGCTCTGTGCAGAGCATTCCCCTCGGGGTCTGAAGAAAAGCAAGAGAAAGGCCTCTGTTCTCTGGTCCCAACCACAAACATGAGGGCACTAATAATTCCACAACTACGCCAGCTTCAGAATCAGAGCACTAGGAAGGAGGAAGCTATTACTCATTTTGACCAGGAAGCCTTGTTTTATTTAGCAATGAGTATTTGCTAAGTGTATCTTCTACTCAATAGAACACCCTCACCATGTTTCTGTGAGGAGACCAGGGTGATCCCTATTTTATACTGGAGGAACACAAGGTGTGTGAGAAATGCACCCAGGATCTCAACACTAGTGACTAGGAGAGCCGGGCTTTGAGCCCAGATCAGTCTGATACTGAGACCTGTGTTCTCTCCGTATAGAGCACATAACAACTGTCCTTTCTTCCAAGTCTGAGCTGAATGGAAGCTCTCATAAGAGATTATTTTCAGAAGCTTTGTGTCTTAGCCAACGGAGTAAGTGAATTAACACACTGGACTCCAAAATCCAGCTCTGTTATAAAGTAGTCATAGTTGCCGTGTGGCCTTGGGCCAATCAAGTCATCACTCAGGACCCCAATTCCTTTTGGCATTTACAAAAGGAGAAAGCGGAGCTGGAGGATGCATCAGACCCCGTCCAGCTCCCATGGCTGGGAGGTTTTCCACCTCTTCCATAGGGAGGCTAGCCCAGACTGAACCGGAACCTTTTCTTCCTGACTAACGGCTTTTAGGAAAGAGGCTCATGTTGGCTGGCTCTCAGGCTCAACCCTGGTCCAGACCACCGTCAGCAGGACAGGGTCAAGCAGCACCATCTTGGCTGGCTGTTTGCGGGTGATAAGGGGTTATTGTGAAGGACTCTTGGACCCCCTGATAGCTGCCTGACAATGTCCAGCCAGAACAGTAAAGATCCACCAAGCCAGCCGTTCTGGGTCACATGCAACTTCAAGAACCACCTTGTGCATCTGCACCAAGGCTCCCTTTGTTTTGAGAAAGGAGAGCTCGTCGGTCCCATATTCCTCCGCAGTTCTTCCAAATCCTCTCACCCGGTAGGAAAGCCACCTGAGATTGTTGTATAAGAGGAGGAGGCACAGTGGGGACCAGCTTTGTTGGCAGACAGCTTACCTTTCCTGAAAGTCAGTGCTGAACCATCAAAAGTCACTGAGGACCCTGCTGACTCCCCCACACCAACTCACAAAACCAACAACCCATGGTGGGCAGGGCTCGAGAGAGGAAAGTGAACGATATCCTGCAAGAGTCTGCTAGGGGGTGGTTTCGTCTCCGTTGCAAGGCTACTGAATAGGTAGGGAGGTAAAGGGAATGGAGAGAATCAGCATTTGGAACTCTTCCCTGGGTGCAGCGCCACTGCCTGCATTGCCTGCAAGGCAAACCCCGCCTTCTCCCGCCGCCTCCCACTCCACCCAAGCAGCCCAGGGACAGAGGCTGCAGGATTCTGACACAGGAAGTCTGCAGTCACTGGGAGCCTCTCCAAGATTCAGCCTGTGTGAAGGAAAAGGTTTGGACAAGGAGAGGAACAGTAAAGAGAAACTAAAGTCCTCGGTTTGAATCGGGAGAGATTTTGAGCCTGCAGTTGGTTGCGGGGTGGAGGATGGCGGAAGGGGCGGATGCCCTTACCTGGTTCTGTTTCTCTTTCGCTGGTCACCTTGTTAAGCTCCCTTTGGCCAGGTGTCCGGAGTGGGACTCACCACTGCAGGGGCTCCAGCCCCACACAGCCGCCTCCCAGGAAGGACTCAGGTGGGCTTTCAGGTTATCAGGGGTGGGATGCAGGGGTGAGAGAAGCTTTGGTGGTGGATGTGAGAATTTGGGATGGGGGTGTGAGGCTGTAGCTGGGGGCAGCAGTGTTTGGGATGGGACTTTCCTGGATCCTGCCATGCACCATGTGCAGTGCTTTCTGCAGGATGGCATCGAAGGGGCTGGAGCTGGGGGGCAGCATGTCTGTGTCCTCAGACCATAGTGGAGGATGTGGACTGTCCAGGCTCCAAGCTGTCCATCCCTCAGTGCCATGACCTAACTGTTAAGTGGGATGGAGCATGGGAGGGAAACGCAACTGCACCTTTCAGAGAGAGGCCCTCTGAGCAGGAAGAGTGGCTGCAGTAGAAAGGATGTGGCTGAGAAGGGGAAGAAAGAGCCTCGCGAGCATCAGCACTAGGAGAGGCAACTGATTTCATCCTGAGAGTCTCAGGGGAGAGGAGGCTTCCCCTTCCCAAAAGAACTGGCAGGACTGGCCATGAGCCAAGTAGAGAACAGCTGCTGCTGACTGAGGGAGAAGCTGTGCAGCCTTAGGCAATTCAATCAACCTCTCTCAGCCAAGGGCAATATAATAATGCCTGCTATACTAACCTTAGTGAATTGTTGTGATGCTCAATGGTGAAAGAGAGTTGTCAAATGTGAAGTGCAATGAAAGCTATAGGTGTAATATTATCACCAGAACTTCTTAGGCTGGAGGTACCCAACTACGGCTACACACAAGAACCTCTAGAGACTTTTTTTTTTATCCTGCACTTGGAAACCACCCTAGATCAGTTATTCAAATTAGGGCAGGCAGTCAGCAGAAGGATAGGAAGTGGTACTTTTTTCAAAAGAATCTGGCGATGCTGATATCCTCTGAAGGTTGAGACCTGCTACCTAAAACTTCCCCAAACTCCCTGACAATGATCACTCTGAGCACATGTTTTTTAAAAAAGCATATTCTCAGGCTTCTCCCAGATCTACTGAATCAAAATTTCAAGGGGTCCTGGCAATCTCTATATTTAGCAAGCAATCAGAGCAAGGTGGACATGGTATGCCAGTGAAAAGTCTGTCGATTCGCTCCTTTTCTGCTGGATAATCATATCCAGCAATGCTTCTGGACAGCACAGGCAAATCAGTTCAAGGAGGGGAAACAGCCACCTCAGACAATAAGTACAGACATGCTTTGGGGGGATGGGGTTATAGTAGACGGCCAAATCCCATCCCATTCCTGCTCCACCGGGGGGGACACTCCAATTATGAAATGACACATTTCCCAGCCAAAGTGCCTGGGAACCTTAAGACAAAAAGGAAACGATGATGAGTTATCTATAACTAACAGCGTCAATTACGAGCGCTTTATTGTTGTGTCAATAGATTGTTCAGGCTTTCTTGCTTCACACTCTGCTGACTCTGTTCCCTTCATAAAATTATACAAACACATGCATACCCATGCACACGCACTCACAAACACAGGGACCCCAAGCTCGTCAAACACACAAATGGGAGGACGAAGAGGATGACAGGAGCTAGTGAACGCTTACCAGGCCACTGCATTACTCCATTCTAGCATTATTTGCAGGATTCCATGCTACATTAGTGATGTTCCCGGGTAACAGGACCCCAGGGATTCTTCATTTTAGCTCTTTCATCCCACAGGGGTAATACTAGCTTAGCAGATGAGAGCACGACTCTGGAGCCAGACTGCCTAGGCTGAAATCCTGCCACCCCGCTAACTGGCTGTGTGTGACTCTGGGAAAGCTAATTCTGTGAAATGGAGATAATAACGGGGCAACTGGGACGATTAAATGCGTTGGTACACATAAGCCCTTAGAGACATGCCTGGCACACAAGATGCTACGTGAGTGTCTGCTGCTATCAGTGATTGTTGTTTCCGTTGTTGTTTTACTATAGGTGAGAAAGGTGATACCCAGAAAATTAGTTGCTCACTTTGTTCACATGTCTTGACGCTTTTAGGAGTATAGCCAAGGAAGGAGTCATAGATGTGAACAAATATCTACGTACAAGTGTTTGTTGGAGCACCATTCGTTAGAAGCAACCTGAATGTCCAATAGGACGTGGGTTACCGAAAGAAGGCTGCATCTCTATGACGGCCATGTAGTAACTGCATGAGAAAACTAGAGACATAATGTGAAGCTTTTCAAATGAAATACTGAATGCTCTCTATAGATATACTGATACAGACAGACAAAGTTAGTCTGGGGGAAAAATACAACAAAGTTCCAACACTCAGTGTCTCTGGTGGTGGGGTTATGGGATTTTTATTTTCTTCCTTATACTTTTCTAAATTGGGGTAATTTTCTATTATGAGCAGATATTCCTTTTAGAGTCTGAAAATAAAGAGTTCAATTGAAGTAACTTGCTCAAGGTCAAACAGCACATTAGGAGTCCACACAGGCTTCCTATCCCTGTCCAGGGATTGGGCGGCTTCGTGAGGCTGCACTCAGAGTAGGAAGGAAAGCTGAGAGGGATGAGAATGATGAACGCACACCAAAAAGCAGCAGGACCTTGGTGGAGCTGTGCAGGGGTAGGCCCCAGCTCAGAGGCTTCCCAGGGCAGAGCTGTGAGGGCAGAGCTAGACACTCTTCCAGGGACTTTTCTATCCCAGAGTCACTGTGTGGCACAGGGAGGTGACCCAGGCACTACAACCCAATGCCTGCCCTTAGGGCTGCTCACTGCTGTCTCCCAGAAATAGAAGAAGCCAGCTTCTACTTTGTCTAAGGATTCCACAGAGTGACACCAACCTTTCTTTCCTTTGTCCTTTCTACAGACTCCTTCCTCTAGTGTGGAGTCTGAGACCCAGGGAATACTGGTTCGCATCCCTGCCTGCTTCTCCTTAATATAGAAACGTCTTTTCTTGCCCAGCATTTTCCCCATCATAATGCCAAGGTGCTTGACACAGCCAAAACCAAGGAATGTTTATTTTGCAACGCTGAAATAAAGAAGGATCTGGAATCACTTAATAACTAGGATAGACTTCATCTAAGAAAAATAGAAAGAAAGGAGGGAGGGAAGGAGGAGGGAAGGACAAGGGAAGGAAGGAAGGAAGGAAGGAAGGAAGGAAGGAAGGAAGGAAGGAAGGAGGAAGGGGAGGGAGGGAGAAAAAGAAGGAAGGAAGGAAAAAAGGAGGAAGGAAGGAAGAGAGAGGGGAGGAGGGAGAAAAAAGGGAGGGAAGGAAGGAAAGAGAGAGGGAGGAGGGAGGAGAGGAGGAAAGGAAGGAGGGAGGAAGGAATAGACGCAGAAAGGAAGGAAAAGGAAGACGTTTATCATTCCTTGATAGCAGATAAAAATTATTGTATCTCTTTCAAAACTTTGCTACAACCTGCTCAGTATATTTTTAAATGTAAGTTCAGATCTTTGTAAAATAATAGACTGGAGTATATGAGCTCTGAAATTCAGTGATTCTACATCAAGTTGAAAACCTAGTAACTCCAACTCTCTTTTTCAAAGATCAGTGGCAAAAGCCAAGCAATAAAGTCTGTCGAGTTTTCAGGGAGCCAGCTGCACATCTGATTAATACACTTGGGTATCCGCAGAAACCCAGTCGTCGAATCCAATGACCTCATTTTACAGTGAAGACTCTGGGGGAAGAACAATACTAATGGCTACCATTTGCTGAGGGCCAGGCAGGTGACATGCGTAGGGTCACACAGCAGGTTAGTGACAGACGCAGAATTGGATGCAATCCTCACCCACCCCACCGTCCACTTCTGACTTTTAGTGGCTTTAATACCAGAAACTTTTCCTCATGGCTCAAGATGTACAGAAGAGGAATCGGTACAAAGGCAACAACAGGACAAGAGCAATTACATCCTTTGTGCTTTTGCCTCTGAGCACAGAAGGGACACCACGGAAGAAGGAATTTCAGCCTGGGCCAGTGGGTGAGAAGCAGACAGCAAGCCTCAGGCCTTGCTGGATGAGAAGAGGGTCAGAGGTAAGAGCCCTCAGCAGCACCAAAACAACAAAACAAAATAAAACAAACAAACAAACAAAAACGCCTAGCAGAAAACATCTTTCCAGGGGACTGAAATCCAAGCACCAGAGGAACCAGGTCCAACTGTGGTGTGTCAGCACCAAAAATACTTAGGGAGAAAGGGCAAATGTCACACTTGAAAACAGTGTTTACGAAGATGGAAAAGAATACTGAGAAAACCCAGTTACATACAACTCACTGCTGGTATTTGCATCTTTCTCAGATTGTGAGGAAGATTTCATAAATAGGATAGTTAGTAAAGGTTATCATGAATGTTTTCATCAATAGGTTTTCGTTAGAAAAGTGATTGTAAAAAAAATCCATGTTACAATTTTTGACTTGGTTAACAACGTGCATAGGAATTGGCTGTTACACTGTAAGGCATGCAGACGTCCTCATTCCCCTGGCAGAGTGCATCAGATCTGTGGACATTTCCTAGCAAGGTAGCCCTAAACCTAACAAGACCAACTCTTACTGTTATTTTCTCAAAGACTTCTATTTAAGAAGACTTATAAGGACTATAAGGAAGAGGATGTCTTTTATCACATTATTCAGAGCCTTATCAAAACACCATTTGTTTCTGCACAACTCAAGAGGGGCGTGAAGAACTTTAAGAAGCTTGGTAAGAAGCCACACAATGGTCCAACTCAAAAAACCTTTAATGGCTGAGGCTCCGTGCACTCAAATCCATCGCAACAAGCTTCATATCTCTTCGAGTTTTTCAAAATGTATTTGTTGGATGAGTTTTGGGGGTATGTCAGCAGACATTACTATAAAAGGGGGAAGGAGATTCTGTGGTAAAAAAAAGTTTTAAAAACTAAAAAGTTGAAAAACACTGGGTTAAAGAAGTGAAATAGGTTTACTGCTGCAGGACTTCTCAGAGCCTTTACTTTTATGTTCGTATGCATTGTACATCTCCAAGAGGCCGCATTTCTGAAACATAGTGCCTGGGGATTCTTTCTCCATGGAAAGTTGTGTAGGACTGATGTTCTGCAGATCACATTTGCGGAACTCTGGCATGAGTTATTCTAGGTAATATGGTCACTTGAGTATCCATGTCAGCAGAAGACAAAACAGGAGGAAGGAAATTTAAAGTGCAGCAGGAGATGTGTAATAAAGTGCAGCAGGAGATGTGTAATAAAGTACAGCAGGAGATGTGTAACTGAGAAATGAGGAAAACATCCTGACAAACGATGTGCTCAAACACAAGTCGCTTGAAGGAGTCTATATTATGGATTCTCTTTCCCTGGGCATTTTTCAGAATAAGCCTGGAATAATCTAGAAATTTTTCTAATGCACAGCAAGGCAATGAATTCCATGACTTTTAGAATTCTCTTCCTGCTCAATTATTCCATGTCATCTGTCCTTATTCTCTATTGATATATGAAGTGAGTTCAGCTGACTGGCTTGCAAATTAAATACATCCCTGAAATGCTGAAGGTAAAGTCAATGCATCCTCTGTAAGTTGAGTCTGTTTTCCACTGATTTGTGTTATAATTGCAAAGAAAAGTGTTGACCTCACGCATCGGGGAGAAAGCATCCTACCCGAACCCTTGTGCATTTCTTCCCGCTCATTCTCCCGCTGACGGCAGCCCACAGGTCAGCCAAGTGAATAGCTGAGTCATGCGAGCCTTCCACATTCAGTCCTTCAATCTCTCTGTGGATTCCCAAGTTTTCTGGAAGTTCTCGCTGATCTCAGGGATTCTCAATGGGTAAGTCACCTCATTGCTTATGTTCTTTCTTTAGGAATTTAACAAAATCCCTGGATATTCTCTGCTGCTGGCTTTTTTAACAAGGAAACAGTTTCACTCTAAGAGGGTAGGAAGCCCCTTTACATGAGTCGCCTCTGTTATGACCAAGTGTTTGGTGATTGAATAGCTGAATCATGGTCACTATTGGATCAGAAAGTCCAAATCTACGAAATGAAAGAAATATGTCTACATAGGTAGACATATTTCCCAAAAGACTGATTTAGGAGAGCTGTGAGTGGTTTTAACTGTACCTAACGTTTGGATAAGAGGCCTTGCCTATGCCTCAGTACTCTGTCAAAGTGGGCAAATAAGAAATAGACCATGAAATGATAACTTTTACTGAATGCGTACCACATACCAGGCCTGTTAGCGTTACCTGCTTTAATTCCACCGATTCACTGGCCACCATGTGGGATGTCTATTAATGGTCCAGTTTTACAGAGGAGAAAAACAAGGCTCAGTGAGATTCTGAATTCTCCCTGGGTCACACAGGTAGACGCCAGTGGGGAACAGCACTGGGAGTTGACTCCCTCAGGGTGGACAGATATCACCCTCTGCCTACACTGCTCACAGACAGACGAAGAGGCTCAGAACCATGTCCTCATGTCTCCTGTCCTGCCTCACCTGACACAGCTACAGGTGTGGGAAACACAGTGTTGCCCACCTGCAAATGCATCACTTACAGTCTGCATGCAGCAAGAAAAAGAGAGATTATGACAGAGTTTCTTGGAATTCCCCATTTAATTTAATTTTATTATTTATTTATTTATTTATTTATTCATTTATTTGAGACAGTGTCTCACTCTGTCGCCCAGGCTGGAGTGCAGTGGCACGATCTCAGCTCACTGCAAGCTCCGCCTCCCTGGTTCAAGCAATTTGCCTGCCTCTACCTCGCAAGTAGCCGAGATTACAGAAATCCGCCACCACACCCGGCTAATTTTTGTATTTTTAGTAGAGATGGAGTTTCACCATGTTGGCCAGGCTCATCTCGAACTCCTGACATCAACCGATTCGCCTGCCTCGGCCTCCCAAAGTGCTGGGATTACAGGCATGAGCCGCTGCACCCAGCTGGAGTTCCCATTTTTGAACATATATTTTTAAAAATGTCTCCTAGTTCCTACAATGAAAATAAAAACGCTTTTTTTCCTTTCAAGTCTGATCAGCAGTCTTCATCATTTCCAATGCCACAGCACCCCTCTTCCTTCCGCTGAAGGAAGGAATCACGATTGCATGAAGTACATTATAAGCTAGTTTACATTCATCTTTCCACCGACTACATGCTCTCTTTTAAGTGTAACCATATTGTGTAGATTTTTTAATGCGAAAGGGCCCACTTCTATTAAAAAGCGCCTCTGATAGGAAAATAATTGTATTATACACACACAACAACAACAACTTTTTGGAAATGCATCTGTTGGAAAAAGTGAAGCCTACAAGCATTCAAATGTAAGGCTCATGATGGATTTTATTTAACCCCAACCTGATTGAATATTTCCTGCCCTCCTGGAAAGGGCAAATATAAAGCTTAAAAAAAGGAAAACCTTTCTTATCTCCCTCTGAAGGAAATAATGTTAGACATGGTTCCAAATCTATGGTCATTTACCTTTTGACCAAAAAGCTTCAAAGACAGGAGATTCCACCTGAGAGCTGAAACCAGCTGGAAATAACCCAGGAGAGGCAAGATCGAATCTGGGGATGGCCATGGGCCTCATGACATCGCAGAAGCAACCAGACAGATGCATAGCCCATGGGTGGGTGGCCAGTGGTTATCAGGAAAGCCACACGGTGCCACTCATGAATCCCCGCTCTGACGCCCACTCGGTCCTAGCCAGCGGGAGTGCAGTAGTGCTCCATAGTCTGAGATCACAGAAACAGGAGGCGGTTCTCTAATTGGACACATCTCCGAACGCGGAAGTTTGCCTGATTTCTCATTTTCATCACTTCGATTGGGAGTTCTGAATCACATCACACACTCCCCTGCCTGCTTACCTGGACACAGAACATGGCATGCTCTTGTTACTCTCCAGTGCCTTCTTCCCTGTGCAGCCCCACACTTCCGTCTCTCACGGATAGCTGGAACCGGCTCCTCACGGCATGCAGCCTTCATTTCTGCTCTCATTTCTGTTTTTTCCAGCAAACTCACATATTCCCATCTCCATCTGACCTGCTACTTCTAAGTCAGATAATTGATTCTGAGCCACTAGATGAAGTCACACAGGAAGGCTCTGAGTATGGCCACAAGCACCTGTATCCCCAGGGGCTACCAGGTGACATAAGCCAGATATGGTTTCCCTAAACACGATACTCTTTCCATCTTTCTTTTTCTAAGCTTTGGTAGAAATGTACATAGAGAGAACTATCTCCCACCTACGAAAAAACATGGCTAGGGGCACAATTAAAACTGACAGACAGGCTGGGGGCGGTGGTTCACACCTGTAATCCCAACACTTTGGGAGGCCAAGGCGGGTGGATCACTTCAGGTCAGGAGTTTGCGACCAGCCTGGCCAACATGGTGAAACCCACTCTCTACTAAAAATACAAAAAATTAGTCAGGCCTGGTGGCGGGCACTAATTCCAGCTACTCAGGAGACTGAGACAGGAAAATCACTTGAACCTGGGAGGTAGAGGTTGCAGTGAGCCGAGACCATGACATTGCACTCCAGCCTGGGAAACAAGAGCGAAACTCCCTCTTAAAAAAAAATGACAGATGGCCCAGCCTCAGCAGCAGGGACTAAGAAGTGATGGGCACTGTGCAAAGAGGACCCACGTCCTTCTGCAAGGGGCCACTGTCCCTTAGCTTTTGCTGATAGGGGGTGGAAAGTAAACGTGCGGGATCAACAAGCCCAGACCTTTGCTTTGAAGAGAAACCAAAAAGTCAGATGTGTGTGTGAAATATTCCAATAGCCCTTAATGTTGTGTCCCATGTGGCTCCCAAGCCACAAGTGACAACTGAGGACCTCTTACAAGGTAATCTGCCCAGTTTTAGGGTAGGTGCTCTGTGATTGCAATTCGGAATTGCTGGAGGCATGTAAAACCATAAACCAGGAGATTGCAGATGCACAAAAAAGAAAAACAAAACACACAAACACACACACACACACACACACACACTTCCAAGTGAGTAGAGGGTCTGGTTGGGAGGGTGTGCCTGGCGCCTGAGTGTACACACATATGCTCTCCCGGGTGAACGTGATCCTTCCCCTGAAGCACAGACAGCAGTCTTCTGCAGGGAACACGGCTATTTTCCCCACCATATCAGAACTTGTTTCTCTTTCCACCAATGCCAAATTGCCTTAAAGCAGCTGAGGAGTGCCTGGCTGATTTATGTCTCAACGACCAGGGCTTCTGGACACGTTCTTCCTTCTGACCCTGGTCCTGTGATTTGTGAAAGAGCTCTGTAACTGACAGCGACTTCTCTTTCTCTATCAGGGCAACAAAGTGCAGGGAAGAGTCTAGAAGCTGCTTTCTGCCTCCCAAGGCATCAGAAGTCAACGCTCCTGGGTAAGATGCTGACCTTCTGCATCCCCTCCTTCCTCTATAAAATACAGAGACTCAGATAACCCCTTGCTTTCCTGATTTCCAATCTATGACAGTTTTATTCTGTCCAGTCACTAAATTAAACAGAAAAAATAAAGCCTTAAGAGGTTAAAGAATCCCTTAATCAGTGAGATTAGAAGCCCAGAGCCTGTACATGAGCCTCTCTTTGTCCGGTGCTAAATACCTTTGGTCTGCACTAGTCCTCAGTCATTAGTACTTCCTTAAAAATCCAGAAGCTGGTCATCTGCTTCTGGGCTTCTGTAGCTACAACCACTGCCTCTGTGCCCTGGAAACTCAGGGGAGGGAAAGATAAAACTAAAAATCACTTAATTCCATTTTCAATGGACAGCTCTGCTAGGGAGTTTGGTTGGACAGAAAATGAATAGTTATTTTTAAGTGTGTGTGTGTTTTGTGTGTGTTTTTAGATAATTTCTTATAGTTCCATTTCCCATGGGAAAAATATGCTGGCGTTGGAGTCAGAAAATTTGGGTCCCAAGCACAACTCTGCCCCTAATTTCCTGTGTGATCTTGGGCAAATTATTTCACTTCTCTGCATCAGTCTCCTTCTTCGTAAAGAGGCATTGACTGCCCCCTCCATCTGGGACCCTCAGCACCACCCTCTGCAATGCTCCCAGGCTTGAGGGAAGGGTTAAGCGAGAATTCTCATTCTAGCTTGGCTGGAAACAAACTTTGTTAAAATACATACATATTACCAGTGTATCCATCCTATTCTTCCAAGATATATTTAGATTATATTTCTGTATATTAAATCACATCGTAAGTGCAATTATTTAAAGAAATTCTGCTGTGAATCCTCTAGGCAAAGAGCCTTCTGGTAAAAATAGCTAGCTATCCTGAGTCTATTTTTTATGTCATATTTCATTTAAATGTTTGTTTCAGAGAACAAAACTGCAGTCAGCAGGGACCCTGCCTTTCTCTGACATGCAGGTAGTTTCGGCCCCACTCTCAGGTGGGTGTTTGGTGTCTCCGAGGGTCCCTCTGCTGATTGGCAGTGGGAAGAGCCATGCTTTGCTAAGAGTTTATTTCCTGCTAAACTCTGTAACTGGCTGTCTCTTCTGAATCTCACAGCAACTGTGTAAGGCAAGTGATGTTAGCTTCCTTATTTTGCAGATGACGAAACTGAAGCTTGGAGAGGTTAAATGAGGTACAGCTAATAAACAGTGATTCAGACCAATTCTCCAACTCCAAAGGCAGGCAAGCCAGCATGCTCAGAATCCTCAAACATGAGGGCAGCCACGTCGCCTTGCCCTGGGATGGGACCTTTGTAAGAAGCCGTAGTGGCTATGGCAGTGAGATGAGGGTGAAGACAGCAATCTGGCCCACGCCGAGACCCCTAACAAGAGATGTCATAAATGCTCTTTAGGCGGAGTGAAGGCCAGTGGAGACCCACAAGGGCAGGGGAGTTGGATTATTCCAACTCCAGGGCCTCCTGTCTCCTCCACTTTAATGGAGGACCAGGAAAGCAGAAACACACTCACGGGAGATTAAGGGGTACCCCCACCTGCAAAGGGGGCCGTGAAGGTGACTGGGGAACAGAATGCATGCTGAGGATGAGGGCCAGGACAGTGGAAGTTTGAAAGCCACTGGAACAGTGTAGGAAAATTCTGGGCCCGGGTCTGGTTTGTGGGTTCTGTCCCTCCTGCTAACTATAAGACCCTGCATTCATCCCAAGGAAGAAGGCATGAGCAGGTGTGTGAGGAAAACTCGAGTGGAGTGTCAACCACTGAGAATGTTAAAATGGAAGAGGGAGATCAGTGGCGGTACTGAGAAAGGGCTCCATAGAAAGATGTTCCACGTATATACGCTACACACATATAGAATATAGAGATAGAATATAGAGCACCACGTGTGTGTGTATATATGTGGGTATATGTATAAGCGTGTATATATGAGTCTGTGCATACATGTGTGTATATATGTGTTTGTGTGTGCATATATGTGTGTATACATGTGCATGTGTATATTTATGTTTGTGTATATATATGTGTGTGTATATGTGGGTTTGTGTGCATAGATATGTGGATGTATGTATATATATTTATGTGTGTATATGCATATGTGTGTGTGTGTGCACACTCAGAGACCCATAGGAAACAAAAGCACAGGACACCTGCTGCTGTTCCATCAGAGACAAGCTGGCATGTAAACAGAAGTCTATATACACACTTAGGAGCTATGGCTTCATTCTCTCTTCTTGCCCAATAACAGTTAGACCCTCACTGCATTCCATTCGGTTCCATGTCCCCTGAAGAGTATTAAACACACATTACTGTGTGCCTTTAAGTACATCACAACCCCTCTGAGCTTCAATTTTCTTACCTGCCAAAGAAAAAAACAAAGCCTAGCCTACCACCTCATTTCATTGCTATAGGATGATAATAACAGCTGACACTGTACATGTAAACACTGTACATATATTAATTATTTTAATCTTCAAAACAACCCTATCAGATTGGTACGATTATTAGCCTCCATTTGACAGAAAAGGAAACTGAGGCCACAGAACTGTTCCATGACTTGCCCAATGTCACCCAGCAAAGGAGGGATTTGAGCTGCGACGATCTGGTTCCAGCAACTATGCTCTTAACCCCTTTGTTAAACAGCACGATGTCTGAAAGCACTGAACGCGTTTGCAAATGTTCTGTAAATGAATGGCGCCATTCTGATTCTTGCTAGGACTGTTCCCACTGGGAATGATGCAACGCAGGGTCAGGATTCCCTGGGTGAAGATAAATCCTGCAGCCTCAGATCTGCAGCCCCGCTAGCCAGGTACCACACTTCAGTGGTAAGTCCTCCCCGCCCCTCCCAGCTGCAGGACTGTCTTCCTATGTTCTTTTTCAAAGCAGTGTCTCTGCTGCCAAGAGCAGGTTTGTCTGTCTCCTGGAGACAGCGGTTGTCAAGCCCTGAGAGAACAGCAAGCATGTCAAAAATAGCAGCGCCAGCAGACTGCGTGGCTGCAATTTCCTTTTGAAATGTCGGCTTTGCTCTCACCAAAGAGCCAGGGTCTGTCTGCGCTCCTTGCAGCCTACAGCAGAAGCTGCTTAAGATTCCAACATGTTTTCTAGGAGGAGGTAAAGTGTATCTGCTGAGGCTCGTGACCGAGGAATGAGGAACTCTCTTTACAGTAACAATGATGAGGTTGGAGTTGGGTTTAAAAAAAAAAATTGTAATAAATCCCAGCAGGGCTAGTCCCTAAACAGGTCAAGTGATAGCCAAGGTAAGACCAGTGTGAATGATACTTCCTGTAGGGTAGGAACTTTTCCTCTTTTGTTCTGAAAACTAGGGAGTCACTCTCCTGTTGTTACTGTGCACCTTCAAACACAGCCGCCGCTTTGATAACCCGTCAAGGCGGCGGCTGATAGGTTTCCACTCCCCCTTTAGGGTACCAGGTGAAGCCGGAGGATGAGGACCAAGAAGACCAAGAGGTAGGGTGAACTACTTTCTCAAGTTCAGAGCAAAGGGACGTGAAAAACATGACCATCTCCAACCGCACAGAGACCTCCAGCCCAGCACAGAAGTGGTTCATCAGGAGACCTGGCAAGATGAGAGGCTAACAGCCCATCTGTCTTCCTTCCCCACGGCCTGCGTCTGGGAAGATCCCTCTCGCTGCCAACTGCCAAGCTCCAGACCTTATTCTGCCATGAGCTCTCTGTGCAACCCGAGGCAAAATACGAAGTGAGATGGAGACAGGAACTCCTACCACCTAGTAAACGGATTTCTTTTCCTCCCCTAAGTGACCGTGACAAGGTAGGATTAGAGTACGCTTTCCTCCCCACTTCCTTCCCACGGCAATAACACACAGTCAAAACCCATGTGAGCCAGGATGGCAGCTCCAGCTAGATTGTCCCGGAAGGACCACACTCTCTGGGAATCTATCTTGGAAAGGATGTCGAGTTGCTGGCAGATAGAAATTCTGCCGCAAGCAAGGGCTCAGCCAGTGGAGAGGAGAAATGACAAGCCGCAGGACTGGCTGGTGCATCTGAGGAAAGCACCACGGGAAGGGAAGGGAAGGGAGGGTCCGGTGGGCACAAGGTGAAGAAGGCCAAGAGGAGATCAGGGGCTGGGAGAGAATCACTGAAAGGTTCAGTAAGACAAATGAAGGCCGTTACCGCCCACTTCTTTTGTTTACCCAAAGCACCAAAGACTGCTGGGACCTCATCATAGGGCTGTTAAGCATCAATAACAACTGTAGGGGGAGCGTGGGGAGGGGGTTAGGAAAAATGAAACCTTTATGTACCCACAAAAAAAATTTTCAAAAAATTCAAAAATAAAATAATAACCATAGTAGATACATCAATAAAACCTTGGGCCCTATGCAATCTCTTAAGGAATTCTGAGTTTACAGCTGTAGGGATTTGGTGGGGTTTTTGGTTTGTAGGAACTTTTCTTGGAGTTTTTTTCTTTTTGCCAGCAAACTGTAAGTTCCTTGGGCAAGCTCAAGACCATAGTCCTATATAATGAATAATGTTCAACATATATATCATAGCTCAATGCATGCTAATTATGCCCTGCACTTACCCAAAAAACTGGCATGACACATCTTTAGAGGAAAAAAGAAAAAAGCATGTAACTCTCGTAACAATTTGATGTCAAAACGAAGCGCGCGCGCGCGGCCACACACACACACACACACACACACACACACCAGTTCGTCATATTGTGCATGAATAGCAAGGATAAACTGCATGTAAGCTCTGAAGTGTCCCCATGTGGCAGAAGAAAAAAAAACTGTCGTTCTATTCTAGATATTGTCTGGTCCATTTTTAGACACGCCAAACTTCTAGATTTATAGGACCAAACCGTTCTTCCAGCCCAGATGGAAAACTCCCAGATTATTAGACTCATTGCTTTCTTTTTTTTCACAATTCAATGATTTGGGGGTGCAATTTTTAGAGTTGTATGATTATTACCATAATCCTGTTTGAGAGCATTTCTATTACCCCCCAAAAGTTATCTGGGGCCAATTGTAATAGCATAACCTTCCACCCTCTGGGGACCCCTCAGGTTGTCCTGATGTCCTGCTGCAGGTGGGACTTAGCCCATACTCTGAGACTTCTAGCAAGGAGTCCGTCAATTCTCCTTGCAGACTGCCTGGTGAATCTTAATCCTCCTTGTCAGGATTCCCTGCACCTTGTACCACTGAGATTTATGTCCTTTCCTTTTGTTCTGCCTTCAGTACCCGAGAGAGAGACAGCCAGATACTAACAAAACCTTCAAGTGAATTAAGGGCAGTGCTAAGGTCATCCCCGAGGTAAGGCTTTTTCCAGGCTAACTCCAACCTTATGCCTGCCTCCTAAGCCCTCTTTTGTCTGTTTGTTTGACATTTCTACTGTTCCTCTGTCTTTGACCTCTCTGCCAGCCTCCTAAGCTTGGAGACCCTGAGGTGGTCCAGGGCTACTCAGCAGAGGATTCCTCTGAGACTTCTCAGGGTCATTCTCTCCCCCCAGCCTGCCTTCTCTCATTTATGCTTGCAGGTTCAGGAAATTTCTGGGAGACATTTTTCTGAGCCCACGGCAGTCTCATCTTGCTTGGTAGGTTCAGGACTTGCCCCCACAGAGGTAAGCATGGTAGGAAAGAATGGCGGAGTGAGAAGTCAGGAAAGAGTGGAATACTCCTGCTACAGACAGACCTTAGCAAGCACAGCTGTCCTAGATTTCAATGTGCGACCTCGCCGTCAACACTCTAGGTGCTCCCAGTCGCTGAAAAGGTGGAGAGAGGGAGAAAGATAGGCAGGAAGACACACATAGAAGGAAGAAGACGGTAAAACAACAGAGGGGGGAAAACCAGAAGGAAGAAAACTAGAGAAAGGAGAAAAAAGGCAGAGACAGTAAGAATGAAAAGAAGGAAAGGGAAAAATGCACAGAAAAAGAGAGAATTTTTTAAAGGGGCCAGCAGCATCAAGGGGACAGAAACAGAGAAAAAGAAAACTGAAGTCAATTGAGTCAAAGAAAAATACACAGAAAAAGCGAGGTAGCCCCTGAGGGAAGGAGAATGAAACCCTTGCATCTCTCCAGATGCACGCTTCCCCACCTTCTCTCTCTCTCTCCCCACCCCGTTCTAATTTTGCCTGCAGGACTGAGCCAAAAACAAAATTCCCCTCCAGTAGAACCCACCTCACCTGCAAAGACGGCGAGCTGTCCCTCCTCGCTCCGTGGGGACGAATATCCCGCATCTCAGGCTGAGGCTGGCAGTGCCAGGAAGTCCTCTGGGAGCTCCTTCCAGCTTGAGTCAGGTGTAGCGATGGCTTGGACCCTTCCTGTGAATCACCACCCCAGCTGTCCAGGCAACACAGAGTGCATATTCTCTTGGTGCTCAGGGCACAAAATCCAAATAAAGAGACTTAAGGTCAGAGAGGGATCACTTGACAAAATTCTTCACAGAAACTTGGTCGAGCTACAGCCTCTCCGTTTTTCTTCGATGTCTTGAGAAGAAAGATCTTTGAGATTCCTCCCAGGAGCTAGATAGACTGTTCCCAGGGAGGAAGAAGTTGCAATTCTCCGCCTCTCGTGGAGCTGGGAAGAGCCTGCCTCTGCGGAGACGGGAACTCCATGATCCCTAAGACTGTGATCTCACCTGGTGAGGCCCAGCCTGGCTGCCACTCCAAGGAGAAGTTGTCCCCTCTAAGGGCTCCCCTCGACAGCTTGAAAAAATTAACACTGACGTTGGTTTAACTGGTTGCTTAACATTCAAATTTCTGAAGAATCAGGAGTAAGATGAGGCAGCTGCAATGACTGGGTGGGGAAACTAGGAAGAAAAGTCCAGACAGGAAGCTTTGAGGCCCTGCTTCCTCCACATTTTCCAAAAGTCCCACATCCCTGTCCTGGCACTCCCAGCCCCTAAGCCACTATGTGGGAGGTGCTCCCATTTGAGAAGCTGGAAAGATGTAGTCCCCTGGTCTCCCTTGATGCCCAAAGCAGAAGATAGAGAGAACAGTCTGGAAGGTTGCTACGGCAACCAGAGTCCCTGGTGAGCTGGGCTCTCCACAAACCCTTTCAAGCGTGCTCTGACTTGAAAAGGAAATGTTTTCTCAGGGATGGTGATGAGGGTGATTACATACACATATACAGAGATACATGCATACATGTCCCAACTTTCACCCTCCGCTGGGAGCTTCCCTTCTGCCTCTGGAATGGGCTTTTCTCTTCTTTCCCCAAATAGCCAGCAGTAATGGGAGAGATTTGGAAAACTAGCACTTTCTGACCTCAGAGCAGGTTTGTGCATCATAAACATCTCTATCTTCTACTGTGTTTCAGGTTTGGGGAAGCCAAGCTCCTAGTCAAGGTGACCTCCAGCCATGGAAGGATCCCCCTGAACATATCTAAAGAGAACCCTCCTTTCTGAAGGGTAAGAAGAAAGGCTGAGGGGCTCAGTCCAAGAGGCCAAGGAGGGATTTCGGGAGCCAATGGTCCATAATGGCCTATTCTTAGGCTTTGGATCCAAGGCAGGAACCCTGGGGGAAGGCCTTGCCTATGGGGGTATGGAGAGAACTAAAAATCAAATCTATGACTAAGATTCACACATTTGCATAGCAATGTCCCCAGCTTCCCAGACATTCCCCATGAGGTAGGGAGGGGAAGACAATAATGTTCCCATTTAATGGGTGGGTAAACTGAGGCACAAAGAGGGACTGTGGACCCAAGTTACCCTGTAAAGTTATGGCAAGATCGAGATTTAGATCTGGCAGTCACAGAAGCAACACTGCCTCTCAAGCAAACCCTCATAAGGCTGTCCTCTCGTAAGCTGGTCTTCGAGAAAATAATGTTTTAAAAAAATTATCATCAGAGAGTCTGAAAGCATAGATATAAAATTAAAAACATGTTAACAGTCCTTTCAGTTTCAGAACTGCACCCAAAAGAACTCAGAACAGTACATCACAGTTTATCAAAGGCAAAAAACAAATGGCAACGTTACTGAGAGAGAAAAGAGGGTAGGTGGGCCAGTGGATAGATGGCAGTGGTCTCACACTGGAAGAAAATGGCTTAGATCAAGTGGGAACACCACCACGTCACCTTACCAGTGAGAGCAGACCAAATGCAGCTCCAAGGGGCAGAGCAGGCAAGTGTTTGCTTGACTCAGCAAAAAAACCTCTTAGAGTGAGGCTGTTGGCAAAAGAATAACACTTGCTCCTTATTCTAAACCACCTATTTCACGCCCATAAAATGGGAAGAAACCCATGCTGCCATCCAATGTGTGCTTTTACCTGTCTAGGGCTTTAAGCTGGAGTTTGCTTGAGGAAGCCTTCAACAGCAATCCTAAATCAAATTCCCAGGAAGCAAGGTAGAGGGCTAGAGAAAATTTGGGGGAAATGAGGGAGAAAAGGCTGCCATCTGCAACAGGATTCCTCTGCCCCTTTGAGAAAACAGCATCTGTTTAAGTGGCACCTTGCTTCAGACTGTGGTCAAGCCAGTTGCTTGACTCTATTCAGACATCCCTCCTGGTTTTGTGGCTCCCTTTCTCCAGTTCTTCTCCTCAGGAAGGCACTTGCACAAAAAGAGTATTTGGCTCTGATAAGGAACCTTCCTGGAAGCTAGAGAGTCAGGGGATCAGAGTGGGGAGGACCAAATGTAGACCAAACACCAGTGCCTCTTGTGCTGAGCCACACTTTGAAAAATCCATGGCCCCTTTGGTCCTGGACTAACCCCCGTGTCCTCCAAGTGGTAAAGTTTGATTGTATTTTCTCTAATTCCAGCCAAGTTTAGAAATGAATAACCTATTTTGAGGCTGTGCAAATGAAGACTCTACCAAGGGTCATCTGCAGGATGACGAGCGGGTGTTACAGGGCACCGGAATAACAGCAAGTTGAGTACTGCTTCTGTCCTCCAGCTTCTTCCAGTTACCAAGCGGCCTGAAGCTAGGAAGCGCACATGACCCAAAGCAAAGAACACTAAGGAGGGAGCGAAGACTTAGGTATGGCTGGTTTCCATCCTGTTGACATTGCTGTTCCTAGAGATATTGTAAGTCCCAGACATGAAAAATCAGTCTTGAGGGAAGGTCAGACATAAATGTATATCTCATCCATATGACAGAAGATGGGCATGATTGGGTGGCACCGCTGGAATTTTAAAAATGTCACTTAGATGGATTCACCTTGAGTGCTTAAGCAACAAGGGATTAAGCAACAAGGTTGATAGTCCAGGTATTTGGTCCTGGATGCTAGGTAGTGGGTGAGGGGGAGACAGTCAAGAAGTCAACTGAAGCTAGAGTGAGTAGTGAAAATGAGAAGGAAGCCTAAGAGACTGTTAGCTCAGTGCTCCCCTCCTGCAGGCCCTGCCTTCATTGGTCAGACCTCTGTGAGCATTCTTTTCTCTGCATAGGCCCGATGTGGTGTAGGAAGGTAGCTGGGTCTCCGTTCCCGGTTAGCCTCGGGGAAGTCAGGCTTGCCAAGTCCATTGTCAGTTGCCTTCAGGTCTGGCGTAGGCTGCCCACAAGTGACGTGGGTATACTGGCCTTGCTCCTCCTGCTCCGTCTCCCGGTGGTAGAAGTAGTTGAAGTTGGAGACAATGACGGGCACAGGCAGGGCAATGGTGAGGACCCCAGCGATGGCACACAGCGAGCCCACGATCTTGCCCCCCACAGTCATGGGGTACATGTCCCCGTAACCTACCGTGGTCATTGTAACCACTGCCCACCAGAAGGCATCCGGGATGCTGGGAAAGAGCGAATCGTCATCGTCAGCCTCTGCGAAGTAAACAGCACTGGAGAAGAGGATGACCCCGATGAACAGGAAGAAGATGAGCAACCCCAGCTCCCTCATGGAGGCCTGCAAGGTCTTGCCCAGGATCTGCAACCCCTTGGAGTGGCGGGAGAGCTTGAAGATGCGGAACACCCGGACCAGGCGGATGACTCTGAGGATGGCCAGGGACATGGCCTGCTGCCCATTCTGGCTGCCTCCTCCACTGGCTGGCTGCTGCTCCTGCTGCTGCACCAGCTCAGTGCCCAGGGTGATGAAGTAGGGGAAGATAGCCACCAAGTCAATGATGTTCATGATGTTCCGGAAGAAGGCCGGCTTGCTGGGGCAGGCGGAGAAGCGCACCAAGAGCTCAAAAGTGAACCAGACAATGCACAGGGTCTCCACCAGAAAGAAAGGGTCTGTAAAGAAGGAGCCCCCCAGAGTACTGAGTGAGGACGAGCCCCCGGTCCCCATTTCCCCAGGGGTGATGCCATGATGAAATGTGTAGGAATCATCTTCATCCTCCTCTTCCTCCTGACTCCCCCTGGAAACTGAGGAGACTCGACTCACACCACCACCATTGTTTCCACCTCGACCATCTACACGAAACTGGGGTAAGGTCTCCAGACAAAAGATGACTATGGAGATGAGAATGACCAACACGGAGACGATGGCGATACCCCTGGCGGGCCCAGAGCTCTCTGGGTACTCGAAGAGCAGCCACACCTGGCGCTGGAAGGGCTGGGAGGGCAGCGGCTTCTCGTCCTCGCCACCTTCGGGCAGGCAGCCCTCGTCCTCCCGGAAGGCCGCCAGGGCCTCGTCCCCCAGCTGGTAGAAGCGGATCTCCTCCAGGAAAATGTCCAGGGGCACGTTGACCGGCCTCCGCAGGCGGCCCCCCGACTGGTAGTAGTAGAGGATGGCGTCGAAGCTGGGCCGGTTGCGGTCGAAGAAGTACTCGTTCCTCAGGGGGTCGAAGAAGCGGACTCGGCGGCCGGGGTCTCCGAGCAGCGTGTCCGGAAACAGC
>NW_012105453.1:1174487-1175306 GCF_000951045.1 Mandrillus leucophaeus
AGCTACTCGGGAGGTTGAGGCAGGAGAATCGCTTGAACCCGGGACTGTCTCTTATACACATCTAGATGTGTATGACTGGTAGTAGTAGAGGATGGCGTCGAAGCTGGGCCGGTTGCGGTCGAAGAAGTACTCGTTCCTCAGGGGGTCGAAGAAGCGGACTCGGCGGCCGGGGTCTCCGAGCAGCGTGTCCGGAAACAGCGACAGGGTGCGCAGTTGTGTCTCAAAGCGCAGCCCGGAGATATTGATCACCAGCCGCTCGCTACTACAGCAGCCCCCGCCCCCGCCGGCCTCCGGGAAGTCTCCCGCATCCTGTTGCTCCCCCTCCGGCCCACGGACCTCCCCCGGCGCCGCCAGCGTAAGGGATTTCTCCGATCTCATGCCCCCTCGGAGGTGCGCTCCCCGCCACTAGGACGGCGCCCACGACACAACCTCTGGAGCGCGGCACCCGCTCCCTGGCTCCCGGCTGCGCCCTCTTTAGGGTGGGGCTCGTGCTCCTCCCGGTTCGCGGTCTGACCTGACGGTTGGGTCCGTGAGCCCTAAAGCCCTGGTCCCTGCAAGGCTGGGTCTGGGGAGGTGACCTGGGCGCTGGGGATTTGGTTCTGCGCTTCCCGTTACCCGCGCCCCGGTGCTAGAGCTTACTGGGATGCCCGGAACCGCACACGGGCGCGTGTGAAACTGGCTGCCCGAAAAGACGCGTGGCTTCGCCCCCAGCGGTGCCTGAGACCCGGCTCCCGGACGCAGGGGTCCGCCCTCCAGCCGGGCTGGCTCTTCCCAGTTCCCACTGCCAGGTTCAGGAAATTTCTGGGAGACATTTTTCTG
>NW_012105453.1:1175452-1196208 GCF_000951045.1 Mandrillus leucophaeus
CTCAAGGCTTCGCTGCCGCCGCCGCAGCTGCAGCGGCTCGGCTCTCCGCTCTGCCCTTCCTTCCCAACACACACTCTCCAAGTGACGTGGCAGGCCCCGCCTGCTGCCCCCTCCCACCCCACTCCCACATCACACCCCTCGCCCAGCCAGGGGTTGCCGCGAGCCAGGGCGCCATGGAAATAGACGCACACTCGCCTCACCAGTAAGCTTTCCCGCGCTCTCCTGGCACGCCTCTCGCTTTCACACGTTCACATTCGCGCCCCCCTCCACAAGCGCCGGCACCCTCATACCACACCCCCTCCACCCCCGCAATCGGCTTTTCTCATTTCGGTTTACCGAGTTGACCTGCGCAGTGGTATTTCATCAATAAGAAGACACACCCCGCCCCATCACACAATACGGAGCACTGTGCACCCACTCATCCAGAAATCTAAAGAAAACATTAAATCATACATTCTTCTGTCTTTAGGAAGACCCGTTTGCCAACCTCTCCAATATCTACAGGGAAAAAAAAAAAATAGAGAAAGTATTTTTGAGATGCCTTGAGAGCTTCCAATTTAAATTCCAATATAATTCTCCCTCTACCTTTGCAAGCCTGGGAGGGTGAGGCTGCAACTCTCTTAGAATTGCAAAGGGATGGTAGAGAAAGGGTGGCAAGTGGATCAATGCCTTTCCCATCAGAAGTTTTTCAGGGGAGTCCTGAGAGCCTGAGGCAACAACCCCAGTGAGGAAGGACCCGGAAGATGGAAGCACCTCAGAGATACCTCAGCCCAGGAAACACTGCCTCCTGGGGATGCTTTGCTCCTAGCCACCCCGGAGGATGCATCTGGAATTTCTGCTTATTGAGTAGCCAAAAAAGGGGAGAAGATGGTGAATGGAAAAGGGGTATGTAAGAGTGATGACTGAAAAAATAATAGCTACGTTTACTGGGCATTGAATATGTGCCAGTCACATTCTAGGTGCTTTCCCAGAAAGATGTCGTCTGCTCGTAAGCCATGTTACAACGAAGACCCCTTTGGCAGTATTTGAGTAGGACAAAGTTTGTTGTTAGGGACCAGTTGACTCTCCCTAACTCTCCAGTAAGAAGGGGATAACAATGGTTTTCCATCCATTTCTGTCTTTCTTCGCCAGACCAGACAAGTTGGGGTCTGGTAGAGGAAGACTCAACTGATCGTTTCAGACTGACACTTCCAGGTAGGGTTGACATTTGCTTCTCTGTGCCTCGGTTTCCTCTTTTTTGGCTGGCTGTAGCCAAAATGAATTGGCTAACAACTACAGAGTGTTTTTGTGTAGCTTCCGGTGCATATTAGATGATTAGTACACATTCATTGAGTTTAATGATGAGAATGACACATAAAGGTGCTCTGAAACCACAGGTTGCATCTGAGAGTTCTTTGTGTTGCACGGAGTATTTTAAAACCACAGTGGTTCTCAGCAGCATTCACTCTCAGAGGGCTAGAGGAAGGAGAGAACCAAGGCTTCTAGATGTGTCGGGAAGGGGTCAGGTGTTGAGTGGGTAAGAAAGATGCTAGCCTTTGAATTCACTGCATACTCATTCTCCAGTCTTGCTCCTCACCAGTTGAGCCAGGCAACAGCCTCTGCTCCCTTTCTGTGCTTGCACAGCTGATTTCTGGCACCAACGCCTTGTGGGCTTTTTTGATCCCCCGGGATAGAAATCAAAAGAGATCACAGCATACGGGAGCAAAGAGAAAGATTTTTATGAAAGCTGATGGACATAAGGGACCAAACAGCAAGAAAGGAAGTGGGTTGCTCTCCAAAGTCAAGGCACGGGTTCCCTTTGCGGGGGTCTGCAGTAAGGGGAAGTCAGGGCATATAGAGATGAGCTTTTTCTGGCACATGTGTGGTGGTTTAAGATGCTGCTTCGCACAACATATGTCTCATTGGCACCTTAAATCTCCACCTGCGGACATGATTTTTAGTACTAAAATAAGAAGAAGTTCACGATGAGGTGAAAGTTAAGCCTAGCTAGGCATACAGGACCTCGGGAAGGTCCCTGGTTCTCTACAGCAAGGGATTAATTAATTTGTGGTTAATAGCTTCTTGGGCTTTTGATGTTGACTGGCTTGGAGTTACAGTTTGAGTAAGGGACTTTTGTTCTTTTTTCTCCAAACCACATCACAACAGGAAAGCAGCCAGCTTGCCCATCTCATGCTTGCCTATCTCATTTCCACTCCCTTCTCTCACCTTGCTTGTCTCAGTGAAGAGAGAGAAAGCAAGTACACGGAGTCATCCAGCGGAGTTTTCTCACTGACAGGCTATGTAATTAAGCCATTTAGACTCCATGCAAAAGTTGCTGTGCTTCAAAACTGTTTTGAAAGAAAAGAAAAGGAAACCAACAACACATACAATACGAAAGATACTCTTCACCCTCATCCAGTTATCTGTCATTATTTTCTGAGTCGTAAATTGACTAACCCATGATTCTTTTTGTTTTTGTTTTCAAATTTATAATGAATGATTCCTTGGCAGGTTTTTTTTTCATCATTGCCATTTTTATTCACAAGACTGTCAACTAGGTCAGTAATTCTTCAAAACCAATCCTGGCAAAGCCTGGGAAGGAACTTTCATTCTGCAGAAGTGTACACACCCTGAGAAGGTGCTGAGAAACTCCATTGGAGTGCCCCTCGGGTTAAGCCTGGCTGGGCTGCCTGCCACCCTACAGGCAGAGTTGATGTTCCGTGATTACCTTCCATCAAGCATGAGGTTGTGTCCCAAGAGGGGTTTCACTGTGCCCGGGGAGGTTCCCCTGAGAAGGAAAAGCCATTGGCAAATGCATGAATCAGAGTTCTCTTTTTAGTTCTTTTGTGAAACAGACTCATTTCTTAGCTTCAGAAAAACCCTATGCCTAGATCATTCCCCCCAGCGTGTGTTAAGGATGAGTACAATCACACCTTCAGAAGTGCCAGCTCCCAGGTGAAGGAAGACACAACTCCATCCATAGATGCTGCCAAGCGGCTTCCAATGTCAGGTAATTTTTCCCCAGCATTCACCAAGCACCAATTTCATGCCAGCACAGATTGTGTTGTTATTTTTTGTTGTTGTATCCAGATTCAGATGTTTGCCATGGTCATAGCGATCATTCGTTTATTTAAAAAGTATTTATTGAGCAGCTACTGGGTGCCAGCATGGTGCCAGGTTCTGAGGATTTAGCAGTGATCTACACAAAATATCTGCTTTGATAAGCATACATTTTCACATAATAAATTACATTATAGACAGAAAATTTTAACAGTAAACAATAAGGGAGATATCTCCATACTGCAGTAAATGCCTTGAGGAGGATAAATGGGATGCTATGTCAGAAATGAACTTGGGGACTCAACTTTGCAAGGGTAGCTGGGAAAGTTCCCTCTGAAGAGGTAATATTTCAACTGACAATCCAAAGAGGAGAATGGAGCCTGGCACGGTGGCTCATGCCTGTAATCCCAGCACTTTGGGAGGCTGAGGCAGGTGGATCACCTGAGGTTAGGAGTTCAAGACCAGCCTGACCAACATGGTGAAACTCTGTCTCTACTAAACATACAAAAATTATCTGGGCTTGGTGGAGGGCGCCTCTAGTCCCAGCTACTCGGGAGGTTGAGGCAGGAGAATCGCTTTAACCTGGGAGGTGGAGGTTGCAGTGAGCCAATATGGCACCACTGCACTCCAGCCTGGGTGACAGAGGGAGACTCTGTGTCAAACATAAATAAATAAGAGAACAGGGCTACAGTGCCAAAAGCAGGGAAGAGCATTCTGGACTGACAAGTGCAAAAGCCCTGGGCTAGAAAGGTCATGGGTGTTCAAGGTCAAAAAGAAGGCCATGTGCTAGGAGGAGAATGGGCAAGGGAAAGGGAGGTGCAAGATAAGATTGAAGAACTAGCAAGGGTACCATCTTGTAGGGTAAGGTGCTCAGTTTTTATCTTAAGGGCGGTATGAAGCCAATGATGGTTTTCAAGCAGAGGAGAGACGTGATGTGATTTACTTAGAGGCTGTGAGGGGAATGAATTATGAAGAGGTAGAAGAAGAAATAGAAAGACCAGGAAATTGCAGTCATCTGGGGAAAAGATAATGGTGACTTAGGCCAGAGAAAAGCAGAATGGGTAGAGTGGGTAGAGATAGAGTGTAGAGGAGGTGAGGAGAACTGAGGAGGTATGTTTAGATGATAGAATCAGCAGGAATTGATCATCACTAGAACATGAGAAATAAGCCACCAATGCCAACCTCAAGCAACTAGGCAGGTAGGTATTGCCCTTTACTAAGAAAGAGAAGACAAGAGGTTAAACAAGTTGGGATGCATCAAGACCTCACCTTTAGATGTATTAAACTGGAGAAGCAAATTATACATGCAAATGAAGACATCAAGGAAGCGGTAATTTATTTAGGTCTGGAATATGAAAAAGAAATTTATGATTTATGAATTTAAAACATCTAGAAATATATAAATTCATGGCACTAAGGTCTTCTGCAGAAACAGAATATGGACAATGAAGAGAAATGACCAGGACCAAGTCCTTCACAGCAGTCTTCAATCTACTGGTCAAGGTCAGAGGAAGGGCAGCCAGCAGAGGAGGCTGAGGGGTTGTCAGTGAGGTCAAAGGAAAGCCAAGAGATGGAGAGGTCCCGGAAACCAACAACCAGGACTGGATCCCAGGGGCCCCCTCCTCCTGAGCCCACGCTGGCCTTCCAGTGGAACACATGATCTACAACAGGTCAGGAGTACATAGGGGGCATCCATGGGAAGAACCACCTAAGAATGGATGTATGTGCCCAACAAGATGAGCACAGATAATGTGAAGCATCGTGTGATAACCATTTATATTCCGACCTCTGCCCTAGGTTCCAAAATGTACCTATTCCATTTATGTATTTATGGTACATAAATGACCATAAATGATCTATCTTCCAGGCTTCTTTACATTTTTATTTTGCTGTGTGTGCGCGTATGTGCGCGTGTGTGTGTGCGCGCGCGTGTGCGTGCGTGTGCGTATGTGTGCGTGTGTGCGCATGTGTGCGTGTGTGTGTGTGTGCGCGCACTTGTCATCACTCTGGTAATAGGATCCCTGAAGTTTTCCTCTTTCTCTGTGTAACCTCTGGAAATGGTTCCCCTCATGGTCACCCACAGGCCCCTGCTGTGAGGACAGGGTGGCAGGTAGTCAGCTTCCTTACCTCTTATTGAGAGAACACAACACTCGTGCACAAGCACAGACACACCCTCCCTAGGATGACCCACCCCACTCTTGAGCTTTCCACTGTGGAATCCAAACCACTCAGAGCCAGCGAGAAGCAGGGGTGATGAGTCTGACCCTGTGTCCCTCCTCTCACCATCTCACTCTGGGCAAGGCTCTGCCCTCCAGCTTCAGTTCTTCAGGGTGTTCCAAGTGGAAGCCCCTCTGTCCAAACACAGCATTCTGCCTGGCCCAATCCCCTTCTTCTGGGTCCCTCGTTCACCCCTTACACCAGGGCCTGGGTCATGTTTACTCCTTCTCTTTTTTTTTTTTTTTGTATTTTTAGTAGAGACGGGGTTTCACTGCATTAGCCAGGATGGTCTCGATCTCCTGACCTCGTGATCCGCCCGTCTCGGCCTCCCAAAGTGCTGGGATTACAGGCTTGAGCCACCGCGCCCGGCCTTACTCCTTCTCTTAACCTTCTCCTACTTTTTCTGCTGGAGAGAGAAGACAGCATTGAATCCTGGGAAGGAAGGGAGAAAAATGGATGGCTGGATAACTCTATACTTTGCAGTCAATTTTTGCTATTTTCCTTTTGTTCCCCTCCCTCTACACACACACACACACACACACACACACACACCCCAAAAATTTGGTCATCTGAGAGTTACATTAAAAATAAGTCAGATATCTTGAACTTCGAGGGTTAATTTCCTGCAGTAGCACCCACTGGTTCCACAAACTAATTGATGTACCCTGCCAACATTGATAACACAACACTTTGACCTGAAGTTCCCTTCTATTCAGTCAGTCTCTGGATGCACTGTGGCCATTTCCCTCCTCCTGGGCTTCCCCTGTGGCCAAGTGGATGGAGTCAGGGGGGCAAATGCAAACACATGTGCTATACAAAAGCACTATTTATAATTAGCTGCTTAGTCCAATTTTTAATGAGGATGATGACGTCAATTACAAAGTAGTGATGGTGACGATGATGTTCCATAATTCAGTAGAGAAAAATCTAACAGCTTTCACTTGAGTGAGGCTGTATATTAGAAAAGAAATGCATTAGACATCTGTGCCACACCAATCAACAGCCTCAGGAAATTACTATCCATGCCAAGAAATAAATCTATAACGAACTCCTCATCCTTCTGGGGGGATCCCAAGAGAGCTTGTTAGTATCCTAAGTTTGCAGCCTGCATCTTCATCCAATTCCCCTCCTGTGATAGTCATTAATGCTGTTTTCCAAATGTCTCCAGCTCTCTACTTTTCAGGAACATGGAGAATTTTACTCTCTCACTCACTTGGGGCTGTGTGGCACCAGGCAAGTAGTTCTGGACAGTGAGTTATAATCAGAAGTGATGTGTGTCACTTCTGAACCAAAATATTTAATTCCTCATGGGAAAGCCCCCAGAGCTTTCTTCACACCAACCACAGTGACCAGCTTTGTTCAGGATGGTGGCTGCTCTGTCAGGGTGAGCTGTGTTACAGGGTGAGGTGGCAGGAAGCTTGGCCCCCAGCTGAAGCAATAGTAGCATGAGTGAGAAACAAACCCTTATTGCTCTAATCCTCTGGTATTCAGGGATTGATTTGTTCCCATAGCAGAATCAAGTCTATCCAAACTGAAGTAAGAAGCTGCTAAAAGTAAAAACTTAAAACCTGTGACATGGCCAAGGTGCGGTGGCTCACACCTGTAATCCCAGCACTTTGGGAGGCTGTGGCAGGTGGATCACAAGGTCAAGAGATCGAGACCATCCCAGCCAACATGGTGAAACCTCATTTCTAAAAATACAAAAATTAGCTGGGTGTGGTGGTTCACACTTGTAGTCCCAGCTACTCGGGAGGCTGAGTCAGGAGAATCACTTGAACCTGGGAGGCAGAGGTTATTGTGAGTCGAGATTGCGCCACTGTACTCCGACCTGGCCACAGAGCGAGACTCCATCAAAAAAACAAAAAAACAAACAAACAAACAAACAAAAAACCAAAAAAAACCACACAAACTTGTGACACTGGTTCTGTGGCCGGGTGATAGGTATTGAAGAAACTTTATAGGAGGTTATTACAGGCAATCTATGTTACAAATGGAAAAATATTCTCAAAACTGTCACCTGTGATAACTTAGAAGGCAGATTATATCCCTAAAAACGTGCATATCTAGGAAGAGGGTTGAAAAACAGCTTGTTATATTGTATGGTGGCCACTGTTGGCTGCATCTGACAATATAGTACAAGATATTTGTGAGTTCGGAAAAGATTTGGCCAGTTAGCAAACAGAGAGGAAATGGACAGGAGAGAGTCCAGAAATGTGGGGATTTTCAGGGTAGACAGAGGCAGCTGCTTCTCATTCCCCAAAGAAGTAAACAAAACGTAAAAGACCTTTATATAAGAAAGACTGATGAGTACTTCAGCTCATGCCATGGAACAAATCAAGCATAGGGCAGTCATGTCCATTGTCAGTTCCTCTGAATAGAATAAGTCATTGCAGGGCAAAAGTGTAGTTGAAGTTATGGCTTCAAAAAGTCATTCAAACTGGGCTCAAACTGGCTCAGGTAAGAGTGAGAGAAAAATCAGGACTAAAGCTGTAACATCCCACAAATAATATATAGACCCAAATTATTGCTGTGAGGTTCACGTTGAGAAGAACCATGGCTCCCACAGGCAAAATACACTTACTTATTCCCTAAGGAAGACAACCCCAAAGTCCGACCCAGTCCTGGTATCAAACTGAAATGCTAGGTTCTCTAGCAGTGCATAGTAGTTTTTATATTAAGAAGCGACGTGTGCTAGTCTCTACATCAGTTTTGAATATGGATTTCTGCAATTCCGAGACTTAGAAACCCAAAAGACAAATTATCTGCCTCTATCCCATAGCACGACATACAACGGCTCATTTAGAATAGGATAACCACTGTAATCATAGGTGTGGTTATTGGCTTTCGGTACACAGGTCTGCCTGAAACACACAGGAAAAAGTCTAAGAAGATTTTAAGACAGTCATCCTACCAAAGGAAGCATGAGCAGAACGAAACCATTCATGACTTTTCAAAATGTAAAGTACCGTTGGGCCTCTAAATTATCACAGACAAGGAGCCGGCCAAGAAAGCAGTTCAATATCACCTGCAATTCCCATCTCTGATAGCAGCAAGGAGGGCAACAGAAAGAAGACCCTCCGGAGGGAGAATCCATATAGGCAGAGAACAGAGGGCTGGGATCTGCTCCCAGGCAGCCAAGTGAGGGTCGAATTCTGTTTCGCAGGATTTCAGAGTCGTTATGGACCAGTGACTGCTGTGCGTCCACAATCTTCCCCCTTTCTGAATGGGAATATTGATTGCAGTTATCCTACTTCAAATGAATCGTTTCTTGTCTTGTGGGAGAGAAACGATTACTTATCTTTTCGGAGCCTAAGTCTCAGAAAGGAAAGGATCCACATTCACAACTATGGAGACGAGAACATGCCACTCCCTAATGTGAAAACCGCCCTGTTACACACCACAAGAGACCCTAGCATTTCAGCTTGACACCAGGACTGGGTCGGACTTGTAGGCTGTCTTCCTTAGGTAGTAAGTAAGTGTATGTTGCCTGGGGGAGACAAACATTTTGTGACCCTAATAGCAGGCAATGGTAGTCATTGCTGCTATTTGACAAACATTTCCAGTCTGTTTACCTCCTGGGTACATGGTAAGATTGTGTCCTTCTTGGTTTTCACGTGGTTGGGTGAGAGTCACGTGACTAGTTCTAGCTGATAAGTTGTGCCATGTGTCATATCGGGCCTGCAGCACTTAATTGCCAATGCTCTCTTCCTCTGCCATAATGATCCATAGCACTTGAGAAGGTAGCAACTCCATCAGCCTACAACCCAGATTGAAAGACACAGAGCAGAACCCTAAGAGTGCCAGTGATGGCTATAGGTAGTCTGAGCAATAGTCCTTTGCTACAACCCACTAAGCTTTGTGGGCTGTTTGTTACTGCAGCATAACCCTGTCTCTCCCGACCAATATGCCTACTTGCATTCCTGCTTGGAAGATAAATACAACACAGAGATCATTAATATTCTATTTTCTATGCCTATAAGAAGAGAATTAAACATGGATCATGAAATTAATTTCAAAAGCCTAACTTTGGCCAACTTTTTCATTCTTACTATTGCTTACTTCTCCTCCTACCACAGCTTTCTATAGAGATCTTCACTTTGTTTACATTAAACTGGTCTGGATTTTTACTCTTCCTTGTCCATTTTCTGACCTAACTTTACCACTGAAATGATAGCAACCTGTTGTCTAACTCTGGTGTCCTATCTGCATCTCCAGTGGGGTCATGGACAGTAGCTAAGTCTTTATGATAAAATGTTGTAACTTTCTTCTGTTTATTAACTTTTCAATAAACGTTGATTAAAGTTAGTAATAGCTAATGATAAGCATTTTGTGAATGCATACTGCATTCCAAGCACTTTGCTAAGATGTATGAGGTAAAGCTTTTCCTAGCCTCCTTTTAAAAATGAGAAAATAGAAGGATGGGAAGTTTAATTTACCAGCTCACGGAGCCAGTGGGTACCTGAGCAGGCTTCAAATGCAACCATTCTACAGAAAAAAAAAATTTGTTTTAAGTTATCCAGGCATGGTGGCACATGCCTGTAGTCCCACCTTGGGAAACTGAGGCAGGAGGATGACTTGAACCGAGGAGTTGGAGGCTGCAGTGGGGCTATGATCATGCCACTGTACTCTAGCCTTCAAAAAATACACTCAGTCTTGAGTCCAGAGCCCATGTGGGGAGCTCTCTCTCTTCATCTTCCCAGACTGTATTCTACACAATTCTAGTTCTCACCACGTTAATAGATATGTACACAGACAAGGCACTCCACTCTGTAGCCTTGTGCTTAGGATTCCAAACTGCCACAATCTGGGTTCCACTCCTGGTCAAAGAACCAGCTGCCTAGAGATGTAAATTCTTTAACTCAGAAGTAAAAGAAATTCACTTGATAAAAAAATGGATTTGATATTTGTAAACACCCACCCCAATTAAATGAGTTTAGGAATCTTACACTTTGTCTCAGAGAGCTTCACAATAGACGTTAGAATAGTAAAACCTCTGATTCATCCCTTAACATTATTTAACCCGATGTTTCCCAAATGTACTTAACCACAAATCCCTATTTCTCACCGAGCCTCACATTCGGAGGCGCTTGTGTATTATAGAACATAAGATCATAGAAATCAAGCACTAGGAGGAATGGTGAACATCATCTCAACGAACTACATGATTTTGCTGATGCCAGAATCAGAGTATAAAGTGAGCAAATTACTTTTCCATAGTATTAATGGCTACAATGACTGAAATATAGATCTCTTAATTCCCTGTTCAGCAGGATTACTCTACCTCAAAGGTTATAAATAGCAAATTCTCCCAGGACAAAGTGGCAGGTCAGAGAGAATCACAAGTTTCTCATAGACTCCAAGGATCCTGAGGACAAAGACCCGGTTATTATGCCTTCTCCCCCTGGCCTAGCACAATGTCCTTCACAGAGCAGGTGCTCAATAAGTGTAAATTAATGAGCAACAATGAGGGACAGAAGGAGGATCAAGCAACCAAGAAGAAGAGGCAAAGGACCAGGCGGCTATGTGCAGAGAGCACTGGTTACTAAGCAGGTGACATAAGGAATGACACAGGTCCAAAAGGATCTCCCTTCAGCTGCAACACCATCCCTCTCAAGGCACTGATGGAGTAAAAGCAAATTCTATGCAGCTGTGCATGTGTGCTGAGAGAGAGACAGAGACAGAGAGAGAGAGAGAGCATGTGTGTAGAGGGGAGGAGTGGGGTGATGGAAGGACGGCTGGACAAGACACACAAAGCCACATTTAATTGTAGGAATTGCCCCAAATAGCAGGCACGAAGGGAAGGAATACCAAATGCCGGTCCATGGAAGAACAACAAAGCCATGATTTTCAGGGCATGTTCTGTAAAAATGGGGAAAATATTTTCCTGTCTCTTCTACCACTGGAAGGAAGCATAAGTTCTTTGAACATGATCCCCAAGAGATTGATCTTAAACCTCTGGCACAGTTAACGAAATTGTAGTTTTAAAATTCATATCTATTGCTTATTTTGGTAGATGTGGAATCCATGGGGTGAAAAGGTATTTTTAGTTCTGAAAACAAACTAAAGGACTTTATGGTTCAGAAAGGTCAAGATTAGGATATGGTTCGTGATGGAGACCTTAAGGCAAAGGAAGTTAAATTGCTTTGCATCGAAAAAAAAAATGATTTTCAGTTTTCCCCCAGAGTCAGAAATTTGCAAAAGCCTATGGTTGCAAAAGAGAAGGAATTAGAGAAGACGAAATATCTGTTGAATAGGACAGGTCCCCAAAAGAGGACGGGTAGACAAGGTCTCAAAGACATTACTTGTAAGGCATTATTCCTGGTGGGGTGCGGAGACTGGAACGAGGATGTCTGATGTCCACTTTTAGGCTGTTCTCTATTCTGGGCTCAAATTCCCCTCCAGTCTGGGAGAAGGAAAGGAAGTTGCTTCAGGAAAGGACGAGAAGGGAGGTTAGGGAAGATCCTAACAGAAAAAGAAGCCCCCGCTAGGTCCACTGGCTCACCTTTCCCCCTTTGATGCAATTAGACGGGATCAGTGTGGTGAGCTGGACAGGCTGGTTGCCCGTTTCCAGCAAAAACATTCATGTCACCCCTGCGAGCACATTCCAGGCAGACAGCCACTGCTCCTTGCCTGGTGAGTCTATGTTGTATGTATTTGGGCCTCTAAGATTCTGCTTCCCTTCCTGAGGAGCAAAGGGTGTGATTTTAATGTTCTGGTTCTCCTGCTTTACAGATGTAATGAAATAGCTGGAGCTAAATAATGCAACACTCCTGGTCCACTGATGGTAACTTCTCTCTTTTTTTAACTACAGTCTCTAATTCACTCAAAGGAACAAATTATGTTTTATGGCCTTTTATGAAATATTCATCCCCTCCTCCTCCAGCACTCTCAGTGGTTCAGGAAGCCTGGAAATGGCCCTGTGTAAGGAGGATCTCATTTCCTCCCAGATGCAATTTACAGAGGCCGCCAGGTTTCTGATAACAGAGAGGGGTGATGCTGCTGCAATGGGCTGAGAGCAAGGACTCCGCATAGACCTCCCGGGACGTTTGGGGATTGGGACCAGGAGCAATGTGAGGCAAGTGAGCGAGTGAAGGGGACCCGTTTTGCCCTTTTTTGGATCATGTCCATTTCATCCATTTCTTCTTGTAGGTGAAAGCCTGGCCCAAGCCCTTCACAGTCCACCTTCTCCCGTGCATCCTCCTCTCTGATATTTGGGTGTTGTTTCCAGCCAAACCCGGGTTTAGGAAACAGCTCAGCAGCCAGAGTCCAGGGAAGGAAGGATCAGTTTGTGGATGGTGGGGTGGGAGAGGTTTCAGGGACAAGAGGATGAGGTGATGGCTGTTCTGAAGAGAAGGAAGATTCTCAAATGTACTCCCACTTCCTGTTCATGTACATTTTCCATCCAAATGACCAAGGGACACAGGAATGTAACAACATGAATAATGATCTTCCTTTTTGGGTGTTTTACAGTTTACAAGGAATGTCCACATCTGGAGCCTTGAACACTAACATTGGAGTCAAAAGCCTGACTTGTGGGCCTGGCCAGGCTGCTGATTCACCTGCGTCACCTCGTTTTCCTGGGCCTCAGTTTCCCTTCTTGCACAGAGAGGGGCTTAGACCAGAGGACCAAAGTCCAATTTAAGTTTTAATCCTAGTTCTATAAGCCTCAGAGCCTGGACGTGTGCTCCAAATTCTAGGCTTATACCATTTCTGAGGGTCTCTGGGCATCTGTCTACTGATTGGTAGAAAGAACCACAGTTTACGAAGAACAACAGTGGCAGTAACTCCCTGATGACAGCAGTTTTCCCCTAATTCCTGTCTGGCCTGATACTGCAACAGCAGACATCACAACCAGGCTCTTCCTCCGGGCCAGAAGTGGGCTTTACGCACCCCTCCCCACAGAGCCGGGCCTGATTCTCAGAGGGGGCGCGGGGGAGGAAATGTGCTACCAGCTGCGTTCTACACAGCGGCAGAGGCAAAGAGAGGGAGGACGCAAACACACTCATCATTTCGGTGCTATTTCCCCTCATTTCCCTCTATTCTAAAGTATTCCTGTACCATTCTATATTGGGAAGTGCCATTTCTGAGGATAAGATGAAGGATGGCAGAAGCTGAAGGATCTTATACCAACAGCCAAAATATGGAGAGGTAAAAATGACAGTGGAGGACATTTGCAACTGATTTGTCATCTAAAAATCTCAAAGTACTCTGTATCTCCCATTTATTCCCAGAACCTATTCATCAGAAAAGCTTGCATCCATTCATGCAGGCCTTTTATATTATCCTAGTATGTAGGTAAGAATCTGTGCGCCCTGAGCACCTCGGCTTTATTAACTGCAAAATACACGGGATTCTCCACCCATTTCAGAGATGACTTGAGCAATATTTATGCATGTGGAGAGAATAAAAAGAAGGCTTCTTGAGAGGCCTGCCTCTCCTACCCTCACTCTGTCTTGTCATAATTGCCTTCTTTCTTTTGACCATACATACGGCAGACTTGAGAACAATCTGTTCATTTATTTGATAAATATGTATTAAGCATCTTCTGTGTACCAGGTACAGTGTTGGGCACCAGGTATAGAGTGGGGGAAAAAAGAGTCATGGCTTCTGCCCTCAAGGATTGTCTATCTAGTCATATGTACACACACGCACATACATACATTCATATCACCCCTTCCACGATGTGATGGTTAATACCAAGTGCCAACTTGATTGGACTGAAGGATGCAAAGTATTGATCCTGGGTGTGTCTGTGAGGATGTTGCCAAAGGAGATTAACATTTGAGTCAGTGGGCTGGGAAAGGCAGACCCACCCTCAGTCTGGGTGGGCACCATCTAATCAGCAGCCAGCACAGCTAGAATATAAAGCAGGCAGGAAAAAAATGTGAAAAGACTAGAGTGGCTTAGCCTCCCAGCCTACACCTTTCCTCCATGCTGGGTGTTTCCTGCCCTCGAATATTGGACTCCAAGTTCTTCAGCTTTGGGACTCAGACTGGCTTCCTTGTTCCTCAGCTTGCAGACAGCATATTGTGGGACCTCGTGATCGTGTGAGCTAATACTACTTAATAAACACCCATATATATATTTATTATATACATTTTATATATATATATAATGTTCTCGTTAATATATATATCATTTCTGTCCCTCTAGGGAACCCTAACTGATATACAGGTACATATATATATAGGGAGGAGACAGAGAGAGAGAGAGAGACACTCCAAACAGCCCCCAGCTGTTTCAGTGTTCAGCCATTCAAGCCATCCCAGCTGAGGCTTCAGATATCATAAAGCAGTACAGAACGTTCCCACTATGACTTAATTCCTGAATCACAGATTTGTGAAATATAATCCTGATAAATTGTTGTTTTAAGCCACTATGTGTTGGGTATCTTGTTATGTGGCAGTAGATAACTGGTCCCCTGAGAGAAGTCAGTAACTTGCAGAAAGTCACTCAAATAATAAACTATGGAGTGGAGATTCAAACCCAGCTGAGCAGCTATAATGAGCAGCCTCCTAGGGCTGAACACAATGTGAGAACTCAGAGGAGCCCAGTGCTCATCCTAACCATCTGCTTTCCTGAATGCGGAACTAGCTCTCTGTGGCTTCCTTTTTCTTTAAACACACATAACACACACACAAATGCACACACACACCTGTGCACACATACACATGTGCATGCACATACACACACATATTCACGCAGATGTACATGGGCATTGTATTATACTATCTCCTCACCCGAAGGGCGTTCTTCCAGGAAAAGAATGTGCATGCAGCCTGTCCCTTGGGGAGAAAGCATGTGCTTGTCTACTCAACGGGTTAGCAGACCTTCAGCAGGCCAGGTCTGGCACGTGTAGACCACGCTGTAGCCGTGCTCTGAAGCCCAGAGAAACCAACATAAGGTTCCAATTCGAATTCCATTTCTGTGAAAAAAAACTTTCAGCCTAATCCTCTGGTCCTTCCCAAAGCCAAAAAGGGGCCCTGCACTAGGGAAGTGCCCCACATCCCCACAAGACAGGTTCTTACTCCCTGGTCAGAAACAGGGAGACCAGGAATGGATAAGTGAGTGCAAGTGGAGGGCTGACCCAATGCTGTCCAGAAATTCTGCAGTTGGCAGTCCCAAATTTGTCAGCTCAGAGACAGGCAGAGGAAGGAGCAAAGCCACATTTGCGGCACAGGAAATGGAAGTTGCCATTTTTAACCCCTTCCGTGTGTCCAGATTCCATTTCTCGCAGCTGCTTAGGGAAAGGTCAGACCACGTGAGCATCCTGGATTCCCTTCAAGCCATGAATAGACTGGGAGTGAGCAAAGGGGAGTTGAGCCCCAGATTGTAAAAGGAAACATAAAGAGAGGTGTTGAGTAATGTATAAGGTCAGAGGCAATGTCATATTCTTCCTAACAGCCCCATTACCTAACTGGGGTGCCTGGTAGATAATAGATGACCTATGTTTGTTGAATGAATGAAAAAAATGACCCCCATACAACCACCTTGATGTCAAGTTCCTGAAATATTTCAGGAAGTGGCCGGATTGCTTCCAGAATCATGACCATGATCTTCTGAGGAAGAGTGGACACTAAAAGAGTGGGGCTCCCTTGCCCATTGGTAGAGCTCCAGCTGCTGGAAGATCATGTGGAAAGAGCATAGGCTATTGCCCAGATGCCACCTACCAGCTGTGTGACCCTGAGCATGCTCCTTAACCTCTCTGAGCCTCATTTTAAAATGAAGCTAATGTTTTTCCAAATTAACATGAAAATATTTGAAATATTTCCTACTAAGCATGTACTTCATAAGTGTTCTGTTCCTTTCTCTTCACCTTGGCTTGCCGCCTCTCCAGGGATAAAAATCTTTGACTCTACATCTCTCCGTTCTTTTTCTTCCTTTCCACGCTCTTGCCCTTGCAGTCTGGCATACCTGACAGCTCAGACTTGCAGCTATACTTTGGGACCTGAGCCTCCACTGGAGTGCATCTGGGGGTACTGACAAGAAATATCTCAAAGGGGTTTCAAGGAAAACTATCAAAGACTTTGAGATAGAGCAGCTTGGGTTTAAATCACATCCCCTCCTATAGACAAGTTACTTACTAATATGGGCTTCCAATTTCTCATCCATTAAAAAGGGAGTTACATGGTATCTTCACCAGCATTATTACAGGGCTTACAGGGTTGTCACCTTAGGATCTGGCAGGCTGGGCCCTGCACAGGGCAGCTGGCGAGCGTGAGGTTGCAATGGGGCCCACGCTGCACACCCTACACTATTGTGTCCCAGTTCAAGGCATTATGATCCTGGAGGAAGGGGCGCATTTTTCTGATTTGCATGAAGGTATTCTGTAGGCAAAAGGTGGCTCTGGAATAGTATGAGAATGAAGTGGGATACAGCAAGAACATCACTTACCCTCATGCATAATTGGAGGAAGCTTTAAAAATATACCCCAAATCTGATTACTTTTTCTCACCACGTTACTGCCGCTCTGGAAGTCTCTTGATTAGTCTCCTGCCAGCAGCGTGCTGCAGCTGACTCATGATGGCTCACAAGAGCTGACTGCTTATATTTTCAGGGCTTTCAAGAGTCCATTGTCGAATTGTTGGTAGTTTGAAATTGGCCATGGTGGGAGCATTTATACCACAGGAATTAGCAGATATTACAAACCAAGGCCTTTCTCCCCGCTGGAGAGCTGGTTTACCTGCATACCACTCACTTCAACCCCAGCAGACAGTTCTCCACCTACAGGAAGAGTGATTAAAAAACAAACAAAAAAAAAAACATAAATCCACGTGTGTCATTTGCCTGCATCAAAGACACTTCATTGCACTAAGTATCAAGTCTAAACCCCCAGCTTGGGTCCATACCACCCCCATGTAATTGGGCTAGTGCCTTCCTCTGAGTCCTCATTGGCTGACACTTCTCTCCCCTCCTCAGTTTCAGCCATGCTGGCCTTCGGGGAGTTCCTGGACATGGCAAGCTCTCTGTGGCTTCAATCCCTTTTATACTTGTGTCTTTAGCCTGAAGCACTCTTCCCCCAATATACTTGCATCACTTTCTCCCTCACTTCTTTCTGGTCTCCACTTGAACGTCATGTCTTTGGAGAAGCCCTCCCTGATCACTCTATCTAAACAGCATACCCCACCGATCCTCTGCTGCTGTTTTATTCTTCCTCATAGCACTTATCACCCTGCTATAATGTATATTTATTTGCTGACAGCTTTATTGAGATGTAAGTCACATACCATACAATTTGCCCATTTAAAGTATGAAGTTCAATGTTTTCCAGTGTATGTGAAGAGTTGTGCAACCATCACCACAGTCTTAGAACATTTTCATCACCTCCAAAATAAATCCCTTTAGCCCTCACCCCCAAAAGCTCCCCCAGACCACCCTCCCCATTTCCCACCAGCCCTAAGCAATAACTACTTTCTGTCTCTGTAGATTTGCCTATTCTGGATGTTTCATATAAATGGAATCATACAATACGTGGTCTTTCATGACTGGCTTTTTTCACTTACTATGATGTTTTCAAGTGTCCTGCCTGTTATAGCATGTATCAATATTTCATTACTTTTCATTGTCAAATAATATTCCATTGTATGGATATGCCACATTTTATTTACCCATTCATCACTTGACAGAAAATTGAATTGTTTCTACCATTTGGCCTTTATGAATAATACTGCTGTGAGCATTCATGTACACGTTTTTGTGTGGACATGTTCTTATATCTCTTGGGTATCTACCTAGGCGTGGAATTTCTGGGTCGTATGGTAACCCTACCTTTAACTTTCTGAGGAACTGTTTTACATTCCCACCAGCGATGTATTAGGGTTCTAATTTCTCTTAATCCTCACCAATAATTGTTATTTTACTTTTCAAACAAAAGTACCGCATAGCCATCCTAGTGAGTATGAAGTGGTATCCTATTGTGGTTTTGATTTGCATTTCCCTGATGACTAATGAATGTTGAGCATTTTTTCATATGTCTGTTGGCCATTTGGATATCTTATTTTGAAACATGTCTATTCGGATCCTTTGCTCATTTTTAGAGTTATTTATATATTCTAGATACAAGTCCCTAATCAGGTATGTGATTTGCTGTGCTTTCTCCCATTTGTGGGTTTTTTTTTTAATTAATAGACTTTATTTTTTTAGAGCAATTTTGAGTTTACAGAAAAATTGTGAGGTATCTTTTTACTTTCTTGACGGTGTCATTTGAAGCACAAAAGTTTTTAATTTGATGAAGTCTAATTTACCTATTTTTTCTGGTGTCATAGATAAGAATCCATTGGCAGTCCAAGGTCCCAAAGATAATGCCTATGTTTCCGTTTGTTTGTTTGTTTTTGTTTGTTTTGTTTTGTTTTGTTTTTGAGACGGAGTCTCGCTCTGTCACCCATGCTGGAGTGCAGTGGCGCAATCTCAGCTCACTGCAATCTCCACCTCCTAGATTCAGGTGATTCTCCTGCCTCAGCCTCCCATGTAGCTGGAACTACAGGCGTGTGCCACCACACCCAGCTAATTTCTATATTTTTTTGGTAGAGATGGGGTTTCATCATGTTGGCCAGGCTGCTCTTGAACTCCTGACCTCAAGTTCTCTGCCCGCCTTGGCCTCCCAAAGTGCTGGGATTACCGGCGTGAATCACCTTGCCCAGCCATGCCTATGTTTCTTCTAAGAGTTCTATAGTTTCAGCTTCTACACTTAGGTCTTGGTTTATCTTGAGTTTATTTTTATATGTGGTATGATGTATGGGTCCAACTGTGGATATCCAGTTGCCCCAGCATATGTATGTATTTTTTAATGTACACATTTTCCTGCTTAGGCCATAAGCTCCATGAGGACAGAAATTCTTTTCTGTTTTATTCACTGACGTGTCTATCCTTAGCACGTAAAACATTGGCATAAGGGGGCACTCCATATTTGTTGAATAAATGAGGAATAATTAACTCAATAAGTGTTATGATTATCATTACGCTTACTTTCTTTTCTTTCTTTTTTTTTTTTCTTTTAAGACAGGGTCTCTCTCTGTTGTCCAGGCAACATAGGGGTCCCCGTGAGACCCCTATGATTGCAGTGGTGCAATCTCAGCTCACTGCAGCCTCAGCCTCCCAGGCTCAGGCAATCCTCCTGAGTAGCTGGGACTACAGGCATGCACATCACATCTGGCTAATTTTTGTTTGTTTGTTTGTTTGTTTGTTGGAGAGATGGGGTTTCACCATGTTGCCCAGGCTGGTCTTGCACTCTGGGTTCAAGTGATTCTCCCACCTCGGCCTCCCAAAATGCCGGGATTACTATAGGTGTGAGCCACCATGCCCGGCTCATTATTTCACACTTTCAACCCCTCTGGGCTTCAACTCCTCAGCTTTAAACTCCTACAACTAGGCCGGGTGCTGTGGCTAACACCTGTAATCCCAGCACTTCGGGAGGCTGAGGCAGGCAGATCACCTGAGGTCAGGAGTTCAAGAGCAGCCTGGTCAACACAGTGAAACCCCATCTCTACTAAAAATACAAAAAAATTAGTTAAGTGTGGTGGCCTGTGCCTGTAATCCTAGCTACTCGGGAGGCTGAGGCAGGAAAATCGCTTGAACCCAGGAGGTGGGGGTTGCAGTGAGCCAAGATCACGCCAGCGCATTGCAGTCTGGGCAACAGAGCAAGACTCCATCCCGAAAAACAAACAAACAAAAAAAAATTCCTAGGACTAACCAGTCTCTCCAGTGCCTCCTACTGCCACCCTTGGTCCTGGAGTTTGGTTCTTTCTGGTTCTAACTCTGATCCTCCAACCAACCAAAAGGTCCACTCAGTCCTCCCACCTCCTATGTGAGCCTTCCAAGCTCTCTATTCCCTCCCAGTTTCCTCTTCCCTCTTCTCTTTCTGGAGTTTCTCACCCCCGGAGCCATTCTGGCCTCTGCCCTCCAGGGACCACCCATCCTGCTCAATGAACAGTCACCCTTCTTAGTAAGCCCTTAGTGTTTGCCTAGAGTCTCAGTTCCACAAGGTGCTCTCGGGTTTGCCTTAGAGATCCCCGTGAGACCCCTATGAGGCAAATCAAGTACTGTGTCCTCCTCTCTTACAAATGAGACCTTGAGTCCCGAAGGGCTTGCTCAGGCTACTTGCAGGTCCCACAGTTTATTACAGGTGGCATTAGGCCCAGTACCCAGGTCTTCTGACTCCAGGTCGAGACAACTCCTATGAACAAAGGGATTTTTGCTTGCATGAGGACAACTCTACCAGACTCTCTGAAAGCCCTTCCCAAATTTCTAGTCATCTCCTTGTTCAAAATAAGCATTTTTTTTTTACAACACCAGTTAACTTTTGACAAACGATTGCTGTGTGCCAGATCCTGTGCTGTTTGACATACATTCTTCTTCTAATCCTCACTAATCTCCGAAGTTCAGAGAAGCTAATGAACTTCTAAAAAACCGTACATGTTAGCAAATGGCAGAGTTGGAATTCAAGCCCAGGATCTTAACAACTAAACATTGCAACTCCCTCCCATAAGGTGATTCACCTTAAT